>NC_084897.1:15004627-15377127 GCF_958979055.1 Alnus glutinosa
GATTGGGTGTTCTGGCGCGCTTCTGCAAAAGTAAGTTCTGGGAAATTTTGATCGATCGACTTCTATTCGATCGATCGACTTTTAAGTTCGATCGATCGAGTTCTTTAGAACTTCAATTTTCCAAGCAATTCCACATGAATTTTGCCATTCCTCACTTATTAACCTTCAAAACATAAAAACACAAAAACTAACCAAAGCATCAGAAAATAACAAGGCTAAAGGTCTAACTTTTGTAAATCAAGGGGTCCAAATAGACAATATTTGGCACTCATCATCTGCCATAAAATTCGGATGTAGAATGTCGAATGATCTTCATGCCTCACCGTCGGAGGGGTGCTTCAATACGCCATCCCTGGTGCGGCCTTCTGCATGCCATCTCATATAGTGCGTAGTATGTTCCGACATGAGTAACCTCTGTAGTCGTGGGATGAGTGAAAACCACCTGAACACCTTCACTAGACGTTTTATCCTCGACGATATGACGTCACCATCCTGATCTAAATGTATCCTCCACTTAGATTCTCCACATACGGTACACAAATCTAAGTCTTTATTGTCTTTCTATAATAACATACAGTCATTACGGCACTCCGGAATCTTCTCATACCTGAGACCCATGGAACTGAGAACTTCTTCGCCTCGTATGTATTAACTGGCAAGGTCTCATCGCAAAGAGGCAATAACTGACTAATAAGCTCGAGAATATCAAAAAAAATCTTGTTACTAATACCTCCAACGCACTTCAAGTTGTACATGTGTACAGTAGCACTCAATTTACTATGCTTTGTACCAGGGTGAAGTGGCTTCTCGGCAGTCTTTAACAACTCGTGGTACTTCAATGCGTCCCCTCCAGAGGTTCCTTCATTAACTTCTTGCGGCTGGCTATTGAAGGCTCCACCTACTTTGTGCACGCCGAAGGCATCATGCAACATGGCGTGCATGTCACCACCCTATTCCAGGCCTCCGCCTTGTTCTGTGCATTCAGCCTGTTCAGTGCTACCGGCAGCCGAATCTGTGACACTAGGATGACTTAGACACCAACCAAGAATAGCAGACCCTTGTACGGTCTCACTATGCATATACCACAAATTGTATCCCAGAGTCATTCCCCTACCCCCTGTCAGGTGGGCAAGAACGTAATCTGGGGCATGCCACTGGTTATTCCGGCAGTACTTACATGCACAGTAAATTTTGCCATCAGCGGCCATACAGTTATGAACAGCAAATTCCACAAACGCTCTACACCCGTCATTATACTATGTCGTACCCCTACATGCTGACATCCAAGACTTGTCCATATTACCTGTACGTGATTTAACAGACTGAAACAAATTAAGTTATTTGATTTCAGCAATTAAAGTGCTTAAATTCCTTAGAATATGAGCTTCTTAAGGATTTAATGTAGTCGTTGATCTTGTTTAAATTTAATGTTTGTTTTAAACTGTTGATTCAGAGTATTGTTTTAAATTATTTTTAATAAATATTAATAACATGGCCAATTAAATTGTTTAGTAAATAGGGTTTTAGGGTTTATGGTTTTGACCTTTGTTATAAATTGTATTGTTGTAAATGGTAGACGGCGGCAAATTTCTTTTCAATTTGTTTCCAAAAATAGAACACAATTTATAAAATTAGTAGCACATTATTTATTATTTTTACAGTTTATATTTCAGACTTGTCCATAAATTATTGATTATAATAATTGGCTTAGGGTTTAGGGTTAGGGTTTAGGGATTAGGGTTTAGGGTTTTTTTTTTTTTTTTAAGGGTTTAGGGTTTAGGGTTAGGTTTTTTTTTTTTTTTTTTTTAGGGTTTAGGGTTATGGTTTTTGTTTTTTTTAGGGTTTAGGGTTAGGGTTTTTGTTTTTTTTTTTTTTAGGGTTTAGGGTTAGGGTTTTTGTTTTTTTTTTTAGGGTTTAGGGTTAGGGTTTTAGGTTTATGAGGATTGAGTGAAATCAATGCCCTATACTTTTCTTTTTCTTAAATCTCTCCATTTTACTTGTTTTAGCTTAGTGATAAAACTAAACAAATCATCTTTTTCATAATTAAATTAGGCAACGTCTTAAGTATTTCATAACTAAAGCAACCCCCCAATCCTTGTGGTACGATATCTTTCTTAGTTCTATGCTGCAAAGTCCCGTACTATTGCGAGTGGTTACAAATATTAAAATCCACGTAGTTGTGAAAACCGATAAATTGCAAAACCAAAATTCTTATTTTTAATCATCAGTTGGATCGCTACCATTAGGCCAATTGAGTTCATATTAAAAATTTTAGAGCATTGATGATTTAGTCACTAAGTAGTAATGTGGACTTATGAATATTAACAGATAATACAATTTGGAGACCTCTTGTTACGTGTTATGTCTACTTTAATTAAGTTGTAGGCTTCAAATTTTAGAATATTTATCTAAATTTCTTCTTGCAATTTATTTAGGTAAAAAGTCGAACTTGACGCTAATGACAAGTCTAAGTAAGGGAACACAACCTAAAACCCTGGCGAAATTTTAATAAAACTTTTCAAAAGAAAAAGTCAGGGATTTTCCTAAACTCCTTCGTTCCTTTATATTAATTGCCTCTTTAAATTCTGTCATGATATTACTCTTATTATCAAATGTGATTGAGAAATCATGTGATTATATGATTATAGCTCTCACAGTATGAATTGTGAATAAGTTACATGTGCACCATATAAATGAAGTTGATGAAATTATGGTTATTGAAATATATATGTGTTATATATGATTCCATGATATTTGTATAGTTGTATTTGTGCACCATATCGTATATGTTGCATATGCTCCATGTGAGCGAAAAATAATGGCATCATCGTAATTATATGTGCATATATTACACAAAGTTTTACCCCCATAGCAGCATCGTATTATGATCCAGATTCATATGGGTAGCTTGGCAACCACACCAAAAGTGTGGGCTATTAGTCGGAGGGTCTTCACCCAGGGAAGTTCCTAACCTGTCTGCTCTCTCCTGTGACGATAGGATGAGCGATTTGACCCTTCGGGATCGGTCCCCGTGGATGTGCCAAAGGTAATGTGCGCCACTCACGGCTAAATAGCGGAGGTGGGCCGGTGGAGGGTAAAACTTACACGCTGCATAAATGATTCATGCACCATGCTGCAATTGATCTAATTGCATGTCATTTAATTGTTTCTTTACCTGCTAAATTATTTGAATTCTATTTAGAATTTCTGAAAATATCATACTCTTGTTTTTTGTGCTTTCTTTACTGAGTTGTCAAACTCACCCATTTTTTTTTTCCAAATCTTTTCAGATGACACAGTAAGACGAAGTCATTTCCTTGTAATAGCGTAAACCTCGCTAAGAGCAATAGATCATTGTGGATCGACCAAACCTTTATTTTGTATAATGTCTCTTTTTGGAATTCATGGCATTGTAAATATTTATTAATAGGCATAAATAATAAAATAGGAAGTTACAATTTATATGTTGTAAACATACGCTTTCATTTAAATGTTTTTAGCATTCAAGTTCACGTTTCCCCTTATATCCCAAAATGGGGGCGTGACAAAATGTGTCTACTTGATCCTAACCATTCATTCTCTTATAAATAGAACTAAAGGGGGAGGATGCAAAAATCCATCAAGCTTCACACACACACCCACGGCCAAGAGAGAGAAAAGTGTGGTTTTGTGTACTTTTGTGTGGTCCAAGGCTTAGAGTGTGTGCTAGGAAGTATTTTGGTAAGCTTCCAATCATTAGTTTCATTGATTTTATGATTTAGGTTTTGATTTCATTAGTTTAAGCTTGATTATGTTCATTATGTGTTTATGTTCATTATGTGTTTATGTTCAAAAGTTTATCACTTATTTACAAAATACGCCATTATAATGCCCAAATTCAATTGGGTATTCCATAAATGTGCCGTTATGCTGTCAAAAGTTTTAAAAGGTTTTTAAGCATTAATTATAAAAGCGTCGTTGTTCTACCAAATTTTATAAAGGGTATAATAGAAATTATCCATAATTATGCCGTTATGCCGCCCAACATTCTAAAAGTATTTTTTAGACATTACTAATACTAATGCTATTACTCAGCTCAATTGGAATTTGTTATATTAAATATATATATATATATATATATATATATATATATATATATATATATATATATATATATATATATATATATATATATATATATATATATATATATATATATAGCTTTTATGATTAAGAGTGATAGTAGAACGATCCTTATGTAAATAAGTATTTTAAAATGTAAAAGGGTATTTTGATCATTATTTATAAATGTTGTTATAATGCTCATATAGAATATGTGGCATTATAATTAAACCATTTTATATGTCGTTAATAAGTTTAAATGATATTAGCAATTATGTTAAGGTTTAAAATGTTAAAAATAAAAATAGTGTTAATATGAGTTTATTAGTGGATTGTACTAATTCACTATTATTGGTATTAAATTATACTGCAGTTAATATTTATGTGAACACTTTTCTGAATCAAAGAAAGAACTGTGAGTATTTCTTACTCATTGAGGGTGATGCTGAATTTCCATAATGTTGTGGTTTCTGTTTTATTTAATCGTTTGCGCATGTGGATTTTGCATATTTTGTTATTTTAATTAATGAATTTATATTAAGAAAGTTGTGAGTGACGTCTGCCAACGGATCAGGGAGTTACGTCTGTCTAAGCCAAAAATATTAATAAATAAAAGAGTAGGGAGTTACGTCTGCCTGTGCCAAAAAGATAATAAATTGTTAGAAGAGTAACGTCTCCTTAGAACTCGCTAAACGGGAGTTACGTCTCCTATCATTCGTTAAACGGGAGTTACGTCTCCTATAATACGTTAGATATGAGTTACGTCTCCTATTAGATGGAGCTATGTCCCTCAAATTCTATTAAATGGAATTATGTTTCCTTGAATTTATGTGTTAGAGTTACGTCTCTATAAGATTGAATGTAAGAAGCTCATGATTTATTTTATAATAAGACTTTGCATATAAAACTGTCATTACTTTATATTATTTTATTGTGTTGTATTTACTTAAATAAATAAGAAATCATATCATTATTGAAAACAGTGGCCTCACTAGGTATTTTTGTATTATTGTTTCTCTCTGTATTATATATTAATACAGCTTAGGAGGAGTATCAGGATTGTCCAAACCCTTAGGTGATCTTGAGGGCAATATCTGAAGCGAAGATGCCTCCCATTTTTGTGGATTACTATGTCTAGTCCATTATTATTATAATATTCGAAAAACAATATTCATATATTTATTCCGAGTACTTTGATTGTAAATTATCTGTGCCATACACGGCACAAATACTATTTTAATGTGTAATTACTTAATTACACACTTTCTATATATTCTGAAGTATTTTTGCTAGAAGCTCTGATGTCTTATCATTAAAAAATATATTCCGTTGCCAATTTATAACTCTAATGATGTCGTAATGTCACGTGAAAATTGAAATTTTCACTTACGCCTTTTTGTAAAAGGCGGGGCGTTACACCCGGCCCCTATAGGCTGCAATGTATCTCGTTTGCTAAACAACTTTTTCATCAAGGTGGTAGTCGAACCTTCTAAGCGCAGTTATTGCCTTGCCAAGAAATCAGAAATTGTTCTTGACGTACACGCGCATGCAAGGAGGTTGCGCCATCAGGCCGCTAGAATATATATATATGTATATTGTAGAGTTTTTGGTGGACGATAAAATATCTCTCAATATATCGCACCAATCACTCGCTTAATTGTTTGAGTGTGAAAACGAACGTATTAGGCCGTGTGTTTAGATTGAAACACCAATTTATAATATATATTTCATTGTTTCGTACGTAGGGTCGGTCGGGCATTATTTTAAGAATGATGGATGTTGTGCTTTTGTATATCGATCATTGAATTTGAGGATAGTATCGGAGGAGGCTGCCACCGGAAATAACAAGGTTGACAGGTTGTACGTAGTGGAAGCTGCAGACACGAAGGCATGCAGCTAACATTAACAAACAAGAATATCCCTATTTTTCTCCGATGCTCACAAAGAAAGATCATCCATTAACTACACCCTTCCACTCCTCCCAAAAGAAATTTTTTTTCTCAATTAACTCTAGCTCTGCCTCCTGCATGCGCTTATAACTTTCCTTGTCGTGGGTTCAAATATGAAGGCAATCCATTTGCTGAATCTCACCTTCTTCTGCTTTTCTACCTCTTTCATTCTCACCTGTTCGGCCGATGATCATCCACCAGGTTTTTTTATTTTATTTTATTATATATATATATATATATATGGTATTTCAATTTTTTTCTTTGCTTTTGGTTGGCAAATTCATATTACCTCCTAAGAAAGCTTATTATAATGTTTTTCTGATATTCATCTGGAAAGATATAAATGTAATAAAAAAAATTAAAAAATTGCATCCATGTCATCTAGAAGGTTCATAGATGTAATTTTTTTTATTACATTTATGTCTTTCCAGATGGACACTAAAAAACACTAGAAAGAATTGAACTCTAGCATTCCTCCAATTTAAGGCGAAATAATATAACAAAAAAATAAATTTTCATATTAAATATATACTATTTGAAATTTTTTTAAAAACTACACTTACCTCTTGTGGACAGTCACCTCAATTGCAATATTTCCTAAACTAAAAAGAAAAAAAAAAAAAAAAAAAAAAAAAAAAAAAAAAAAAAAAAAAAAAAAACGATGTAATTAATGTCTCTTTCAATTATTCTCCATGGTCTTGTCTTTCGTTAAATCAGACGAAAAATAATGATAATATCCATGCATTAATTTTATTTTATTTTTTTTTCTTTTTAAAAAAGAACTTTGTGGCCAAGAGACCCCGCCGGCGTGGATCTCTAGATCCGACGAAGTAGATCCACGAGTGCCTCCAGTTATTTATTTATTTATTTATTATTTTTAATTTAAGGGCATTTTGATATTTCTACTCATCTCACTATATATGGGCATTTTGGTATTTTCACACATCTCGCCAAGAGTATAATGAACATTTCACGCATTTGTCATTCAAGTTTATTGAAAATTCTAACGGCGGGAGTTAAGTAAAATGGTTTAGGGTCACTTGCAACCTTTTTTTTTTTTAGTTGAGGTGACACTTTATATGCATTTTACAGTCTCTAGCTAATTTGCTGGAGGAGAAAAAGTGGTCATATTAGCTAAATATAGTTAATATTGAACTTTTAAATAATTTAGTCGGAGATTCTCTCTATTTTACCATTATCAATAGAAATTAATACTCTCTAAATATAGCTAGTATCAAATTCATAATCAGAATTTAAAATTGATATATCTAATGGTGTACGTATATAAAATTAATATTGATACGTCTTTTAAAAATTCTAATAACGTGAAATCATGTAAACTTTTAAATAATGTTCCGGCTTTAAATCCTCGACATAACATGAATATTATATTAAGGTATATATGTTCCCGTATGATGTTTTATAATTGACCAAAAATATTTTTTTTTAAAAAAAAAAAAAAAAAAAAAAAAAAAAAAAAAAAAAAACGAAAAAAAAAAAAAAAAAAAAGGAAAAAAAATGCTCTTTATAACTAACTAGCTCCCATGAATCCATGCAGGTAACTGTGCGCTGAATTTCTCGTCAAATCCATACCCACCAACCGGCGAGTGCGCCGGCGTCCAAGAAAAAATAGCCGACTGGGACAGCTTCCCCAAAACTCTGTGCTGCCGAAATGCCCTCGCCGTGTTGTCCCAAGCCTTAGCGGAGCAGGCGCGCAGTACGCCGCAGGGCACGATTTTCCCTTCCAAAGATATGTGGAGGAACTGTAACGCCTCCTTCTCGCCGGAATTATACTCGGCTTTCGTGGATTCGTGTGGCTTTGACGATTACCTTTTCTTCGGCGGCAGCCAGTGCTCAAACTTTTCTTTCGCCGCCGTTCAGAAGGAGAAGCCTTACCAGAGTGCCATGGACACGTGCTCTCACAGCTTTGGCAACGCATTTGACGAGGCTTGCGCAAATTGCACCCCTGCAATATTAGACGTGAGGAAAGATCTACTGGAGCTATCTGAAGAGAAGGACGACAACGATATAGAAAGATCCATATGTGGCGTAGCTGCTGTTATTTCTGTTGCCGCCGGGAAACCGGACAATGGCTCGTTTATTGACGACTTTTATCGATGTTTGCCTGCTTTACTCCATTCCGGTAAGAACTAGATACATTTGTACTCCCGTTCCGGTAAGAACTAGATATATTTGTTTAATAAATCATTAAATTTATTTATTTTTATATATTTAATAAAGATTAATCAAAGCGTTAGTCGAGAGTATCATATCAGCTTCCCTGCATAGAATTATAATTAATAACTATAATTGTGTCCTCCCAACTGCGGTGAGACGACTTCTTGCTGCATTTAACTCAAAGGGAACACCAAATAGTCTTTAGAAATCTCTAGAGAAGAAAAGGTAGACATAAATTTCATTCAAATTGGTTTGTAACATTTCGGTCCGAACTAACTTCTAAAAGTAATATGTATTACTTACGTGTGAAAAATACATTTTTTTTTTTAATAATATGTTTCTCATTATATGCCGATCACAAGCACTGCAGTGTCAATCCAATATCTAAGGATGTATATATTTTTTAAAAAAAAAAATAAGGACGAACATTGCCACGTGGAATAATAGTGGGATATTCAGGGGCAGAAATATATATAGTTTCTGACCCCATATAACATATTTATACTCTTATGTCGGATCGCTTAATGACTTAAGACATGTAACTTTTGTATATATTTATGATTTATGACTTGGTATGAAATTAAATTTAAATTTTTTTTTTTGTTTTTATTTTATAAAAACACGAGAGCGCACACACATGGAGAGACTATATGCATCGTATATATATTTATATGTTTATTTATTTGTTTAAATGTAGTAATAAATTGCAATGGCTTATTTTTGGATTCTAATTAACTAAAAGTATTTTACTTGTCCACACATGCAGGACCAGATAAATACTTGAAAATCAACTGTAAGTATTTGTTAATTAATATTCCATACAAATATATTGATCAACTAATTAAAACACGTAAATAAATAAATAAATGGTAAATATATGGATGGATCAGATTCTGTGGCAAAAGCACTATTTGCGATCCTGATAGCGAGCATCACGATAATGCTGATCGTATTGCTGATAAAATATGTGACGAAGAAGAAGAAGAAGCCTGATCAGAGAGCAGCAGTAGCTCAATCGAGGGTGAATATGGCGGCCACGTGGTCGGGGCTCTATACGTTCTCAAAGGCGGAGATCGAGAATGCCATAAACTTCGGGAACGACGGAAAGGTATGCCTTGGGCGGGGATCTGCTGGGCGTGTTTACAAAGGTGTTCTTCCCAGCGGCCAAGTTGTGGCCATCAAACACATAAATATGACCAACACCTCCGATTCTTTTAAGCGGGAAGTCGAAAATCTTTCCAGGGTTCGCCATCCAAACCTCGTTTGCCTCTTCGGTTGCTGCGTCGAAGATGGCGACCAATATCTTGTCTATGAATTTTGTCCCGCTGGCAACCTCGCTCAACATCTCTTAAGTACGTAATTTCCTCACATCACCTCCATCTCTACATTTCTTTTTCTTTTTCTTTTTCTTTTTAAAAAAAAAAATGATGTGTAACTCCTTTCATGCCGGGTAAACTCCAAATACACGACTCTGCCCGCAAGAATCGGGTATCGGTTTAGTGAGGACTCGAACAACTGATCGATCTTGTAATATTAACCAAACGAGTCTACTCTGCCCGCAATGGCCTTGAAAGGAAAATAATATTATTGCCTCTATGTCTCTATTTTCAGGAAAAGATACCCTTTTAACATGGGATATAAGAGTTAAGATTTTAAGAGATTGTGCGCTTGCACTGAGGTATCTCCACCATTATATAGATGGCTGCATTGTTCACAGAGATATTAAGGTACATGTGCTTCTCTTCGTCGATATGCATATAAGAGTAATGATATTTGGTAGACTGTTATACGATTGACATACAATTAAGATGACGTGATAATAAAAATCAACCCTTAATTTGTGTTTTTATTTTTTTCTCTTACAAAGACTGAGTTTCACTATCACATCATTAAGTTGTATAACAGACTATTAAATGGCCTTATAATTTTGAAATATTGTGATTTTAATGTGATGGTTTTTTAGTAATTTAACAAATGTTGTGTGGTTGCTTCTTAATTAGCTTACGAACATCCTTTTGAGTGAGAATTTGGAGCCAAAGCTATCAGATTTTGGTTTGGCAAGAATGTTGGGGATGGAAGAGACCAAAGTATTCACTGATGTGAGAGGAACCATAGGGTATATGGATCCAGAATACATGACCAATGCCAAGCTAACCTGTGCTAGTGACATTTACAGCTTTGGCATTGTTGCTCTGCAACTTCTATCAGGGCGAAAAGTAATTGAATTAGATCTTGATGCCAGAGACCAGCTGACAAGAATGGTAATTTTGTTTGTGTGTAAAGTTAGGGTTAGAACTTTTGAAAATTAGTACTTTAGAATTTTGTATAATTAAGTTCGGGTCAATTCGGGTCGACTCAAATTAACCTGTTTTGTTCGTTTGCTAAACGGGTCAATTTCGGGTCAACTCGCTTAACTCATGGGTGACCTGCATAACCCGCAGAAAATTAAATTAGATTTTTTATAATTAAAAAACAAAACCTTGAAAGGCTAAAATTCATAAAATTTATTATTATTTTGTATTTAAATTCATATATAGGTTGAAATGGGTCAAACGGGTCGTGTTTGGGTCAATCCAAAATGGCATATTTCTTAATTAGGTTGTGTATCACGTTAACCTAACACGACTTGTTTTTTAAACGGGGTTAGCGGGTCATGTTGTGTCACCCACTAATTTAAATGAGTCGTGTCAGGATTAAGACATTTGACCATTTAATTAAATGGGTCGGATTTAAATTGACCCAATACAAACTCGACACAACAACACAAATTGCTATAGTGTATAATATATCATTTTAATTAGTGCTTGCCGCAGGCAAAGGACGTACATATGGGAAACCGTCCGGTATCGGATTTTGAAGACCCAAGGCTAGGTGGAAATTTCAACAAGGGAGACTTCGGATCCATCTTACAAATTGCTGTCCTCTGCGTTGCCAACACAAGCAGAGGACGCCCAAACATTGAGGTTGTCTTTGGTGAAATGGATACAGCCTGGAAAAACACCGACACTTACAAGGTTTGGTTTCTCAAAAACTTGTAACTTTCTTTTTTTAAAATATATATGTTGAAGGTGGAATATTTTAATTTTGACATTTATTTTCTAATTTTTGTCGAGTGCAGAGAGGAGAGCAAGGGATGAGCGCACCAGAGAGTCCCCTCTCTAGATCCTTAGAAGCCATTCCAGTTTGAAATGTGTTAGGGTACTCTTGGGCCAGCAAAAGAGGACGAATGATACTTTACGTTCATTGATATTACTAGAAATGATTGAGGGAGGACTTTTAACCGTCCCCCTCATCCCCTTTTTAATATAAAATTTAATTTTATTTCAAAAGGTGTATTTTTTTTGTTGAATTTTTTATTAAAAAGGGGGCGAGGGGGGACGGTTAAAAGTCCCCCCTCAATCATCTCTCTTAATATTACTATTTCTCTCTCCCGAGAATACATCGCTAACTCAAGCATCCCAGTTTGAAATGCATGTGTTAGGCCGGTATTAGGCCGGCGAAAGAGAACAAACCATACTTTACGTTCATTACTATTTCTCTCTCCCAAGAATACATTGCTAAATTAAGCATCGGAGCATTCGACCGCGGGCAAGCTCTTTTGCTTACAGATTACATGCAATACCTGTATCAACAAAATGCAACATCGTGATTCAAGCCGGATCGAGAAGGCTAGGTTTTGAATCTTTTGTGCTTATATTATCCTAGAGATTGGTGATGATTAGGGAATAGAATTGTAATGGAGTAGTGTTTCATTAATTGTACTTGTCTTGATCCTAGAAACTTTCTCATGTACATATTTCCACCATTTATGTAAATAACACCCGGATTTCCAAGCAAAAATGTTAACTGGAAAATTAAAAGGGGCCTGATTTGGACGGTCGATGCCCAAGCAGTAAACTTTGAGCACACCCGTGAATTAATTTAGTGAGAATTTCACTTAACTTTATCAACTTTCATAACTTTTGTAATCTTTCTATAAAGTTAAAAAACTCTTAATTTAGTGTATCGAACATTCAATTTTTTGCAATCTCACCCATCTCATTAAGATTTTGGATTATATCAGACAGTCAAAAAGTAAAATGACCCTTACACATTTGTATACTTTATAAAATTACAAAATTCTCTTAAAACTCCTAATGGAAGGATAAAATGACCCTCATTTTTTTAATGAGGATATTTTAGGAATTTCTCACCCCTTCCATTAGGATTTAATAAAAAATTCTTAACGGAATGATGAGATTTCAAATTTTTTAAAGGGATAATTACACCATTGGTCCCTGTGGTATGCCATAATTATTTTTCACTCCCTATGGTTTAAAAAGTGCATGGGAGATCCTTATGGTATACAATAATTACAAATCGATCCCTGGTGTCAAATTCTGTTAAAATTTTTAACAGAATCCGTCAAATGCCACGTCAGCACCACGTGTCGCCATTAAGATGGCGACACGTGGCGCTGACATGTCCAATCTTAATAAAATAATATAAATTTATTAAAAAATAAATAAAAATACTTATTTTTTAAAAAAAATTAAAATTTAAAAAAAAAAAAAAAAAAAATGGGGGCAAGGGGGTGGCTGGGCCACCTCTAGATCTATTAGGGGTGGCCGCGCGCCACCCCCGGCGGCCTCTGGGGGTGGCCCAGCCACCCCAAGCCTGCCCTTTTTTCTTCTTTTTTTTTTTTTTTTTTTTTTTTGTTTTTATGTTTTTTTTTTAAAAAAAAAATAAGTTTATTTATTTATTTTTTAATAAATTTATATTTTTTTTATTAAGATGGACACGTGTCGTCAATAAGATGGCGACACGTGTCGCTGACGTGTAGTGCTAATAGATTCTGTCAAAATTGTGGAAAAAAAATCGACCCAATGAGTAAAACGTAATTATTACATACCACAGGGACCTCTCATGAACTTTTTAAACCATAGAGAGTGAAAAATAATTATGGCATACTACAGGGACCAATAGTGCAATTATCTCTTTTTTAAAATTGGATACACTAAATTGAGAGTTTTTTAACTTTAAGAGAGAGATTGCAAAAGTTATAAAAGTTTGGAGGGGGGTTAAGTAAAGTTTCCTTCCCCATTAATTTAAATGCCCCATAAAAGATATTTTGGCTTCAAAAAATCCAAATTCAATATTTTGAGTTCAAAATGTATTTCTGAGGCCAAAATATTTAGGATTAAAAATTAGTCTGAAGACGGGCTCGAATGATCGGGCCTTAAAACCAAGGAAATTTGAACTAGATTTGGGCCCTTGAAAGATAGAATTTGGAGAATTTGGAGCAGACTGAAGCTGAATGGCTTGAAAGAGAGGTAAATTCTGATTGGCTGAATTTTGGGCCCAATTCTCTAAACAAAGTGTACAAGGTTTTGGCCCAATTGAGAGAGCCCATCTCACGGCTGAGCTTGATTGGTATTTCGGTCCAAAGTAGGCCTTACCCCCAACCCCACACAAATCACCTGTGGTTAACCGCATGGTGCATATAAGGGCGGTGGGGTTGTGCCGAGCTGAAAGATACAGTCACGCACACCAGAGATAGAGAGAGAATAGAGAAGAAGTTGTATGAGTATGGAGTAATGTTATAGTAAGACCTTTAACCCCCTAAAGCTAATGTAGCTTTTATAATTACCATTAAATTTGAAAATTATCATTGGATCAAATGATGTTCCATCACAAATTTAATGGTGCATTTAAAAGCTATATCAATTTTGTGAAATAAAAGAGGGATAAAGGTCTTGTGTCTGACATTACTCGTATGAGAAGAGATGGTAAAGCTATTGGTTCAACCGTTTGGAAAAACACTTTAATACCATATGTATGGAAGTTCGCACTCATTTTGCATAATCATAATAAGTAAAATCCTTTTGGACATGACTATGGATGTTTATGAAGCCTCATTTGAAGTGGATAATATTCATTTTATAGTTAGGATTTAAAGTTGGTACATTTAACGATGTACATATACCCATCTCAGGAAAATCAATGACTCCTAACATTCATGGGGTATCTCGAAGATGTTCTTTCTGCATCTTGATTAGTCTATCTAAGTTGGTGGGAGCTCCTTTCCCTCCTAACTTGGGTGTTTTTGTATCTTTCCCTAGAGTATGCCCTTGAGCTTTTGTGCAGTTTCTTTGTGATATAATACATACTTCATCTAAAAAAACAATACAGAGCAGTATAACTAAGCAAGTATTGCAAATGAAAAATAAAATTTTTATTCCTACAACTTTAACCCTAAGACATGATTATATTAATTTGCATTTTCACCTTGAAACACCCGAGAAATAGGATCTCTTAAAATAATTTGGGGTAATTACATTTTTTCCCCATCAACTACCGGTCATTGTCAATATACCACCACGAACTGACACTTCAATCAAAAGAGAGCATTGAACTACCATTTACATACCAAAACCCCCATTCCATTAGGGAATCTCATTAAATCGAACAAAATATTCGATTTTTAGACGTGAAATTTTGTTTAAACACAAAAATACTCTCAAACAGTAATTTAATAATATATATATATATATATATTTTGTAAAAATAAATAATAATAAAAAAAAAAAAAAAAAAAAGAAGGAAAAATAGAGGGGGTGCCTACTGGTGGCAGCCACCCCCACGCCACCCTTGGGGTGCATCTGGGGTGGCCGCGAGCCACCTCTAAGGGTGGCTCGTGGCCACCCTTAGGTTCGGAGGTGGCTGCGAGCCACCCTCGGCTTGGATCTGGGGTGGCTTGCAGCCACCCCCAGATTCGAGGTGGCGGCAAGCCACCTCAGTGGTGGCCGACGCCACCTCTGCAAGCCACCCCCCCCCCCTCCCCTAAGGTGGTGGCTTCCACCAGCGGCGACTTCTCTCTTTTCCTTTTCCTTTTTCTTTTTTTTTTTCTAATTTTTTTTAATTGTTTAATTTTAAGGTATTATATGTAAATTTAAAACTTGAGTTAGGGTATTTGAATCTTTTTACGAATTTGACTGACGAAAGGGGGGTATTGGTATGTAAATGGTAGTTCAATGCTCTCTTTTGACTGAGGTGTCAGTTCGTGGTAGCATATTGACAATGGCCGGTAGTTAGGGCTGAGCATAGGGTGGGGCTGGGGGGGGGGGGGGGGGGGTGGAGGCGGGGATGCCCCTTTTTTGGCCCCACACCCCGCTAAAATCCCCCTGCATTCGTGCGGGCCGGGGATGCACGGGACGAGGATCCACGGTTATAGATTATGCAGAAATTTTGCAGAAATTCTACATATTTTCTGCATAAATTTTGCATAAATTTTCCAACATTC
Organism: Alnus glutinosa; assembly: GCF_958979055.1. Taxonomy (NCBI): domain Eukaryota; kingdom Viridiplantae; phylum Streptophyta; class Magnoliopsida; order Fagales; family Betulaceae; genus Alnus; species Alnus glutinosa. The sequence goes on from NC_084897.1 coordinate 15,020,138, forward strand.
TGTCAATCCCCGCTTTCATCTAAGTCACAGATTAAATAACACAAAATACACATTATAGATTTTGTAGCAATCTAAAATACTCAGTCCACAATATCCAAACTATGGACACATAACAAACAACAATACTTAGTCCACAATGCACTGGTTGTTCCCAGAAAACACAAGAAATCAAGCTACAAATCTCACACCACAGCTCCTCTCAACAACACCCATAAGAACCACCTCCCAATCGGTCACCACAAGCATCAAGCACCCAAGTTTCAACCAAAATTGTAAAATAAATTGAAAATAAGATTAGCCACAAATCCTAGCAACAAATTTCACTACCCAATGAAAAAATCCAACAACCCAATGAGTCAATGACCCATGTCATCCATCTAGCCTTGTCAGTTGCAACATCAATCTTTAGTCTTCACTTCACTAATCCTCCTCAAGCAAAATATTAATGTTCTTCAAAGTTATTTCTACAAAGATTGAAAAAAAAAAAAATAATAATAATAATTACATTCTCAATTGAAACCGATAATTAGAATATTTAAATAGCAAAATAAATTAAAAAGTGAATAATAGAAAGCTAAAAGCTTATCTGATATGAGCCTATAACTTTCAGGATCATCAACCATCTCTGTGTAATAACCATTGATGGGCTTTGATCTTAACCAGTTTTGTGCGCACACTAATGCTTCAACCATTGTTGGGGCCAATGAACTTCGAAAAGGATCCAACACACACCCTCCAGTGCTAAATGTCGACTCTGAAGCAACTGTAGTAATGGAAATAGCCAACACAATACGTGTTATTTGGGCAAGTACTGAAAATTTGGTTGAGTTCACCTTCCACCAATTTAAAATATCGAAGTCCACATTCGGTTTTTCAACCTCCTCCATCAAATACCTATCTAACTCTGATTTGTGTTGAACATCACTTTTAGAAGTTAGGTACTTTAAGTACCTATTCATCAAGTGATATGGACGTTTCTCAGTTTCTTCTGCCGTTGAGGAACCTTGAGAAAATGCACCACTATGTTCATCTTGAGATGAACTCTTTCCAATGTCGAAGTGATCATATAATTTCTGAAGATATTTCTTCAATTTTATCATCATATCATTGCATTGCTTAACATTAAGAACATCATTGAACCAATATTCCAATGACCCCAACTTGGTTCGTGGATCAAGTTTTATAGCAACAACAACACATTAATCTTATCAAGATCCCTCCAATACTTATTATACTTCGGCATCATTTTCCCCACTATAGAATCAATATATAATCATCACTATCGCATTGTGGCTTCATAAAAAAGTCTGAGAAACTTGAAAAAAAATCTTAATATGAGCCCAATCTTCATAATTAGGAGGTCCCAAACCTTTTTTACCATCCCACGACGTAGAAACATAATATCCATCCAACTCTTCCATAAGTTTAAAAGCACTTTGATATTTTTCTACACCTTCCAACATCTTAAATATAGAGTTCAAATCTAATTGGAACATCCAAACACAACAACCCTTTGAAATTAATTTTTTCTGTTTCCAGACAAGTCTTAAAACTCTCAAATCTTGCAGGAGAAGTGATGAGTGCCAAAAAGTGTATATTTAGACCCCTTCATTTACATTAGTTAAACTTTTAGCTTTGTTATTTTCTGATGTTTTGGTTAGTTTTTGCGTTTTTGCGTTTTTGCAGGACATTAAGAGAAAAATGGTAATTTTCAAGTGAAAATACATAAAAAAGCTGGAAATTCAAAACTGCTGGGAAGTCGATCGATCGAAAATTGCCCGAAGTCGATCGATCGATTATAAAATAGATCGATCGAATTTATGCGGAGCTGGAATTTCAGAAACCCTAGCTAACTCTATAAATACCATTCTTTTCTCATTTTTAGAAGAGGAGGCCGCTTGGGAGCGCCCTAGGTGCCGTTCTCACTGTAGTTTAGGGTTTTTGGGTTGATTTTGACCTAGAACTTCAATTCTTTGTAAGTTTCTTTGATTTTTAATACATTCTTGTTGTTTATTTATGCTTTCTTTAGTTATGTGTAGCTGAAATTTCGTCTAGGGGTGAGGATGAAACCTCACCATTGAAGAGAAACTGAGTTTCCATGCTTGTTTATGCTATTTGAGTTTATGGGTTTTGATTTCTCATTGTTCTACTTCAATTATTGAGATTATTGTTGGATATCTCTTGTGATTTCCGGATATAAGTGATGATTTGATATAGTTTCATTAAAATTGATGGCTTGGGTTTTCATTTATCAAAATGTTGGATATTCGTTGTGTTTCATTCCATGGATACATTTGATGATTTAGTCAAAACTAGATATCTTTTTGTGATTTGTGCAAGTATGGATTCATCGAATGATTTAAACAACTTTTGAAGCAAAGTAGAGCATACCTAAGATTTGTATGAGAGAATTCAAAATATGTGTGAGGAGCATGAGAATAGGTTGCTATGATTTGGTGAGTGTGGATTCCAAAACCCTAGACCCCTTTTATTTTCATTAATTTTGTCTATGTTTTCTTTTGTTAAAAATCCCTAAATTTGGAACTAGGTTAAAATAGGATTAGTTTGACTAGAGATTAATTTTTGCAACACAATTCCCTGTGGGATCGACTTCGCACTTGCAAAACGCTATATTGCAAACGATTCGTGCACTTGCGAGTATTATAATTTCCACAACAAGTTTTTGGCGCTATTGCCGGGGAATTGTTTAGTTTGTGGAAATTGATTTTTGTTCGAATTGATTTTATTTTTCTACTAATTTAGTTAGATTTTTGTTTTGTAAATTTGATGTTTTATTTCTGTTTTATGTTCTAAAAAAAAAATAGAAAATTGTTTATTTTTCCGGATTCTGTTTCTGCAGCTGCTGCACCTTCTGAGTGCCTTGTAAAATCGATCGATCGAGCCAAAATTCGATCGATCTAAAATCGATCGATCGATCGAACTTAATTTAGATCGAGCGAAAGTCCGAAGTCAGCAGGAAACTGGAAGCAGTAAAAAAAAAAAAAAAAAAAAAAATTGTTTTTAGTTTAATTTGTTAATATTTTGTTTCTGTTTTTCCTTATTTTATTGTTTGTTTTTCTTTGTTAGCTTATTTTAATTTTCAAAAAAAAAAAACTTTGTTTAGTTCTTTTGTGGGATATTTGCATGCTAGAGGGTGCAAGTGAAGTATGGATTCTTATTTTGATAATTATACTGACTTTTCTGCACAACATGCTTCGCCTAGTAGTAGGACACCCGCTCCAACCAACTACCCTCACAATTTCTACCCACATGAACAATGTTTCATATTGCTCTGATCCTTATCATAGTGCTAGTAATTGTCCATCTTGGGGACAATTCTGCAATCTTACTTATAAGCAAATGAACACCAATTTCTCCAGCCCTGGATTTGATTCAAATTCCAATTTTTACAACCCGGACTGGAGCGACCATCCTGATTTCTCGTGGCAAGCTCAAGCCATGGGAAATTGTGCTCCCCAATTTCAAGAACTGCACCATCCAGATTATCCGCAGTTCGATAACCAATCTTCCCACCCTTCATCCTACAATTATCCAACCTTTTCTTCACAGTCCACTTTGGAAGACACTCTCAAGGTCTTCATGGAGCTCACAGGCCAGGCTATTAGTGACGTGAAGAATGCTGTTATGGAAAACACTCAGGCGATTGTCAAGATAGAAGGATAGTTTGAATATTTGGTTGCTGAAGTCACAAGAATAGAGGAAGAAAAGTTTCAAAGTTTGCTGATGGCTACAGGGCACTACATGATTGATGAGGATGATTTCAGCAATTCTTATCATGAGCATGTCCCTGCCATCACCAAATTTGAGAGTGAGGAAATTGTGAATAGCAATGTAGAGGAAGAAAAAGATGAGCACCTGGAGCACACAGCGCCCCCGTCAAATCCAAAGTCATCCAATGACAAGAAAATGAGTACTGAAGCTCATTCCTTCATCACCATCCCTCTTGAGACATTTCATGAGCCCCAAGCTTCAATTCCTAAATGTCTCAAAGAGCCATCTTATGCCAAAACTGTCAAGGATCTATGCACACAACCGCGCAAATCTAGAAACCATCGTCCTAAGAAGATCCTTCGAAGCAAGCAAGTGAGCTACATGAGATGACGAAACATTCCACCAAAGGGATATCAAATTCTAAAGAAGAAATGGTGGAAGGGATTGGTTGGACATCCATGTGATCGGGGAAGGCGCTGTAAATTTTCTTTTTCCCTTTTACTTTCCGCACATTTAATTTCTTTCATTTTTCATTTCATTTCTTGTTATTTTATTTTTGTTTCTGACAGCAATTAACCTTTTGATGTTTGTTTCTATGAGAAAATATTGCTGTTAATTTTTGTTGACATGTTTTTTGGTGTTTAAGTTTGGGGGGCGCCTTGACCTTTTTCACACCTTGATTTTTCCTTACTTCTAGTAATGTATTTCTACATTACACATTGAGGACAATGTGTAATTCAAGTTTGGGGATATGGAAAAACACTTGTCTGTTTGTTTGTTTATTTATTTTTTCTGTTTGTTTAGTTATTTTTAGTTGTCTTTTTGTTCTAAAAAAAATAAAAATAAAAAAATAAAATAAAAATTGTTGTCAAGTTTGAGTTAAGCCATAGCTGTAGTTTACATTTCATTGGCTTGCTTAAAGTTTTAAACACATCATGTCATTAAGAATATGAGTCTTTCGACTTATTTTTGGGCCAGAGAAACTTCACTTATTTTGAGTTGAATTATCACGAGCACATTAGCATGTAATCTATGGGGTATGAATTTGTGCTTAATTGTGTATTTTGAGAGTTGTTGGATAACCTATTGATAAATAACCTTGGCTTGCAAGATATATATATATATATATATATATATATATATATATATATATATATATATATATATATATATATATATATATATATATATATAAAAAGAAAAAAAATAAAAAATAAAATAAGATCATTTTGAGTTTTTAACTGAGTAACCGGGCCTCTTGCCTCACTAAGCATTGAGTGTTCGAGTCAAAATGTGATAATTTCAATTTGGTTAATTGTATGACTAGTTTGGCTTCATAGCCTTTTTTACTTGAGTAATTAAGCCCTTAGGGATGTTTGTACATCTAGTGCCCTAAGACCATCAAGTTTGGGAGTCACAGGCCTAACACTCGTTACATGGGTCAATTAGAAAGCTTAAGGGAGCCGAGCATTGCACAGCCTACACAAAAAAAAAAAAAAAAACAAAAAACAAAAAACAAAAAAAATATATATAAATAAAATAATTTGCAAATCTTGCCTTGGTTGTTTCATTTGATAGGGAGTCCAATGATTTTTGAGGTACTTATCTTGAGATTAAAATGAAACCTCATGATTGCATGTTAATTTCACTCTACACTTTTGAGAAAATGTGATGCTTAATTGTCCACTTATGAGTGATTTGATGTTGGATCTCCTGTTGATGTTGATGGGGTTTGTCTTTTTAAGCATGCCAATGACGTATGAACCATGATTTGCGTAAAAATTCTTTCTTATTGACAACATAGTGTTTCAATGTTTGTGGGTATCATTTCTGACAAACCCCCACGAGACTTCACTCGTCCACTAGGGAGTCCTAGGGGTTTAAAAGGCTTGTTGCATACGCTAAATGCAATCGTGTCTCCCACGAAAGAGGACTTATGTTTCATGCTTTGATTTTGTTTTTCATTTTGTTTTGCTAAGGGACTAGCAAAATGTAAGTTTGGGGGTATTTGATGAGTGCCAAAAAGTGTATATTTGGACCCCCTTAATTTACATTAGTTATACCTTTAGCTTTGTTATTTTCTGATGTTTTGGTTAGATTTTGCGTTTTTGCAGGACATTAAGAGAAAAACGGTAATTTTCAAGTGAAAATACATAAAAAAGCTGGAAATTCAGAATTGGTGGGAAGTCGATCGATCGAATCTCAAGTCGATCGATCGAAAATTGCCCGAAGTCGATCGATCGATTATAAAATAGATCGATCAAATTTATGCGGAGCTGGAATTTCAAAAACCCTAGCTAACTCTATAAATACCATTCTTTTCTCATTTTTAGAAGAGGAGGCCGAAAGAGGAGGCCGCTTGGGAACACCCTAGGTGCCGTTCTCACTGTAGTTTAGGGTTTTTGGGTTGATTTTGACCTAGAACTTCAATTCTTTGTAAGTTTCTTTGATTTTTAATGCATTCTTGTTGTTTATTTATGCTTTCTTTAGTTATGTGTAGCTGAAATTTCGTCTAGGGGTGAGGATGAAACCTCACCATTGAAGAGAAACTGAATTTCCATGCTTGTTTATGCTATTTGAGTTTATGGATTTTGATTTCTCATTGTTCTACTTCAATTATTGAGATTATTGTTGGATATCTCTTGTGATTTCCGGATACAAGTGATGATTTGATATAGTTTCATTAAAATTGATGGCTTGGGTTTTCATTTATCAAAATGTTAGATATTCGTTGTGTTTCATTCCATGGATACATTTGATGATTTAGTCAAAACTAGATATCTTTTGTGATTTGTGCAAGTATGGATTCATCGAATGATTTAAACAACTTTTGAAGCAAAGTAGAGCATACCTAAGATCTGTATGAGAGAATTCGAAATATGTGTGATGAGCATGAGAATAGTTGCTATGATTTGGTGAGTGTGGATTCAAAAACCCTAGACCCCTTTATTTTCATTAATTTTGTCTATGTTTTCTTTTGTTAAAAATCCCTAAATTTGGAACTATGTTAAAATATGATTAGTTTGAATAGAGATTAATTTTTGCAACACAATTCCCTGTGGGATCGACCTCGCACTTGCAAAACGCTATATTGCAAACGATTCGTGCACTTGCGAGTATTATAATTTGCACAACAAGAAGACTTCACATATTTAACCGCACTTCTAACCTTCATAATGGATTCATCAACCTCTTTCAACCCCTCAAACACAATAAGATTTAAGATGTATGCACAACACCTCACATGCATAAACTGATTCTCTAATATGGCGCCAGCCTTATGTGCATTTCTCATTCTTAAGTACTCCAAAGCAGTATCATTGGAAGAAGCATTACCAACTGTGATAGTGAAAGTGCTACCAATGCCCCACTCATGCATACACGACTCAATCTTTCCTCCAATGGTCTCACCTTTGTGATTAGGAATTAAACAAAAGTTTAAAATTCTTTTGTGTAAGTTCCATTCACTATCAATAAAATGAGCAGTGATACGAGTGTAATTAAGGTTCTGTATTGAAATTCAACAATCAATGGTAAGACAAACCTGAACACCGGATGTCAAGAACATTCCCCTCAACTTTTCATTCTCAGACATAAATAGCTTGAAACAATCCCTCATCACAGTAAAACGGGAAGGAATTGAAAACTTAGGTTCAACTGTTTTCATGAAGTCCTGAAACCCTTCACCTTTCACAAACCTAAATGGCAACTCATCCACTATGATCATCTTAAAAATTGCCGCCCTTATTTTTAAAGCATTAAATTTAGCAAGCACAAGGTTACCACTAGATCCTTCACCTACTGCCACTTGTCCTTCCCTCTTAGCCTCAAAGCTCAACTTCGATTGTGTCTTATCAAACCTACCAGGATATTTTTTACAGCTTTTCCCAATATGTTATAGCATAGATGAATTACCATGGCTTCTAGGGTGACAATTAAACTCTCTCTTACAATAATTGCACTGTGATTTATGATCATTGGGGTCACTCGCCTCTAACTTGGTAAAATGTTCCCAAATCGTTGATGTTTGCTCAATTTTTTTAGGTTTTAGTGGGAGAGCTAAACTAGGATTTTGAGGGCCAATAGTTGAAGAACTAGAACCAATATTAGTATCCAAAAGACTAGGCCTAGATGAAGCAGAATTAGAACCAATAGTACCACTAGTTGAATCATCCATGACTTGAGTCTATAATTTAAGTGGGAAAAAAACCATAATCAACATAGGCAAAAATCCATACCAAATCTCCCAAAATAGCAAACAGGAGCTACACAACTATTACTTGCTAAACAACACCAAAGCAACTAACCAAAGTACCAAATACCAAAGCAATACTTGAGTTGAATTTCTTCTTACAACTTCTCGACATATTATTGCCAGCCATTGAAATTCAAGTAAAATTTACTAGGCAGTGAGTGCACTTGGGGGAGTTCTTTAAGTCTAGAAGAGGAAAAATCTATACAAACTAGATTAATAAATCTTGGCCATGCTAATCTTTTATGGAAGTCATATATATATGTAATGAGATGAAATCTGATGTGGGTCTCAAACCAATCACATCACCTTTACCTTATTGGAAATATTGTGACAATTTATATTGGTTAAGCTGGTATCTTATAGCCATGGCCAAAGAGCTTCATGAGTATAATTATAAGTATGTCATGAAAAAATCAAGGGAATCAAACAATGTGTAGCTGCCCAAATATGACAAGCAAAACTATTTTTCTTGGATAGTAAACATGAACACAGTAAATGTGAACACAAGCAAAACTATTGTCTAGCAAATCTCTTATCAAGGGAATCAATCAAACTCACACACAAACACATTGTCCTTTCAATACCTTACACATTTCTCCATAGATATCAATAAGCAAATGAATACGATTCAAATCAATAAAAAAACTAAGATCATGCATCTGAGATTTAGAACCAACTTCTAACTTCTAAGGAGTAAACAAGAACACCCACAAAACCAAATACAAATTTACAGAAAATATCTCCGAAGAAGATGAAGATCGACTGTCGGCAAAGGCTAGTTTTTGGTGTTGAAGAAGATGAGGATCAACAACTCGGCATGACAGCGCTTCTAGGGGATTAGGGGGGTTGCAGGACGTATGGACTATGGACCAATTGGTGCGGCCCTGCGGGTGTGGCACTATGTGGAGACTGGAGAGTGGAGAGGAGTAGAGGACTTAAACAAAATAACTGTGTGGCACCATGTTAAGTTTGCTAGGGTTAGGTTAGCATGCAAAGAGCCAGAGAGTTTTCAGTTTTTTTTCCTTTTTTTTTTAATTTTTTTTTTAATTATGCGGGGTGGGGCGGGGACTTGAGCATTTTCAAAATGCCCCCTCGCAGCCCGCATAGCATCGTGCAGAGGGCCCAAATAAAGGCACGTGGCCCGCACCATTCCTACGGTTTTGCTGTTAGATGGGGCGGGACGGGGCGGGTATATGCGGGTATTGCTCACTCCTACCGGTAGTTAATAAAGGAAAAACGTAATTACCCCAAATAATTTAGAAATGTCAATAAAATGTTGGATTTTGGACTTGAAAATAACAAGCCATGATGGCTGCGCTAAATATAGCTTTTCGGATTTGGGTCTATGCGCAATTCAGAAACTCGTAGCAAATGCCAAAAGTTATGTTTGGTTAAGTATCATTCATGTATAGTGCCACCTCGTGTTTCCTTGACACGTCGTGCTTCCATGCCATCTTGTGGTTTCATGCCATCTCTTTCTTTCATGTGTCAACACTCATCAACTGCTATGCCACCTCGTGCTTCCATGTGTCAATAATACCTCATCAGCTGCTATGCCACCTTGTGATTCCATTTGTCAACTCCTCATAAGCTGTCATGCCATCTCGTGCTTCAGTGCCACCTTTTGTTGCCATGTGTCGAAATTACTTAATGACTCAATCTGTTGCTTTTCTGTTACCACACTACGGCTATTCAACCTTCGTTTGCTGGGTGGGAAATGAAGAAAAATTAAATTCCAAAGGAGATAAGAAGAAAGACTCTTGGTTGTTGTATGCGAGTCACAACATAGGTGGAATTTTATAAGCTCCTTTAGGCTTGGCTAGCCTGTAGAGTATTAGGGTTTTTCCCACTTTCCCTGACGCAAGGTCGGGGTCGTTACAAATAGGACAAAAATACACCAAACCTTTGAAGGATGAGGTTCCAGTTTGCCATTCCTATTATTTATAGGCTTCCAGTCTCCTCAGAAGTCCGCTCTTCTATCTTCATAGAATTCACCTGGGTCTCTTACTCACCTTCATTCATTTCTTCACACCATTTCATTCTCACCTTTAGAGAGAAAAATTCAAGGAGATTTGAGAGCTCTTATGTCGGAGAAAGGCCAATCAGCTCAGGAATAGTGTTCTTGAAGCCCGAAAAGTGATTTTTTCAAAATTGTCCATAAATTGCTTTTATCTCTAGTTTACATAAATTCTAGTTCTTAGAGTTAAATTATGTCGTTATGATGCTTAAATTTTTTAGGAAAGTATGGTTGAATATTTCAAAGAAGGTTATTGATAAGCTTTAAATGTTGCACATTTAAACTCTTTAACTTGCATATGTTAATTCCTTAGTATTGTTATTTGTTTGATTTTGTGTTGTTTTATTGTTTTAAGGTTTTAAATAAACACGCAATTAATTCCATTGATTTTGGGCTTAAAACACACTTTGAGAAGACCTAGAAGACATGCTTAAGTTTAACCAATCATAATAGAAGACCTATATGATGTGATTAAGTTTAATTAAATCAAAGGAAGGATTAAATCAAAATTTCTCCAATAAGAGTCAAAATAGGATTGGATTCAAATTTGGATTTTGCACACGTCTTAGTGTTTTAATCATAACTTTCTGTTCAAGTCTCAGATTGCAATGAAATTGGTGGAGTTGGAAAGCTAATACAAAATGAAACAAATATGTTAGAAATACTTTTTTTCCTAATTCGGACATTTACCATGTCAAAATCGCCCCGCAATAAAATACCGCAAATCTGGATGAATTTGGAATCATTTTCCTACTTGGATTGAATTTTCAACTCCTACTTTTACTAAGATATTAAGTTCCGATTTTTATTGGATTCCTAGGGCTTGTAGGCCTCTCTTAGTCTCTATAAATAGACCCCTAAGCTTCAAGAGAATGTGTGCTTAGTTTTAGACAGAAAATTATTCTTGGAAGCTTGACAAGTTGAAGATGAGAAGAACATGACAGAAGGCCATCACAGCACCACAATGAGCGGCTAAATTCGTAATAGGGTGTTGATGTAGCCCTTTCGAAAGTAACAATGGTTTAATTGTATTTTAATTTGAGATTTTATATATGCATGATGGTTGTATAACTGTGAGAATTGATCTTAATGTTTATATTCAATCATTATGAATTTATTATCTTGTCTTAGAAAGTTTTCTATATTGATTGAACTCAATCCTTCATATTTTCTGTGATTATGTGAATGATTGTTATACAACGGTTTTAATACACATATGATTATGAGGGTTAGATAGGCTATGCCTAGGGTTAACGAATTGTATTACACCCTAGTTTAGTGTAATTTAGGTAGACAGTTCGTACCAACCGAAGATGGGTTATACTATTTCATTGATTATGTGTATCCTATTAAAGGCGTAGTTAATCCATACCTAGAGAAGACGGGTCATACCATATCTTAGTAGTTAGGTGGACGATCCGTGCCAACCGAAGATGGATTATACTTATTCTTTAGAGGTAATTTCTTGACTACTCGAGTGAGACGAGCCCTATATCATGCATAGTATGAATTTTCCTTGTTAACTTATGATTGACTATTGTTATGCAGTGAGTGGTGAAATTAATCACTTATTCTTTCTCTCATCACTACAATATTTATTTTTATGTCTTTAATTTTATGCATTTAACTTAGTTATAAATAAAATAAAGGGATAATTACACTTAACCGCCCCTGATTTATCCACAGTGTGGTGATTTACCCCCCAATGTACCAAAATTGGTACATGACCCCCCCAAACTTGCCAACGTATGGCAAAATCAACCTTCCGTCCAATCGATCGTTCGTTTGGACGGAAAGTCGGTCACGTGCAAGTCACGTGACTTAGGGAGGGTTTCTGTCTTAAACGGTCACGTGACTTGCACGTGACCGATTTTCCGTCCAAACGAACGGTCGATTGGACGGAAGGTTGATTTTGCCACACGTTGGCAAGTTCGGGGGGGTCATGTACCAATTTTGGTACATTGGGGGGTAAATCGCTACACCGTGGATAAATCAGGGGGGTTAAGTGTAATTATCCCTAAAATAAAATCAAACTTCTTTTAATTAAGTTATATTTAATCTTGAAAAACTTGGTAGCAATTCATACGCAGTCCTTGAGGTTCGACACCCTCAATATAGCTCTATCCTATAAGAATTCGTATTATTATGAGTGGTAATTTTATTATTGATATTTTTTGTACACAAAACGACCACATCAGTTATTATATTTAATCGTTCTTTAAATATTAAAAAAGCGTCGTTGTACTTCATTAGGTATTCTACAACAGCGTCGTTGTAATGCCAGAATAATGTTATAAGTTTTAGATAAATATTATACTAATGTCGAAGCAATGCCCATATGAAAATATGTGGTAATGCCCAAATGGTATTATGATATTTTAGATATGCCATTATAATACCCAATCGATACTATGACATTGCAAATATGTCGTTGTGCCTCCCAAATCTTTAGTATAAAGACAAAGCATAGAAATAATATTTCTCAAGGTATTTTAAAGATCTTAGGATTTGAATAATGGCTTGGAAATGTCAAATAAAGAATACAGGTTAATGCATAGATACAATATTAAGTAGAAAGTGTACGGAGTTGGGAGTTCACCTTATCAATTTGCGAAGTTTGTAAGTATATTACTCATTGAGACTTGATACTACTTTTAAGAGACATGATATCTATGCTTCAAATGAGCCTGACTATTTTATTAACGACATGATTATATGCTTTCGATGAATTTCACATGTTTTAAGATTTATAATGTTCATAAATGATGATTTATGAAAAAGATATGCACTGGTTTAAGAACATGACACGATATTGCATATTGTTAACCTAATAATAATAAGTTGAGTGTAAGTCCCCAGCCTAGAGGAGTAAGTCCCCAGTGTTGATAATAAGTGAGAAGCGTAAACGTGGGGAGTAAGACTCCTATCAGACGTAAGAGTGGGAGTAAGGCCCATAGAATGTTGAAGGGAGTAAGTCCCTTAAGAAATGAAAAAGAGCAGAGAAAATAAAATAAAAGGATAAAAGATTGCATTGCATGAGAAAATATATGATGAGATTTATATGTTTTATTGTCTTAAGAATTACTTTCTTGCTTAAGATATATATGTGTGAGGTTATTGTAGTAAAGAAGGAAGAGATAATGGATTTATATTATATTATTAAACAATTCTACAGGACTTATCTTATCAGCTATCATTTTATAAAAAAACACTTATTTTTGGAAAACCCATATAGTTGTTCTTATAAACACGTCCGGAATATTTTCTAAAAAGAAGGCTTATAATACAATATCACTGTTTATTATACTTACTGTGACTATGGACTAACTTATCCGTCTGTGTAATTGTAGATTCAATTGGGGTAATCCACCATTACATTGTTCTTGCAGGTGTGGAGTTGGTATTGACCCGTATGCGAGTCTAGATGTCTACCATTGTAATGTGCTGACTTGAGCTAAGTCGGTCATAAATTTGTATAAACGTCACATGTGGCATATTTTAATAACTATGTAATATGAAATAAAAGTTTTGGTTATGATGTCGAAGAGAAAGCGAAAATTTCCGTTGCGTTGTTTTAAGATAATAGTAGTAGTGTCACATGAAAAATAAGATATTTCCACTTACGGCTTTGCTTAAAAAAGCCGGGGCATTACAAAATGAGATATTTCCACTTCCATGTCCTGACTTCTTTACTTTAACCCCCTCTTAAAAAATTATAGACAAACTTCCATAGGTTTAAACCCAAAAAAGGGGAAGCAAATTGTACAATATATAGCCAGAATGTAGCAAGGCTATAGCAATCAGGAATGGGCGGAGGAAACTTCACCTTCCTGACCCAAAAAAGTGTCCCCTTTTGAGAGGCTCACTGATGAATCCATTTTCAATGCCGGCATCTCCAGTACGGGGACTATGGGAGGTTTTATTCTCTTTGTGACGGTCATCTTCAACCCGTCTGTTGTGTGGATTGTCGCTCCTGTAGTCATCTCAACCTGTACACCCATGGTTAGTAGATAAACTTGAAGTTCACTTTCTCAAAGTCCATTAGCATCCCCTAACTTCTGGAACCTGACTTAAACAAATTCAAGTGTACATAGTATAAACAAAACGAGATGCTTGATGGAAGCTCAATCAACAGCATCTTGGTCAGGTGATGTTGACCACAAATTAGACCTGACAATTTCTTTATCTGTGCTATTGACCTTTTAATAGCTTTATCACAGACTCTCTGGGTTACTAAAATATTTAGGGGTAGCAACATATATGTGTCAAGTCTGACTGTTTTCGATGTGATAAGTTATCAGATTTTACTCCATTTAACTGTGAGGATATGTCAAGATAATAAGTCTATAATCATGGTTCCAAAAATTTCAGGCTTGCCCAGAAAACATGTAAAAAATAAACAGCATGCTACTTACAGGAGGAGCTCCAACGGCCATTTGAAAGTTAAATTGCCGGACAAGCATTGCAAGTGCCACTACAGCCTGCAAAATGTGAGGCAGAAGTTTGAAGTTTATACTTGATAGTCTAACAAGTTTCAATGTTTACGGAAAACTTAATAAGATTACCTCGTATGAAGCAAACAAGTCACCTACACATTTCCGCGGTCCTCCGCCAAATGGCAAGTAACTGAAAAAAGATGGTATCATCTATTTGTAAAAACATGGCAGGTGACTTTTCAATTAAAGAAAAGGCTGATCTACTACCACTCCCCACCCCAAAAAAGGTCTAAAAGATTGTTTGTAATGGCTATTAAGAAATAACAGTATCCTGGAAACTAATATTTCTCTTACAAAATTTTGATGCCAAGCATGACTTTAATAAAAGGTGACCTGGCCAAATATTGGCTGCAGAAGCATGGACATTGCAAGAGGATGTACCAAGTTTAAATCCATACAATGAGTGGAATTCTAAGCAAGAACCAGCACCTAGGGGTCACCTCCCCAAAAAGGAAGGAAAGAGCCTTCTTTGACCACATTTTCAACTTGAAATGATTAAACTCGAAAATGCAGAAAAAGCAAAGCCCTAGTCAGAAGAAAGAGAAGTGATGACAATAAGCTTATAATTATATGCATCATAGTGCATTGTGCTAAAACGATATAAACATGTATTGGAAATAAAAATAAGGGTCAACGATGGTAATTTTATATATGTCCAGAGTCGATATGAATTCCACTAGTGAGTCCCACCACAGGGACAAATTGTTTTCATAAGTACAACTTTTGGAGGATGAATGTTACGGACCTCCGTAACGGGGATGATTGGTGTATAATTTGGATGGGGAATGTATGGGATAGTAGGGTATTCGAGGTACCCTAGGCCTCCTAAAGTTAGGATTATTCGAGAAACCCTAAAAAACTCCTAATCAACTACAAGAGCTGAATTATAATAATTTTCTTCTCGATACTATTCATTCTTCAATACCCCTATTTATAGGGTTACAAGCTAAAAATACGGAAACAATAAATAAATAAATATTACATAAATAATACTAAACCTAATGGTATAATTAATTCCCTTATTTCCTTCCTAATAAAAAAACCTAATATAATGGGATATAAATCCTTTAATTTTGAGATTATTGCTTTATGAGCAAGACTCATTATTTTCCTAATTAATTTAGGGAAATGTATGGGATAGTAGGGTATTCGAAGTACCCTAGGCCTCCTAAAGTTAAGATTATTCGAGAAACCCTAAAAAACTCCTAATCAACTACAAGAGCTGAATTATAATAATTTTCTTCTCCCTTTTTATTGATCACTCTATTAGGTTTATATAGAGATGATTACATCAAGGGAAATATAATACGTAAATATTACCTATAACTCTAATAGGAGACAAGTCCCTTATTTCTCTCCCAAAAATCCTGCTTATTCTAATAGGCAACAAGTCCCTTATTTATCTCCTTAAAATCCTGCATTTATTCTCTTAGTAGAATTCTTGCTTTATGAGCATGTATCCTACATTTACAATGGGTCCTCTTGCCTTAATTAGTCACTTCCTTTTCCATGTAGTATTCTTTCCTTCTTACCCATGTTGTGTAGCTCAAGACTTTCCTTAGAAGAGGCATGGTATTTGGCAACTCCACTTCTTTCCTTCTTAGTCATGGTGTAGACCCGTAACACTCTTACCCTCTTCAAATGGACCTTGTCCTCAAGGTCCTAAAAATATGCTCCAATTGCTGCTGATGTGGAGAGTATCTCTTTTTTCTTTTTCTTTTCTTTTCTTTTCTTTCTTTCTTTCTTTCTTTTTTTTTTTTTTTTTTTTATGAGCAAAACTCATTATTTTCCTAATTAATTTATTATACGAATAATACCATACTAATAAACCTATTATTCTCTTAAATGATAATACGACACTTACCTAATTTAAACCCTAATCCTAATTACCCTAGGTACGTAACAATGAACCTACCAGGTCCCAGCCTTATTTGATGAGCAAAAATCTAAATATCAAAATTTGTCGGTACTTACCGATTCAGATTTTCTACTGTTGGACTTGGACAGTTACTAATAAGTGTTTAGATATAAGTCCTATCATTATTGTTTTGGTTTAGGCTGGTCCTTGGTTATCAGAAAGTCTTTTTCCTTATCTGAAGGCCTCAGGCTTACTATTCTTTTTTTTTTTTGATAAGTAATTTAAAATTCAATAAAAAGCGCAGAGGGGCGCAACCCTAATACACGGGAAGTATACAAGAGAGCCCCTAAACAGGAGGAACAACTAATAAATTAAGAAAGTCTACAAAAGTAGAAACACCTAGGTGGCAAAGATGGGGAGCTATCCATAGATATAGCGTGTTAAGAAGACGCTTCCTTAAAACTACCATTACAGTCTCGACATCTTCAAAAAGCCTCGCATTCCGCTCCCTCCAAATGCTCCACAAAACACAGTGAGGAACTAAACGCCAAACCTTTTTTGCTAGGCCATGCCCTCGAAAAGCACCCCAAGTAGTCAACAAACCCATCACCGATTGTGGCATGACCCATTCAACTCCAAATAAAGAAAACATAAAACTCCAAAGCTCACGGGCGGTGTCGCAATGAAGTAATAGATGATCAATAGACTCCCCCTTCTTTTTACACATACAACACCACTCAATAACCACAATATTCCTCTTTCGTAGATTGTCATGAGTCAAAATTTTTCCTAAAGCTGCAGTCCATACAAAGAACGCCACCCTTGTCGGAGCCTTAGCACACCATATCTTCTTCCACGGGAATGATGGACCTTCTTTCCGACTAAGTGCTTCATAATATGACCTCACTTCAAAATAGCTCCTTGTAGAGAGGTTCCAAACTAACTTGTCACCCTCTCCTTGTCGAATCGGAGTGGAGTACAACCGCTCGAAGAAAGAGAGCACCATCTCCAACTCCCAGTCCTGTAATTGCCGCGTAAAGAGAACATTCCAATGAATATTGCCATTATGAACAGCCATATTATCTACCACCATAGCCGCTTTGTTCCTCACAAGACTATACAGAACTGGAAAACAAAGCTTCAAAGAAATCTCCCCACACCACCGATCATGCCAGAAACTGATATATGATCCATCCCCTACCACAAACCGAACATAATTGCAAAACTTCTCCCACCCTTTCCTAATATATTTCCAAACCCCTACTCCATAGGAACCCGACACCTCAATAGAGCACCACCCACCCTTTAGGCTCCCAAATTTGGCGTCAATCACCAAACGCCATAGAGCCTCTCTCTCCCTACCATATCTCCACAACCATTTACCTAAAAGAGCTTGGTTAAACAGGGAAAGGTTGTGAACTCCCAACCCACCTGAATGCAACGGAGTACAAATCCTGTTCCATTTCACTAAATGAAATTTGGCCTCATCCCCTATGCCACCCCATAGGAAATCCCTCTGGATTTTTTCAAGACGATTAGCCACCCTCAAAGGAATAGGGAACAGCGACAAGAGATACGTGGGGATATTGGACAGCGTGCTCTTAATAAGAGTCAACCGACCGCCCTTTGACAAATACATACGCTTCCAACCAGCCAATTTCCTTTCCATTTTCTCAATCACCCCTTTCCAAGTAAGAACGGACTTGTAAGAGGCACCCAAAGGCATACCCAAATATGTCATAGGCAGCGATCCAACCCTACAACCCATAAGTTGGGCCAACCCTTCAACATCCTCCACCTCACCAATAGGAACAATTTCTGACTTTCCTAAATTAATCCTTAATCCCGAAACTGCCTCAAAACAAAGAAAAATGCACCTCAGATGTCGAATTTGTTCTTCTTGCGCTCCACAAAAAATCAACGTATCATCAGCAAACAATAAATGATTCACTACTATTGCCTCTAACTCACTATGTCCCACAGTAAAGCCTGTCATCGAACCCTGCTCCATCGCAGCAGCCAGCATCCGACTCAAAGCCTCCATAACCACCACAAATAATAAAGGCGACAGAGGATCACCTTGTCGCAACCCGCGAGAGCTAGTAAAGAAACCCGTCGGAGTTCCATTGACAAGGATGGAGAATCTCACCGTAGAGATACAAAAACGAATCCAAGCTCTCCATTTCTCCCCAAAGCCACAACGTTGTAATAAGTAAAGTAAGAAGTCCCAATTCACATGATCATAGGCCTTTTCCAGATCCAGCTTACACAACAACCCAGAATCCCCTGAACGGATTTGACTATCCACACATTCATTAGCAATAAGCACTGAATCCAAGATTTGTCGACCACCAATGAACGCATTTTGGGTGTTTGAAATAATCTTACCCAACACTGATTTAAACCTGTTCGCAAGGACTTTGGAAATAATCTTGTAAATTCCCCCAATAAGACTGATAGGCCGAAAATCACTCACAACCACAGCATCATTCTTCTTTGGAATCAGAGAGACAAAAGTAGCATTGAAACTCTTTTCAAACTTGCCTCGAGAGTGAAAATCTGCAAAAACAGCCATAATGTCATGCTTTAAGATATCCCAACACTTCTGAAAAAAAGCCATAGTGAAACCGTCGGGGCCCGGAGCCTTATCTCCATTGAAATCTCTGATGACCTCCCACACCTCCTTCTCCTCGAACCCTCTCTCTATCCAGCTACTCTCATCTTCATCAATTGAAAGAAAAGAAAGGCCCTCTACCCTTGGCCGCCAAGAAGAATTCTCAAGCTTACTATTCTTTTGCTCCTCATTCTTCTCTACACTTTTTTTTATTTATATTTCTCTACCGCTGCTCAAAATAATTCAGCCATTACCAGGCCCTCTTTATGCCATATTCATCAAAAGCCCCACTTTCTAGATTATCCATTTTTGGGAAACCTGAATTTCCTTGCTTTACAGAAGTTCGATCCAAGCTCCACCTCTTGATTACAGTCAGTAAATGCCTTTAAAACTTACCCAACCTAACTTCTATTCCACCTATTATTTTTTATTTACAATTTACCCATCAAAAACCATAGTGCTAGACTGTTATATACAGCCAAATCTCCAGTTTTGGTGAGAACAAAATTGTTCCTATCAAAGTAAGTTATAGTTCCACTTTTATTTCTATAGTATATTTGGTTTTAATTTAATTCAATTACAGCATGCCAATTCTTTTGTCACTGTCCTAGCAGAAACCAGACTTTTTTTATTGGGGTGGGGTTGGAGGGGTGGGGGGAAGAGAGACATTTTCACAATTAAATTCGTCATTTAAGCTATTTAGGCTTCAGAAATATGTATTTTCCACAAACAAAGACAGTCAAGCTTAGTGTAGCAGTGGAAAAAACTAGGAAAAGGAAGAAAATATTCAAGCTTATAATCTTTGCAATGCAAGTATGTCATGGCGCATACTATCTTTTCCCAAGTTCCATAACTTAGCTAAAAATTGCCTATTCACCTGCTATGAAGCTTCTTTCTAGACTGTCCACAGCATCAAGAATCACATAATGCATCTCTTTCTCCCCACTCTCCCTCCTCTCTGAAATCTATATTTGTGTAATAATATGCTATATGGGCAGTGAGTTTAAAGTTGTTGAGATTGTGCAGTTGGTTTCAAATAGAATATTATTACAAAGGAAAATGTGTTGAAAAGATTACTGTTCTCCCCTTTCACCTATTATTTCTATTAAATAGAACACCTATAATAATACACATCTGCTAAACCCCACAAATCATGTAGTGCTTACCCATCAACTCAAAAGTTATTATTTAATGGGTAAATTTCTCTCACTTCATTGGACTCTGAAACATACATGGGGCCTCCTTCACGTTTTATGAAATTACAGTACAGTGTAATTTCAGAACTTAAGTCAAAAGAAAATGTAAAATTGACAAACTTATCCCTATATCATTGACAAAAATTTAGAACTATACAACAAAATTGAATAAAGTGAAAATTAAAAGACCTATGCATTCCTCTTATTCTAATTTTAATCACTTTTTCTAAGGGAAAAACAAGCTATATATTATAAGGGGGTCTTAATTATGACTCATCTTGGGGGTTTTTGTGGTTTGTTTCTTGGGTCCTTAGGTTTACTTTTTCCTATTGCTTTGGTTGTTTGTTGGGTTTTCGGGTTAGCCTTAGTTCTCCTTTGTATACCACTTGTGTACTTAGGGGTGCCTTATGCTTCATTTCTCAATAAAACTTTAATTACGTATCAAAAAAATAATTATGACTCATTATACCCAACACTGTGAACATCAACTGGCTTCAAGCAAACCCAATAGGGGATAATGTGACAACAAATCAAGTGGAACGTTAAAAAAAAAAAAACCCAAAAGGACAGATTCAGTGTTGTATTATAGATACTTTCCTGCAGACCCATTCATCCACGCATTCTGGTGGTACTTCATTTCTGAACTCTTACTTCCCTAACTCCAACAAATATTGCAGGTTCTCTTATACAATTTGATTTTTCTATTAACAAAATACTTCTCTGAGCTTATTTCAAATGGCACAACAAATTGGGAAGGTTCCGACATGGAAAACAACATGAAATTCTTCAATCACATAACTGACCAGCTGTAAAAGACAGGAAATCAACACAATGATATTTGTACAAAATAGATTAAATATACCTGAAGTTTTGGTTAGTTTCGTTTGGATTGGGTCCATCTAAAGGCCACCTTTCAGGTTTAAACTTATCCGCATCATCCCAAAGCTTTGGACTACGATGCAGGTTCCAAACAGAAATAAAGATATCCTCACCCCTGTAAATTAATAACAGAAACAGATAAAATATATTGCATTATACTAACTGTATCCAAGACATGGCATTGGACATGAAAGCTACGGTGATAACACCAAACAGAAAACTGAAACAACACGAGACTTAACATGCACAACACAAGAAACTAACAGATTGGGGTTCCAAGACTTGAACCAAGGACCTCCGTAGAGACCTAGGGTCTTATACCATATTAGTATCTGTTATGCCCAATAGAAAATGGGCTTCATAATCATTGCCCTCTATGAGACACTCATTTCTATTTAGAGGAGTGTTTGTAAGATATTCTGAATAGGACAGCTCAATAGGGACTCCTCATCATGCTTCGAGAATATGGACACATCACACCCCTTCTAGAATATGTCCACATCATATTATTCTAATACTCCCCCTTAAGTTGGAGCATATATGTTATATAAGCCCAACTTAGAACATATAAATTCTAACCAGCTATGACATAAGGACTTTGTAAACATATTAACAAGTTAATCGTCAGACTTCACAAATGGTGTACATGCTCCACCCATATCTTGTCCAAGATAAAAATGTTAGTCAACCTCAATATGCTTGGTTTTTTCATGGAACACAGGATTAGAAGCAATGTGCAGAGCTGCTTGATTATCACAAAACAGAGGAATAGGAGTAGGAGCCGAAAAACCAATCACTTGAAGGAAATGTTGCATGTTAGTTCACTAACAATATAGCCATTGCTCTATATTTAGCCCCAAATTTGACCGGGCAACTACAGTTTGTTTCTTAATTTTCCACGTGACAAATGTCCTCCCAAGAATGTACAACCTGTAGTGGATCTACCATCTAAGGGGGATTCTGCCCAATTTGCATCAACAAAACTTTCTACCAAGAGATGTCCATTTTTCCAATACAGTTTACCGAGACCAAGGGATTTATTCAAATATCGAACAATACAAATGACATCCTAATGTGGGATTCTAGGTGCTCCCAAAAACTGGCTTATGAGACTAAGTGCATATGAGATATCTTGTCTGGTAATAGTAGGATAGTTCAACTTTCTAACTACTCTACAAGGGTCTTCAATTAGCTCTCCTTCATTCTTCAAGAGTTTCTGATTTTGGTTCATAGGAACATCAACAGGACGAGCACCCTCAAGTCATGTGTCATTGAGTAAATCCAATACATACTTTTTTTGAGATAGATTGATGCCGATCCGAGATCCAGCCAAGAACCCTCATCTTCTTCAATGAGATTAAAAGACAGTCCATCCAGCTGTGGCCTCCAATTAAATTGTTTTGAGTAGAGTTGAGAATAAAACTGGACTATGTGCTCCCTTATTTCCATAGAATCTGAAGACAAAGACCTATTAACAATTAGAGCATCCACGATATTATATCTTCGATTAGAATTTCCAACCAGTGAAAAAAACTTTGTATTCTTATCACCCTCTTTCAACCGCAGCATCCTAAATTTCTGCCTCCAACTCACTTCTTCATAAAGAAGCAACCTCTCCAAATCCCTAGAATACTCCCCTTTTCTCTGCCTTTCCTCCTCAATCAAGGATCGACCTTCTACAATAATATCAAGCTCTCGAATACCATCCATTAACTCCTTTTTCCTCTTCCCCACATCACCAAAGATCTCTTCATTCCATTCTTTCAAGTCCATTTTCAAAGCTCTCAATTTATGTGCCAACACAAAGCTAGGGGAACCCTGAAAATTGTAAGACTTCAACCACATATTCTCAAACTAAAAATACCGACTTCTCCTACTCGAAACCCCACAATCGAACAACAATAGAAAATGATCGGATAAAAGTCCAGCAAGTCTCCTTTGAACAACATCAGGAAACTGTTCTTCCCAATCACAAGAAAGAAGAAACCTATTAATTCTGGACCAACATTCATTCTCATGATTGTTAGACCACATAAATTGTCCACCCACAAGTGGGATGTCCATAAGGCCCTATTTAAAATCTAAAAATTCCATAATGGCTAGAGAATGATGGGTATCTCCTAATCTCTCACTCAGATATTGAATAGCATTAAAATCTCCCCCAATACACCATGGCTTCTCCCACCAGCTCATAATCCCAGCCAATTCATCCCAAAGTACTCTCTTGTGAATGTCATTATTAGGACCATAATATAATTATAACACTTATATGAGTTAGCATGTCAATAATATAATTAGTTAAAATAATATGCATGCGATATTATTCAACAAAATAATATGTATGTGAATGTGAACATAGCTTTAGTATAAAACCATACGTTAAACCATCCCCCCTCCCCTTGGGGGCTAGTTACTTATAAAAATAAAAAACAAAAAAAATAAAAGCATAGGTTAAAGTCTAAAGGTCAAGTCTTTTTACAAGCAAAAGCATTATTTTAAACATTATGAATAATATTATTATTACAATAATAATAATCATACAAAAAAAAAATTATAATGAAAATCTTAACATGACAATAATATAATTAGTTAAAATAATATGCATGCGTTATTATTCAGCAAAATATTATGTATGTGAATGTAAATATAGCTTTAGTACAAAAGCATAGATTTATGTCTAAAGGTTGAGTCTTTACAAGCAAAAACACTATAATGAAAATCTTAAGATCAAATGATGACGTTGTAATGTTAATTTAATGAAAAAAAAAAAAAAAAAAAAAAAAACTGCTCTATAGCTAGTAAATATGTAAAGGGAATGCTAACCACCCAAATTCATATGGAGGCTAGCATTGTATGCAATTGTCTTGGACAAAAGCTACCTTCAGTCTCAAAGTATTCTCACTTATTAAATAGGATGTAGTATTTTTGACAAACTAGGGATTTGACTCTCTATCTCTCTCTCTTAAGCATCTCAGACCCTTTTGTCCATGAAATGATCACGACAAATCAGCATGAGTAGTCTTCAATCAACCTTAATTATCATGGCAGTAAACATAGCTTTAGTACAAAAGCATAGATTTAAGTCTAAAGGTCGAGTCTTTACAAGCAAAAACATTATAATGAAAATCTTAAGATCAAATGATAATGTTGTAATATTAATTTAATGAAAAAAAAAAAACACTGCGGTATAGCTAGTAAATATGTAAAGGGAATGCTAACCACCCAAATTCATATGGAAGCTAGCATTGTACGCAATTGTCTTGGACAAAAGCTACCTTCAATCTCAAAGTATTCTCACTTATCAAATAGGATGTAGTATTTTTGACAAACTAAGGATTTGACTCTCTATCTCTCTCTCTCTCTCTTAAGAATCTCAGACCCTTTTGTCCATGAAATGATCACAACAAACCAGCATGAATACTCTTCAATCAACCTTAATTATCATGGCAATCACCAACTAGGCAAATCCTCAATCACAAGTACCCATGCAACCCCTAATAAATCACCACTTTTCACAAACGCTTAAGCTGATAGAAATTGATGAATTTAATCATTTAATTTATATTCTAACACTTCCTCTTACGTGTGAACTCAAATTCTCTCATGATAGGTAAAGCCCAACACGTGAAATATTTAATTGAAATATGAGGTGAATGATGGAGACACAGGTCGAACTCAGAACCTCTGCTCTGATACCATATTAAATCACCACTTATCCCAAAAGCTTAAGCTGATAGGAATTGATAAATTTAATAATTTAATTTATATTCTAACAACCCCAACCAACACTAATTTCTTGTTCCTTTCAATTAGTCGCAAGTTGATAGAAACTCATATTTTTCCAAAGATATTCCGACTTTGACGCAAGTTGACATAAACTCATATTGTACATCCATTATAAAATTGATCTTTTCCAACTATTACATCACTGTTTCTGCATACTATCAATGTTCTGCAGTCATGCTCTTTGAAACTGTAACAATTATTGGAGACAAAAGAGGGGGGAAGGGGTGTAGAGTTAAGTAAAGCTGCTATAATTTAATACTCTAGCATTTGTCTTTTATCATTTAGACCCCTCCAAGTAGTGGGCTGATTTATTTGCACGTGATAACAATGTCATCTTTTTCTTTTTCTTTTCGGGGGGGTGGGGGGGAAATAGAGTAATAATAGACATGATCCACTGGCATAGGGTTCTTTTCCGTACCATGGAACACACTTTTCTCCTACTGGATGAAATAGAACACCTGATATAGAATATGGGAGGGACTAAAAGATATTAACAAAAAAATATAAAGAAATACTAAGGTTCTCACTAAAAAGAAAAAAGGTTTTAAGCAAGAAAATTACCAAGAAAAACGTATACTAACTGGCAACAAAACATATCCCTGACAATGAATTAAATAGGGCATACCTTTTTATGGGGTACTTTCCAAGCACATCATCCTCAAGTGAACGACGAATTAATACAGGCGGCTGTGGGTAAAGCCTCAAGGACTGCAAAGAAGTGAAGAGAGTTTAAAAAAAAAGCAATGTCAATGCATGAAAGCAAAAGATTAAGTCCAAAACTGGTTAAAAATATCATCTTCTCACTTCATTGATTACTCGAGTTGCATACTTGAGTTTCTTCATATCTTCAATTGTTGGAAACTGGTCTCCTAGAACAGAATCTACCTACAAAATATAACAATATCACATAAATTAAAATTTTGTCACTCTTCTTTCTTTTGCTACTAATCTCAATGAATGTGAACTTTTAAGATACCTCCTCTTGAAGTTTGGACATGACACTAGGCTCCTGCAGCCAATCAAAAAAGGAAAAATAAAAATAAAAAATGATGACCTTTACAAAGTAGCCACTCGTGCAAGATACATTTGGTGTCTTCATATGCATAAGTACTTACACATATAAGGTTATGGCGTGAACATATATAGCCACACTTGACAAAGAGGAAGATATATATATACATATTTACATATTGCTAGAAAGCTACATTGTTTGTTCTTGATACATAATCTGCATGTAGAAGATACGCCAAAACAATGAATACATCCAGAAGATAGAAACTGTCAATCCAAGGATTACTAGACAAATTTCCTTAAGTTGTGCTTTACACAATTATATTTTCCATTTTAAGCACAGAATTTATCTAATAAAGGAATTTCGAGAACATTAATGCTATAATATTTCCAAATTATTCCAACCTAATGAACTACTACAAACATTTTCCTATTTGGAAGCTGATGTAAACTTGTATATGCACTCTACGAAATAACTAGCCCTAACCATACATTACCTTGGAGAGAAGATAAAAGGTCCATGTTAATACCGCTGCTGATGTTTCATGCCCAGCTATAAGCATTGTCATCAAGTCATCACGGAGTTGCTTGCTTGAAACCTGCAGACAATTGAGAGGAAAGCTTCAATCAATTGTACTGGAACAAAAATATTTGACAATCTCTAGTACCATACATCATCTCCTGAGGCCAAAAGGAAGTGAAGAATACTCGGATCTTGTTCATTCACATATTCCTCATGAAACTGAAGCTCTTCTTCATCAACCATCCTCTGCAGATGAAGAGATAAAATATTCATATTAACGAGAACTGGCAAACTTAGCAGTCAAGTACGTGCAAAAGGTCTGAAAAAACATTATGATGATTCATGGGTTTACAATTCAATATTTTTTTTTATAAGTAAATAAAGTTTTATTGAAAGCGTAAGGCGCCCCTAAGTACACAGGAAGTATATACAAGGAAACGCCTAAGAAGGCAAAGAAAATCGAACAAGAAAATCAAAATAACTAATCGACAAGGGTGACAAAAAGGCCACCGTCCAAAGATATAGCATATGAAGGAACGAGGCAACAATATCCTCCAAGGAATTCTCCATGTCTTCGAAACACCTAAGATTTCTCTCATTCCAAACATACCAAAAAACGCAAATTGGCATCATCTTCCAAACCGCAACACTCCTTGGCCTTCCAGCCTTTCACCAACAGGAAAATAAGTCGATAACTCTTTCTAGGCATGACCCAAGACATACCAAACCGAGAAAAAACATGATTCCACAAAGTGGAAGCCACATCACAGTGAAGAAAAAGGTGGTCCACAGATCCTCCATCTCTCTTGCATAAGTAACATCTATCCACAATAATGATTTTCCGCTTCCTGAGGTTGTCTACTGTAAGAATCTTGCCTAAGGCTGCCGTCCACGCAAAAAAAGCAGCCCTCAAAGAAGCCTGAGTCTGCTACACACTCTTCTAAGGAAAGCATCGACCTTCAAACCCAACCAAAGGGCTGAAGAAGGACTTGACCTTGAACACATCTTTCTTGGAAGGGACCCATCAGAGCCTATCTGCACAATCTCGACTCACCAAGGCTGAATGTAGCACCTAAAAGAATGAAGCAAAGACATCCACTTCCCAATCATGCTTCTCTCTAACAAAGCTCACGTTCCACTGAATACAGCCACCCAAAACCTCCATATTATCCACAACGGAAGCATCCTTGACCCGAGTAATACCAAAAAGAACAGAAAAAGCTTCCTTCAACACCATATCCCCGCACCACATATCATGCCAAAAATTTGTCCTAATCCCATCCCCCACCTCAAATCTAGTAAAACCAGAGAAAATCCCCCACCCTTTCCTAATATTCTTCCACGGCCCCACCCCAAAGGGACCTCCAGGCTCGCGGGAGCACCACCCACCCCACAAACTGCCAAACTTGGAATCCACCACAACTCTCCACCAAGCATCTCTCTCAATTCCATACCGCCACAACTATTTGCTTGACAAAGCGCGGTTGAACATCAACAAATTCTAAATACCCAGCTGCCCTTCTGAAATTGGGATACACACCTTCGACCAACTTACCAAGTGAAATTTAAACTCTTCACCAATTTCACCCCAAAGAAAATCCCGTTGTAACTTCTCTAAGCGAGTAGCAACACTCCCCCGGGATAAGGAACAGAGACAAAAAATAAATAGGTACATTGGCAAGAGTACTCTTAACAAGGGTGACTCTACCACTCTTGGAGAGGCATAACCTTTGCCAACTAGTCAGTTGATGCTCTATCTTCTCAATAACCCCGTCCCAAATATGAGTGGACTTATACGAAGCCCCCAAAGGAAGACCAAGGTACTTCGCCGGCAAAGAAGCAATCACACACCCTATAATGTCGGCTAGCCTTTCCACTTGATCAACATTCCCCACAGGAATTAAATTTAACTTTGCCAAATTAACCTTCAAACCCAAAGCAGCTTCAAATAGGAGGAAGAGACTCCGTAAATGACGCAACTGAGAAGAATGAGCAATACAAAAAATTAGAGTGTCATCTGCAAACAAAAGATGCGAAAAATCTGCATTACCAACTTTGAAACCTTCCAAACCCCCACTAACCGCATCAAAAATCATATGGCTCAAAGCCTCCACAAACACAAATAAACGGGGAGACAGAGGGTCCCCTTGTCTCAAACCTTGGGAGCTACTAAATAACCCATAAGGAGATCCATTGACTAACACCGAAAACTGCACAGAAGAAATGCAATAAGCAATTCAGGAACACCATTTATCCCCAAAACCACACCGTTTTAGCATATACAACAGAAAGTCTCAATTTACATGAACGTATTCTTTCTCCAAATCCATTTTACACGACACCTGGTTCCCCCGATCTAATTCTACTATCAAGACATTCTTTAGCAACTACCTACCTTAATGAAGGCACTCTGAGATTTGGATATGACCTTCTCCAACACCGACTTCAATTTGTTTGCTAGAACTTTAGCAATGATCTTGTAAACACCTCCCATAAGACTTATAGGCCGAAAATATTTGAGGGAAATCACACCAGGAGCCTTTGGAATAAGCGAAATGAACGAAGCATTCAAACTTTTCTCGAACCAACCTCTCGCATGAAAGTCATGAAACACCGCCATAATGTCCGAGCTCAAGACATCCCAACATGCTTGGAAAAATGCCATAGAAAACCCATCAGGGCCTAGAGCCCTGTCACCATTCATAGCTGACACTACCTTCCTAACCTCTTCCTCCATGAAAGCTCTCTCCAACCAGCTGGCTTCAAACTCTAAAATAGAATCAAAAGATAACCCATCCACCATAGGCATCCACCGAAATGGCTCAGAAAATAGCTTTTGATAGAACTGGACCACGTGCTCACCTATTTCTGACTGGTTAGAAGAAAGAGTATCTCCAATCAATAAAGATTCTATAGTGTTGTACCTTCTATTAGAGTTGGCTATGGAATGGAAGAATTGAGTACATTTATCCCCTTCCTTTAGCCACATCACCCTCGATTTCTGCCTCCAACTTACTTCCTCTAAAAGAGAAATCCTTTCTATCTCGCTGACAATCTCTGTCTTCTTTAGTATCTCCTCCTCAACTAGAGCCCTACTACTTTCAATAGAATCAAACGCCTGAAGTTCTTCAAATAGCTTCCTTTGTTCCTCTCTACACTACCAAACCCCTCTTCATTCCATTTCTTCAAATCCTATTTCAAAGCCTTGAGTTTACAAGCAAGGATATAACTAGGAGTACCTTGGAACGAATAAGAATCCCACCACTGTTTCGCCCTTTCCACAAAACCATCCGCTTTAAGCCACATGTTCTCAAATTTGAAAGGCCTTTTCCCCCTAGAAACGTCGACGCAATCGAGAAGAATCGGGAAGTGGTCTGAATAGAGGCGGGGAAGCCTCTTCTGAGAAACCACAGGAAACCAAGCTTCCCAATCTGGGGAGACTAGAAAGCGATCAATCCTAGACCAAACGAGAGGATCAAGCCTGAGCGACCAAGAATAAGAGCCCCTAGCGAGAGGAAGATCCATGAGACCCTGATCAAAGATGAAATCAGAGAAATCTCTCATAGCAGACAAACTACCCTCTCCAGATCTTTCACTAGGGAACCGAGTAAAATTGAAATCACCCCCTATACACCATGGCATGCTCCACTAACTGAGAATCCCAGCCAGCTCATCCCAAAGAAGTCTCCTATCATAATCAGAATTCGGACCATAAACACCTCCAAAGGCCCAGACTAATCGATCCACTACATTCCTGAAGGAAACTGCAAGAGTGAATTCCCCCCCCCCCCCCCCCCCCAAAAAAACATCAATCTTCTCCACTACCCTTTTATCCCATATGATCAAGATGCCCCCTGAGGCCCCACAAGAATCTAAACAGCACCAATCCAAATGATTGCAGCCCCATAAGCTTCGCACAAAACTTCTCGACATACCCTGAACCTTGGTTTCTTGGAAGCAAATAATATCCACATTCCAATCCCTGAGCAAGTGACTTATCCTTAGACGTTTGCTCCACTCGTTCAGCCCCCTCACATTCCAAGAAAGAATCCTAGGCTTCATGACACAACTTGATGTCCCTTCACCTTCCTTCTCCCGTGACTTAAGCATGAACCTCTCGCATTGTAATTGATAGAACACTTCAAATTTTTAACCTCCCTTCTGCCCTTCGTTCCACAGCCTGACATGGCTCCCATTGCTCCATTACGACGTTCCGCTTCAATATGAGTCAATAGAGCCAAAAATTGTAGCTTATGAGCCTCATACGAAATCCCTACGATGGTATAAATGGCATTTGCACACTGAATAACCCAGTCGGAGTAACCTGAAAAAACCCCCGATTTTGTAGATTAGGAATTGAGAGGTGACACCCACCTGCATCTCCTTCCATTTCAGCCGAACCACATACTGCCTTCCCACTTCCTGCCACTTCAATAGGCCGAGCTTCCTCTTGAAACACGACCATCTCTGCACACCCAGAGGGCTGGCTGTTGGAATTCCCAACAACCCTTTTCTTCAGAGACTGAAGGTGGGGAAAGTAATTCAACGGTAGTCCCAACCCAGACAACCCAGAGACAGCCGGATCCTCTGCAGCGCTCCTTTGCCAAGCTGGAATCCCCCCACCGACACTTCCTGAACAAGAACCAAGCTGAGATAACACTGCACATTCATCCACCCTACTCTTGCTCACCGACTGATTCCACTCCAAATGAACCCTTACTGGCGACATAACTTCCCTCGGATCGCTGGAAGCCTCCTCAGACATCAAACCCATGAACGAGGGACCCACCGAACCAACCACCGAGAGAGGTCCAATAGAAAACGGCTTCCCCTGTAGCAAAACTCCACTAACGACAGCCAGAACCACCTTCTCCGACGCGGTCTGCACTGAACAAACCTTCACAGGCAACTTCACAGCTCCCTGATTCTTGCCGGAATCTCCACCAGACAACGAACCCACCGCAGAAGGGTGGCCTGAACGCCCCAAAGAATCTTTCCCCACGTCACTCAACGGGAGAAAAATCTCTGGTGGACGCACGACAGGAGAAAACCCACCCGCTGACAACAACACGCCTAGGTTATTGACCTGACCCGTGTCTAAAAATTCTTTTGTATGGACCGACCCACCTGTGGCAAGGGCTTTCCCTTTTGGGTCTGGCTTCTATCTCACACCCGAGTCCACCAGCAGCTGCTTTCTCTTGGGCTTGAAAACTTTAGTAAGTGGTTTACAAGCCCCTAAAGGCTACTTTGTGGGTGCATTTCCTCCTGGACTAGGCTTGGTAGTATTAGAACACTCCCTACCCAAAAGCCCATCCTCAGCTAAGTCCAACTTCTTCAAGCAGACACCTATCTCTTCTTTTAGCTTCAGCAACGTCTCCCTCAAATTGAGGAGATCGAGGCTTTCACCAAAATGGAGGTGCCTGTGATGTGAGTCAGAAGCCACCCCTCCCATCACAGCCTGCTGGTTAGAGACCGTTGGGCCACAGCTCGAAGTGAGAACCTTCACCGGATCATTGGACAACTTCACCGGAGCCGAATTTCCTTTCGCCGGATATGCTCCTACTCGACACCGGCACTCGGGCAGTCTTGTCCATGGAAACTGCCTTCGACAAATCTCTCACCCATTTAGGCACCCTAGCAACCGACCCAGAACACTCACCGAGATTTTCCTCCAGCGGTGGCAAATTCTTCTACAATACCTCTGCGTAACTCCTCCTTCCCCTCATTGCCTGAACCTCCGGAATTGCTGGCACCCCACTACCTCTTGTTTTGAATTGCTCATTAACCGACCATAAAGCCGAACCAAAATGGTCCTAGCCTTTTCCACGTCTTCCTTTTGGAATTAGGACCGCAACCCTTTTCCTTCCGCCGTCGTGCTCCTCAACCATCAAGAAGCCACCGTGCCTGTTAAAGTAATGCTAGGCAATGATCCTTGGGAATCCTGCTTGGGCTTGATTCCAAAATACCTGAGAGTCTTCTACTACCACCAACTCCTCAAAGATACAAACCAACCACGCTATCTCATCTCTATCCATGAGAATAGACCTCAATTTTCCTCTGCAAATCTCAAAAAGTTTCCGATTTTCAGAAAATAGCCACAAGGAGCTATTGAGTTTGATATCAACCATTCATATCTTCTTCAATAACAAGATAACATACACTTTCATGAGTACAAGAATTGAAGATTTTGCAGTATATTATACAATAATTTACAAAACTTTTAAGCAAACATTGCCTAGTTTAGTAACTATCACAAGCTCCCTCTTTCATCTTTAACAACGCCAGCAATCATAAGTTCCTAAAGGAATTGTTGAAGGATAGGGGCATTTATATCTTCCCACCCAAGATCGTATTTTTGCAATATCAGCACTAGGTAGAGGCCTTTTTTGACAAGGCCAGAATTCTACACAAGTTCCACCATAAAGAATCTCCAAATTCCAATTTTGACAATTCTTTTTGTAACACTGATGCATTATGTAACTATAATTGAGCTGTATTATAAATATGGTTATTGTGTTTGATTAGGATTTTACCAGAAATGAACTAAGATTTGAGTAGGTAAAATTTTTTATTTTTTAATAAATTCATTTCAAAGTGATACCATCTTGGTTTAAACCCTGGAAAAAGTCTATTGAACCAATATCCAAACAATAGGAAAGGGGTGATACGGTTAGAAGATAGTTAGGATTCAAAGAATATTATATTTAGATATAACTCTTCTTAGGGTTAAGTTGTAAGCATTAAAGGTGGCAGAACTTTCTTTCCGACTGCTTTCATGCTTTTAGCAGGTGGCACTTTGCATCATGCCTCACCACTTGGAATCAATAGTTGAGGACCTTACCTTACATATTGCGATCAGATCATCGAGTATATCATTAATCAATTTGAGCGCTGAAGCAACCTTTCTCTGCCGGGGTGACAAGTCTTTCCATATTGGAATCTCCCAGAAAGGAATTGGAGCAACACTCCGATCTTCTGCTTCTCTCAGGACAGTGTAAACTGCCTGGTTTAGCCAAAATACATATATATGAAGCATTAAATGAGCAAACTTAACAAATAATGATGGAAGCTGCAAAACTGAACTTCAAGAAACTGAAGATAAAAGGGTGGGGGAACAAAGGAATACCTCAACTATCCCAGTATCATTTGTTAAGGAATCAAAATCGTAATTAAATACTGCTTTTCCAATAATATCCAATGTCAAACGCGAGAAAAGTGACTCCATCTCAACATCTTCCCCATCAGATGCAGCAGCATCAAGCTTTTTGCAAAGCCTATCTGTAGCTTGTCCGAAGAGGTTAATCATAGCAGCCACATACTACATATCAAAATTTAAAAAACATAAACAAAAAAAGAAAAGAAAAAGTCACTAGGGTGAGTCATAGAAGATGGAAGTAACATGATTTTGGTTCTCTTTGTCCAAATCATATTTCTAACAAGAATATTACCTAGTTTACATAATATTTTAGTAAATTGGAAGGTCAGCCTCAATTTGGACATTAAACAATATTCAACAAAAATTGGAAGGCTTAGACTCTATCTCTCTCATGGAGTGTGCAATGTCATGCCTCATTCTTTGGCCATTGAGAACACTTAACTGAACTGTACAATTAACTTATGAAAAATATTTAAAGGAAAGACGTACATCACAAGAACATGGGAACTTTGGTAGGTGAACAACATAAACACCAAATCCATAAATCACTTGAGTTACCTTCTTATGCAATGCTGGCACTATAGCACGTCTTCGGACACGCCATATCTCCCCATCAGCTGGGATGAGCCCCTTCCCCATGACAAATTCTAGAATTTCAGCCAAGATACCCTGACATCAAAGAGTTAACAGCAGCTATGAGAGAGAGAGAGAGAGAGAGAGAGAGAGAGAGAGAGAGAGAGAGAGAGAGAGAGAGAGAGAGAGAGAGAATAAGCAATTAGGGAAAAGGTCAACTGGTTTACCTTTGAATAAGCCTTTGAGTTATCCCTCAATATATGTTTTGAGATGGAAGGATCAGAAACTATTAGAAATGACTACAACCAACATCAAGGGTCAATCAAAAATCCATAAGCGACATGCGCTATTAATAATCTAGTAAATTCAAGGCGAATGGATGTTGAAATAAGAACAAACAAACCTTTGGTCCAAAGTTCAACCTGAAAATTCCACCATATCTGAGGTAGAGCTCATACAAGGGAATGAAAAAGGCCTCACTTCGAATGGCACTAATTAATCCTTTTGCCTCCGGAATCTTTGCATACTCTTCATGGGTATCAACCCAACCGAATAAAAATTCCAGAATTGCACTAGGAACCCCAAACTTTGACAAACTCTTCTTTACTACAGATGGAAAACTTGTACCCAAAATAAAAATAAAAAATAAAAAAACAACAAATGAATAAGTATGAATCTGTAAGATGGTCACATACATGTATTTGAAGGCAGAAATGACGTGAAGATTTATTCTTGACTGAATTCAAAACAAAACAAAAAAAAAAAAAAAAAAAAAAAAACACATATTCAAGCCTCCAAGATTAAATTTTGAATCCATAAGTCTTCTTATCAAGATTGGTGTTGAAACGCATACCTAAGTGAAATAAAACAAAGGATATGTAATGGGCCCGGTGATAAAGGTTGCAACGACAAGATTTTGGTAAGAAGGGAATGGTGCGAAGAGAATGGGTTTCAAATTAGGGTTGCAATTTGATTAGGGTTGGAAACTAATCGCATAGAAAGGGAGGAGCTCGGGAATGGGGAAACAGATGGCATAATCTGAGGTTTTTGAAACAGGTGGATGCATCTGAAGGAAGGCGTATGGAGTGTTAAGGGGAGTGCTAAAGGAATCTAGAGGAAAGCGTGTGGAATAATAATGGAAGGTGTATGTTGCTGTATTAGAGAGTAAATTTAGTTTTACTGAAAGCGTAAAGCGTCCCTAAGTAAACTGGAAGTATACAAAAGCAAACACCTAACTAGGAATGGAAAAACCGACAAGGAAATTGGCAAAACTAATCGACAGTGGGGACAAAAAAGCCACCATCCAAAGATACAGAATATGAAAAAATGAAGCTAAAATATCCTCCATGGAACTCTCCAAATCCTCAAAACACTTAAGATTTCTTTCTTTCCAAGGACATCAAAAAATGCAGATTCGCACCTTCTTCCAAATCACAGCACTCCTCGGCCTTCCAAACTTCTACCAACAGACAAACAAGTCGAAAACTCTTCTAGGCATGACCCAAGACATACCAAATCGAGTAAAAAGGGTATTCCACAGAGCGGAAGCCACATCGCAATAAAGAAGAAGGTGATCCACTAATTCACCATCTCTCTTGCACAAGCAACATCTGTCCACAGGACCACAATGATGATATGCATCTTCCTGAGATTATCCACAGTAAAGATCTTGTCTGGGGCTACCGACCATGCAAAAAAATCCGCCCTCAAAGGAGCTTGAGTCCGCCACACACTCTTCCAAGGGAAGCGTCTACTTTCAGAGCAGGCCAAAGAGCTGAAGAAGGACTTGACCTTGAACAATGATTTCTTGGAAGAGACCTACCAAAGCCTATCAACACGATCTCTACTCACAATGACCGAGTGCAATACTTGGAAGAAGGAAGCAAAAACATCCACTTCCCAATCATGCGCCTCTCCAACAAAGCTCACATTCCACTAAGTAAAACCGCCCAAAATCTCCATATTATCCACAGCTAAGACATCCTTCACATGAGCAATACCAAAGAGATCAGGAAAAACTTCATTTAGAATCGTATCTCCGCAATACAAATCATGCCAAAATTTTGTCCCCCACCTCAAAACTAGCAAAACCAGAGAAAGTCTCCCACCCTTTCCTGGTGTTCTTCTACAACCCCACTCCAAAGGCACCTATAGGCTCAAGAGAGTGCCATTTGTAATCCTAGGTGGATTAAATTGCCATGTAATTGCTTAGTTAGATAAGATTATCGGGCTGTTAGTCATTTATTGTTTCTTTATCATATTATTTTAGTTAGTTAGGCCCGACGAGTAGGGAGGTGGTTAAGTTAGGCTTGTATAAAAGGCCCATGGGGGAAATGTAAAAGCAACTCTAGAGAAATATAAACACTATGTTTTGGAGATTGACTAGCCCAAACCAAGTCACTCTCTCAATTCTTTCTTCTTTTCATTTTCTTTCTTCTTCAATTCACCAATTACACTACAAATCATCAAAGAATTACATTCTTGACTGAAAAATAAACAAGCACAGTACAAGTGGGATCAGAGCAAATCATCCTATAATGGTTGAAGGTACACTCTTCTCTCAACTGACAGAATCAATGGCATATGTAGGGTTGTACAAGCGGTGGCAATTAGTGATTATTGCCTCTAACCGTACCGCCTTAGGTGGTTAGCAGTTTTGAGTAACCACACTGCCCATGCAGGATGGGCAGTTACCAACAACCCTCATCGCCGCTTAGCGATTATTTATACCCAAACCACATTGCGATAACCACATGTCAGGTATGAGTCCTTTGGATTTCAAAAAAAAATAAAAAAGGTATGAGCCTTTTGGGCCTCTTTTAGGGCCTGCTTTAGATAGTTTTCAGACAATTTTGTCTGTTTTAGTGTTTTGGTATGATACCCTATACCAAAACGAAGTCGTTTTGCTATATTATTATTATTATTATTATTATTATTATTATTATTATACGGGAAAAATACAATTTAGCCCCCCAAACTACCAAGGCTTGCACTCTGGCCCCTCAAACTACTAAAATCTTTGAAAAAGACCCATTTTGACAAAAAAAATCCCCATAATACCTCTATCATGTGTCAATTTTCAATTGAAAAAAATTCAAAAAAATCAAAAAAAAATTCAAAAAATTCAAAAAAATTAAAAAATTAGAAAAAAATGAGAAAATTTAAAAATTTTAAAAATAAAAATAAAATTTTAAAAATAAAAATAAAAATAAAAAATAATAATAATTTTTTTAATTTTTATGAATTTTTTTGAAATTTTTTTATTATTTTTATTATTTTATTATTATTTAATTGAAAAATGACACGTGGCAGGGTTTTTTGAGGATAATTCGCCAAAATGGGTCTTTTTCAAAGGTTTTGGTAGTTTGGGGGGCTAGAGTGTAAGCCTTGGTAGTTTGGGAAGCCAAAGTGCAAGTCTTGGTAGTTTGGGAGGCTATCTGGAGAAAGAATGGTAGTTTGGAGGACTAAATTATATTTTTCCCTAAATAAAATATAGAAGGTTAGTAGTTATTAACCGCATCCACCTAACCTACTACAGCTAACTGTACTACCCAAGGCGATTAGTTGGACAAAGCCAACCACCGCCCACACATGCGGTTGTTGGCCTGGATGCAGAGGAATTTGGTGTTTTTACTACTTTGGATGCATTTGTCAAACCTCTTCAAGTGAGGTTTGGACTAACAGCCTATGATGATCCAATGGAGGCACTCGCTAGGCTATAAGATAGGTTACTTCAATGTCTGCATATAGGGTAAAGTTCAGAGTTTATCCAACAGGCTGATAGAGTTGTCTGAAAGGAACAAATCAAGTTTTTTTCCAAGTGTGGTGAATGATGTAATAAGGCTACCTATAAGAATGCTCAAGCCAACTATCCTAAATGCTCAATTCAAGAAGAGTGTGTGTGGAGCAGCAAAAAGGCTATGAGGTCTTTGGGGAGTTTAGTGGGAAGAGTACAACCACAAGGATCCCAAAAATTTCCGAGTCCTCCGAAATCGCAAAACAAGAACAAGGTCCCTATACATAAGATTATTTCATCTCAGATGCAGGAGAGAAGTGATAAAAGATTGAGATATGATATTTTGCCACCCAAAGACACAACTATTGACTTTTTTTGCTTTTTTAATTAAAAAAATATATATATATATATATATATATATAGACCCCAACCCATTTACATGGTTTTGTATTTTTTTTAAATTAAAAAAAAAAAAAAAAAAAAAAAAAAAAAAAAAAAAGAAAGAAAGAAGAAGAAGAAGAAGAAGTCAATAGTTGTGTCTGGGGTGGCCAAATATCATTTCTCTAAAGGATTATGCTATTATTGTGATGAAAATTGTCATCCAAGCCACAAATGCAAGGTTCCTAAATCGTACATAATAAAAGGTATGGATTTTTCCAAGGATGAGAGGCAAGAAGATTACATGGAAGTTGGAAAAGAATGCATGGGAGGCTTTGTATCTGTCAAGGGAGTTGTAGAAGAACTGGGTGAATTTCCTGAGATATCTCTTCATGCCATTACTAGTTCATGAAGTACTCGAACCACAAGGCTATTGAGGCAATTAAGAAATTAATGGGTGGTAATACTTGTTGATACAGGTATTACCCATAATTTTATGGATGATTCTGTGGTAACTAGAAGTCAGTTACCAATCCAGAAAATGGAGTAGATACAAGTTAAGTTGCTAGTGGGGAGAAGATCAGTAGTGAAAACAGATGCAAAGATGTCAAGTTCAAGGTGCAAGGTAACATTTTTGTCACTGAATTTCACATATTAACTTTAGGGGGTTGTGATGTGGTCTTAGGAATTCAGTGGCTTAGAAACTTTGTTCCTATTTTATGTGATTTCTTAAAGTTGACTATGGACTTTAGCTACATGGGAAGGACAATAATTTTGAAGGGTTTTAACCCAACTGGAACCACATGATTGACGAGAAAGAAGTTCGTAAGAAGTACAGGGCAGAAAAGAGAGGAGTTTTATTACAACTCCATGGTCAAAAAGATTCTTCTTTTAAGAAAATGAGCAAATCCTAAAAATTTTATGGGAATTTGAAAAGGTGTTTGCAAAACTTAAAGGACTTCCTCCTAACAGAAACCATGATCATCAAATCAATTTGAAAGAGAGGTCACAACCTATACGCGTTACACCTTACAGGTACCCTACTATCAAAAATTAGAAATTGAGAAGATTGTTCGGGAGTTGCTAAAATATGGGGTAGTTAGGCCAAGTCAATCCCAATTCTCTTCTTTTGTTTTATTGGTTAGGAAAGCGGATGGAAGTTGACGCACGTGCATCGATTATCGGGCTTTAAACAAGGGAACCGTTGAGGATAAATATCTTATTCTTGTAGTGGATGAGTCGCATGGATCCACTATTTTTTCTAAGATGGATTTACGATCTGGTTATCACCAGCTCGGAATGAGGGAGAAGGATATTCATAAGATTACTTTTCATACTCACGAAGGTCCATGATGTCTTTCGACCCTATTTGAGAAAGTTTGTGATTGTGTTTTTTTACAACATTTTAGTCTACATTCATAGTCGAGAATATCACTTGACACATCTAAGAACTATTTTGGGAACTTTGTGCTAAGAGATCCAAGTGTTAGTTTGGCTGCCTGAAATCAAGTACTTAGGTCACATAATTGCAAAAGAGGGTGTTAAGGCTAACCCGGCAAATATAGTTTCAATGCTAAATTGGCCTTTTCATGGACATCTTAAGTCACTAAGGGGTTTTGCTGCCTACGCCATGCTTTAGTCCTCTTAGCCCTTTCTAAGTTTAACAAGTTATTACAGGAAGTTTATCCGGGGTTATGGACTGATAGCTACCCCATTGACTTCACTAGTGAAGAAAGATTCTTTTAAGTGGGCTGACTCAGCTAGAGAGGCTTTCCAAAACCTCAAAGTTGCAGTCAACTAGCCCACCGGTGTTAGTCCTTCCTGATTTTACTAAAACTTTTGAGATTTAATGTGATGCATCTAGTGAAAGGGTAGGACTGTGTTGATGCAAAGATAATAGGCCACTTGCCTTTCTAAGTCAAGCCCTAAAGGGAAGGGCTCTGCATATGT
Source organism: Alnus glutinosa (assembly GCF_958979055.1). Taxonomy (NCBI): domain Eukaryota; kingdom Viridiplantae; phylum Streptophyta; class Magnoliopsida; order Fagales; family Betulaceae; genus Alnus; species Alnus glutinosa. The sequence continues at coordinate 15,060,298 of NC_084897.1, forward strand.
CAACTTATGAAAAGTAACTACTGTCGTTGGTACTTGCTGTGCCTATTTACTAGGGGAACCATTTACAGTTCGAACAGATCATCATAGTCTGAAGTTCCTCCTAGAGCAGAAAGTTGGTACTCCCTCTCAACAAAAATGGGTTTCTAAGTTGTTGGGTTACGATTTTGTAATTGAATACAACAAAGGTAAGGATAATAGAGTTGCAAATGCACTGTTCAGGAAATGCACTGATACAGAAGACTCTAGTATTTCTGTCATTCTTTTCTGGACCCTACATGGATTGAAGACTTGAAGGCTACTTATTCACAAGATGTCAACATCCAAGAAATCCTATTGAAGCTGCAAGAGGGGAAACTATACGGAAAGGGTTACAGTTTCAGGAATGGTCTACTCTTCAAGAATGGCAGAATATTTCTTGGGTGAGGAATCTGGACTTAAAGACAGGATTTTACACCATGTTCACAGTAGCCCAACTGTTGGACAGTGTACACTCACTCAAGAGTATCGCAAAACCCTACAGAGAGCTAAGGCTATTTTATTTGGTCTAGGATGAAAGAGGGTATCAAACAGTTCATCAGGGAATCTGACGCTTGTCAAAGAAACAAGACAGAGACTCTAAATCCTGCTGGGTTATTACAACCCCTACCAATTCCTACTAGGATTTTGTCTGAAATCTCAATGGATTTCGTAGAAAGACTATCGAATTCTAATGGCTACAATGTGATTATGATAGTATTTTTTAATAAGCTTATAATCAAACTGTTTTTTTCTTTATAAGTTGTGATAGATTTTGAGATTCTGGTAGTATTTGATAGATTAACAAAATATGCTCATTTCATTTCAGTCATGCATCCCTACACAGCATCTAAGATAGCAATGTTGTTCATGGTTAACATTTCTAAACTACATGGGATATCTTGCCATATAAGCATATCCACACAATTATTTAACACGATAAGGTAGATTAATACGCAAACACAATACTTCCCGCAATAACCATGCTAAGAGAAACAAAAGGGTCATCGTACATTCCAAGGTTATTATACAAAGTATACCCAGATTTCTCGACAGTGAATTCCCCCGACGCAATCCGAGCAGACAACTCGGCACGCCGTTTCTCTTCCTGCAGCCGTTCAACACTCTTGACACCGTCGTCCACTGAGTCAGGCTCCCTCCCATTCGAATAAGCGCATGCGAGAGAAGATAATCGACACAAATCTGCAAAACACACAGAAACAGACACACACATACAGAGGGCGAAAAGAGCAAAACATAGAGGTCATATTTGCTAGAAAAGAAACATGAAAAAAGAATTGTGGAGCGGGACCGACCAGATTGTCTTGGGGTGTACGAAGAGGAAGTTGGGGTAGTGGGTTTGAAGCCGCAGATATGAAGAGGTCTGGTGGAGGGGGAGACTGGCGCCCGGAGCAGAGGGAAATGGGCAGCCATGTCTAAAGATGATGAATCCGAGGTGTGGCGGAGATGAATTAATTCCTCATCTGAAGAGAGTGAGTGTGTGAAAGAGAGAGAGAGAGAGAGAGAGCGGCAGAGGAGGGCTGTGAAGATAAAGCTGCCGAATGCTAAAACTAAAAGACAGGACGGAATCTTTTCGAGACTTTTTGTCCCCTTGGCGCTTGAGATCCTTAGATACCAAACCGAAAACCCAACCGCCCGGACAGCTTACAAAAATTTAAAAAAAAAAAAAAAAAAAAAAAAAAAAAAAAGCCACTTTTTCAATTTCGTTTGTTTAGTTATTTATTTATTTTGATTTTAGTTTTTTAGATTAATTTTTTATTGTAATTTTTAAGAAAATAAGGATATTTTAGGAAGAGCAATAAAAAAGTGATTTTTTTTTTAATACGAAATTGTAATTTGATGTATCAAACTGTCACTCCTATGTCACATTGTGGGGCTTTATTGAAAATAGTTAGTAGTTGAGGGGGCTTTTCTATATTTGTCCATATTTTTTACTTTAATTTCATACCTTTTGCATCGATAATTCATTATTCACTTTTTTACTCTTTTTTTAAAAACATTATTTTTTTTATAGGGAAAATTACATAAAAACTCATAAACTACCAGCCGTTTTTAAAGTAACCCCATGAACTATCAACACTAGCACTCTGATTCCCCAAACTACCAAAGAGTACCAAAAACATTCATTTTGTCAAAATATTCTTTTAATACATTTGCCACGTGTCATATATTCAAATTAAACCAATTTAAAAGTTAAATTTAAAAATCAAAGAAATATTAAAAATATTTTTTTTAAAAAAAAAAAAAAAGTTAACAAAAAAAAAGAGGGGTGGCTCAGTCACCCCATGGCCAATCTAGGGGTGGCCAAACCACCCTCATAGCCCTTGGAGTTGTTTGACCACCCCCAAGAGCTCGGCCACCCCCGTTTGGCCTGGGGTTGGATTTCACCCCCAAGGCCTAAACCCTAAACTTTTTTATTTTTTTTATGTTTATGGCATTCTAGGGTGGCCGAACAATCCCAAGGGCCAAACCTTTTTCTTTTTCTTTTGGCCTTATGAGGGTGGCCGAACCACCCTCATGAGCCACAAGGGTGGCTCGGCCAATCCAATTTTACTTTTTGAAGGTAGCCGAACCACCCCCAATAGTCATAGGGGTGGTTCAACCAACCTCTTGGCCAAAATGGGGGGTGGCTGACAAGCCCCATTGGCCAATTTTTTTTTTAATATTTCTTTGATTTTTAAATTGTTTTAATTTGAATATATGACAAATAGCAGTAGTATTATAAGAATATTTCAACCAAAGTGATCTTTTTGGCACTCTTTGGCAGTTTTGGGAGTCAAAGTGATAGTGTTAATAGTTTAGGGAGCTACTTTAAAAACGACTGGTAGTTTGAGGAGCTTTTATGTAATTTTCCCTTTTTTTTTATTTTTTATTGTTTTCTTGGGGAAATACAATTTACCCCCCAAAGTTTGACCACATTTTCACTTTTGTCTCCAATGTTTAAAAAGTTGTAACGTGCCCCAACAAAGTTTTCAAAATTCTCAATATAAGCACTATGTTAGCCACATCTATCTTCTTTGACAGAAAATGGTTCGTGTGGGCTGCACATGCATTTTTTGGTACAAAAAATCCAAAATTGCCTCATATATACGTGTTAATTCCCAGAATGCCCTTATTTTTTAAAAGAAAAAAGAAAAAAGGGGGTGGCTGAGCTATGCCCAAAGGGGTTTGGGGGTGGTTTCGGCCACCTCCATTTGGCTTCTTGGGGGTAGCCGAACCACCCCCATTTCGGTTAGATCAGCCACCCCGTTTGGCCTACCTTTTTTTCCTTTCTTTTCTTTTCTATTCTTTTTTTTAAAAAAAAAAAAATCGCATTTAGTTCTTTTCAATAATTTCAGTTAAAAATAGACGGAAGTCCCTAATGGATTGGTCACATTGAGAATTTTAGAAACTTTGTTGAGGCACATTGCAACTTTTTAAATAGTGGACGCAAAAGTGAGAAAGTGGTCAAACTTTGAGGGTAAATCGTATTTTTCTCTATTTTCTTTCTAACAAATCATCTTATAGAAACAAAGGTGTAATAGATACATAAACTATTAGAGAAATAAATTTTTCCTCCCCACTTAAATGAAAGAAATACTTAATCCATAAATTTGATAAGTCAAAGACTCAAAGCTATGAATTCAAAACACACCAAAAGAAACGTTGAAGAGAAGAAACTGCTCTCCATGGAAAGGATATTCCACATCCAATAGAAAAGAATTTTGGCATGAAAAGAAAACTCCTGTTCACCTAAATTCATTATAGTTTAGAGCATTTCCAGCAGCTTCCCTAAATATAGGAAACAAAACTACTTTTTACTTCCTTATCACAAAACACCCAACAACAGCTTCCCTTCATTTTTCCCTATATCATTAAAATATTATTTTTTTTACTTTTACTTTAATTAAAAATACGAAAAAGAAGATAAAGTAGGAGAGAGATAATATATTTTTAGAATAAACAATTGGAATGAGAAGTAAATAGTGCTTCCAATGCAGGAAAACGAAAATTTTAGGGAAACTGTTGTGGAGAGGTTTTTGTAACTTTCTTGAAACTTATCCTAAAACTTAGGGAACAGATCCCCTTTAGGAAAGCTGCTGTGAATGCTCTTACAAAAGCAAGATCAACACAATCGGAGTGAACCAAACAAACCAATTCCAACAATGTTCATATGGTAAAACTTTTTAGATGATTTTTTTTTTCTTTTTATTTTTTGGTTGTGATGAAACATAAATATAAAAGTAGTTTTAAATGTTTTGTATTTAGAGTTGTTTGTTAATATTTTTGTTATTTTGTTAAAAAGCAAAAAGCTATCCTAAAAGACGTTGCCAAACAAACCCATAGTATGCGGACTAGAGGCAAGAACAAGCAGTTCTCATGAGCATACCAACACGTGGAACCTTGACAAATCTCCACTGTCATCAATGGTCGTACACCTTATTGGATGGCAATATCTTGCGATTGACACACTTTCTACATGGACAATGCATTAAAGTATATTTGGATTACTTTAAAGTTAGAGATTTGACGATGATTTGATTAGATTGAATCATCTTAAATTAAGCAGTTTGAGTAGGATTATATTTCATATGTAAGCTCTACAAATAAGTATTTTGTATTGTAAACTCATCAAGTGAATAAAAGTAACATGTTGATGTAGCCTTAGTACTTCATTCTGTGGATGTAGATCATACAATGAACCACATAAAATTTTGTCTCTATTATATTCTTGGGTTAAATATAAAAAAGCCCCTCAAACTATCACCTGCTCTCTAGATGGCCTCCCAAACTACTAGCGCTTGCAGTCCGGCCCTCCAAACTACCAATTGTTTGTTTTTTTGCCCCATCCGTCACTTTGTACCGTCTAAGTGGATGGAAACTGAGTCACCTGCCGTGCACGTGACTCTTTTAGCCAAAAAGCCCGAAAATACCCCTCTCCCTAACATTAAAATTCCCACCTGTTTATTTGAGTTAAAACTTGATTTTCCCTTTTATTTTTCATTCTTCACAACTCGTTTCCGTCACTGGTCACACGTCCGGAGCTCCATACAACCCGGCGACTCCATCCACCGAACTGGCGCAGCAGTTCGACGCTCCACCCAGTGCGACCTCGTCTTCCGGTAGCCCACCGGCGACAAATCCCGAGTGTGAGTGTTCCAAATCCCAGCATAGGAAAACCGAAATAAAAGGTACTAAATCTCCCATATGTTTAGTTTTTAGGGTATATTTCTTTCTTGTTGATGCTGATTCGTAGCAATTTACTCTTGGAGAGGTTTTAGGGTTTTGGGTTGGTTGATTGGGTTAGTAGACATAATTCTCAAAATTGAGTTATTCGATTAGAGGTCATATATGATTAGAACAAATGGAATGTTGACGGAAAAACAAATTTAAGAAAAAGTATAAGGGAGAGGACTATGTTGGTTGTTGCTAGTTAGGTTGTAGCTCCAGAAATGCTGGTGGTTTACCAGTTATGGCTTTTGTATGTTTTGTTTCTCAAGAGTTTTTTTTTCTGTTTGGTTGTGTTTTGTTGTTTTGATTGTGTTTTGAGGAACAGTTGTATGGTTTGATTCTAGTTTTAATATAGTTCAAATTATTTATCGAAAAAAAAAAAAGGGACTATGTACAGATTTTAGAGAACTGATTATGCTAGAAGGTAAAATAAGGAAGGGACTATGTATACTTCAAATGGTTACCTAGTTATCAATGTGTAATACATAATTTGGTGATAATTCAATTCTATTAGAAGAGTTTGCTGCTACAGCTGTGAGTGTTAACTCTATATTTTGTGATAATCTAATTCTAAGACTAATGCTGCTGATAGGGACGGAGCCAGAAAGTATTTTGGGCAGGGGCCAAGCCGTTAAGGCATAAATTACAAGTATATTAAAATCGGAGTAGGGGTCAAAGTATGAATAAAAAATATATAAAGATTGAAGATGAAATAAATATGTAAAAACAAAATTAACATCAATTTTGTTTTGACAAAAAAAATAATAATAAACAAAAGAAAATATATAAAATATGTGTTTCATAATACATTAAATTTAAGCCAAAACACCTATCAAAATGGAACCCGTCGTGTTTTTGAATCTCGAAAACCATTTATGATTGAATCTATGATAATTGTTGCAGCAACTTCTCTTTCGATGTACACCATTAAAGAATCCGTCAAAAACTCATCTTCAATTTTGTTTAGACTTATAAATTATAATAACAAATATTCACAATATTTAATAATCATAATATTCTAATTACAATACCACTTATATTAGGAATTGAGCTTAAAAAACTAACCTCAAAAAGTGCGACCTGCTTTGAGTGATTTTACACCGTTTTTGTGTTGCAAAGTAATTATTGTTCTGTATCATAAAAATCATATCAAATCAACCATTTTCAAAATTTTATCTGTATACAGTACACAAAATAATTAACAAACCTATTAAAAAAAAAAACTTTGTAAATTTTATTTGCACACAATATACAAAACAATTAACAAACCTATTTAAAAAAAAAAAAAAAAAACTTTGTACCTATCGCTGTGATTTTTTGTACCTATAACTGTATTCAAAGCATCTCTATCACAATGACTATCAGCTTTTTGAATATTTGAGAACAAAAAAAAATAATTTTTTTTCTTTCACTCTCTAGGGACAATTGAACAAATGTCAAAAGCTTAAAGCTTTTTCAATTGATAAGTCAAGTCAAAAAGGTACACAAATCCACAATATTTTTTCACTTTTCTTATGTCTAGACACTTCCATAAAACAAAAACAAAAAAAATAGTTTTTCCTTCCTCAGAAAGGCAAAAGACTCAGAGCCAACTCCTCTTTTTCCTCAGAAAGGCGAAAGCCAAACGGCCCAAACACAAGTTCACTTGTTCATGTCAAGTTGAAAACAAAAGTCATCAATAGTTATTAACAAAAAATATGAACACAATAAATTACCATGTGTCATGGAACCGGCGGATTTGGTGTGCAAACTAGAAACTGCAGACTCAGCAGTGCAGCAGTGAGTCGGCTGAGGCTTGAGGAATGGAGAAGAGTAGAGGTATTCCGTATTCTTGTTTCAGTTTTCTTTTTATTAAATATTTTTGTTTCAAAATTTGAGTTGTTTGGCTGTAGACTACAAGATTACAACAAATATGTGGATTTGGGCTTTGTTTTAGGTTTATTTTGTTAATGAACAAAAATTAATTGGGTAAGGGCCAACAAATTGAGAAGGGGCCAATGGGCTAATTATTTGTTTTTTTTTTTAGAATTTTTTTTTTCAAATAAGTGGGAGGGGGGGGGGGGGGGACCATGGCCCCTACCGCCACCCCCCCCCCCCCCCCCCCCCCCCCTCCTCCGTCTCTAGCTGCTGAGACTTTTAAAATGATGTATAATGGTTAACTCATGGAATTTTCCAATCTTGTTCATAAATGCTAGATTTATTTGAATATAGAGTATGCTTTAGGGGTAAATGCTGGATTATTGGCTTGGTTAAATGCACTCAAACCAACAACACCAAAGAAATGTACAGATTTCTATTATTCTTTTGATATGTAATCCATTACTACTAATCAGATTATGCAAGCCATTTGTTGGTATGGTATTGAATTCAATTATAAATATTATAAGATTCTCATGTCATGTGTTTTCCAATGTATGCACGAGTAAATGTCTACTACTAGTGACTTGTCAAGTGGTCCCCTATTATGTCGATGTGGAGTTCATGCACATGTAAGAAACTCTTAGATCGAGACCAATCCTGGTAGGAAGTGGTGTGGATGTATTAACTACAAGGTAATTTATGAACTTAGCTTTGTTTTATATTTCGTCGTTAGTAATTTATGACACTTTTGCCTATTTTTTTATCATGTAGAAACCTAGTGATTGTAATTTTTTTGAGTGTGCTGATAAGGAAGTGAACGCTCACGAGAAGAGATTAATGGAATATCTGCAACAAATGGAGTTGAGAATGCATGCTGCTAATGTCAGAGTTGAGGAATCGACTGAACGAAAATGCAAGGAACATTATGATAAACTACGGCGGGAGTTAGGGTTGAGTCAAACTAATGGGAAGCTGTTTCGAGCTATGGCATTAGTAACCATGTTGTTGTTGGTCTATTATCTTAGTGGTTGTAATGGTGGATCTAGAGGTACTAAGTTGATGTTAGAATGAAATTGTGGAAACAGTTTAGTTGTACTACTTTTTGTGAATTCGAACTTGTCTGTTTTGAATGTTATGTATGTATATTTATCAAATGGAGCATCTCATTGAGGACTTGGTCAATACTGTTGGCATCTCTATATTTGATCTTTTTTACGGCAACCCACGCATCATTTTGAAATTTTACCGAAGGCCCCTGTTCCCAACATTTTACAACTTAAAAGCTTTGGTAAATACACTGCACAACCCCAAAATGTATAAATCCTACCAAGTATTATTCACATTGTATAAATACTTATGTAAGTTACTACCAAAATGTAAGTCAAGGTGATTTGGGATGAACCATATTGCAGTTCCAATACAATCAAGCTATTGATTTGAGCCTTTTTGGATTTACATATTTCACATTATATATCTAATATCAGATCCATCACTTAAGCATCAAATAACATGTCCATCATTTAAGTCATCAAATAACATGTTCATCACTTAAGTATCAAATAACATACCATATCCATCACTTCAGTATCAAATAAAATAACACATCATATCCATCACTTAAACATTGTCCAACACTTTGATTGTCCTCAAATTACATAGCAACGACACAACAATCCAACAAAATAGTAATAACACAGCAATACATCAAGTAGCCTAATATTTTTGCCATTCCGGCTTCTTCCACTTTCTCTGATTAGCCTCAAGTACTTCTATTGCCTTCTCCACTGTTAGAACAGTAATCCGAGCTCTAGTTACAGGCCTTGATGAAGACCCTCCTGACTGTGAAGGCTAAGAAGGCCCTACTGCCTGTCAAGGCCTTGTTGGCTGAGTATACCCTCCTGCTTAAGAAGACCCTATTGGCTGAGTAGACCTTGATGGTTGAGGAGGTCCATACAATCTTATTGTATTGACAGTCCCTTAAAATTGTAAATTGAAATTAAAGCAATGTTGTGAGTCAAAAATTTAAACAAAATTCTAGACATAAATGAGTGTTTTGATTGCTCACAATAGCATTAGTATGTGGGTGAGGCTGTGATTGACTTATTGTACTAGTAAGTCCATACAGTCTAACTGTGTTGACATTACCCTAGGTCTGTAAAATATTATTAATTAGGGCACACCAAAATTTACATAAACCAACTGATATAAAAGAATGGTGGATTGAGTGCTTACGAAAGCATTTGTCTGAGGCTGTGACTGACCTACTGTCGAGGGTCCATACAATCTCATAGTGTTGACGGTACCTTGAGAATGTAAAGACACACTAATTAGTGTAGAACATAATGAAATATGAAATATAATAGAGGAAATATAAATGAATGCTCACAATAACATTGGTTTGGGTCCGAGGCTGTGACTTCGAATGACCTACAGCTTGTGGTCCACACCACCTTACTGTGTTGGTGGTACCTCGAGACTGTCAAGACACATTAATTGGTTTACACCAGAATTTACATAAACCAACTAAGCCACCAAAATAAATAAACAACACATAAAATATAGGTTTTTTGAGCACTCACTCAAGCATTGGTCCGAGGCTGAGGCTGACCTCTACCTGCAGTTGAATCCTTTGAAGCTGTAAGCCCTTATGGGGTTGGTTGACCCCTTACCCTACCCTTACCCTTACCCTTACCCCTACCCCTAACGGTACCTCTAGACGATGCAACATTGGTTTGTGGGGTATGTTGGGGAATTGAGGGCTGCAAAATCTTGTTGAGAGTTAGAGAGTTAGAGAGTTAGTGTCAAATTCAATGTAGATGATGGAAAAGTTATGAGAGTTTTGAAAATTACCAATGTAGAATTAACTTTAGATTGGGGATTTGGTTCATTGAAAAAATATTTGTCAAAGGAATTTAAATGTCCAAGGAATTTACATCACTCATGCTCAGTCCTTTGTAATTCACTGCTTCTATTCTTGCGCAGGGACATGTTCTTGCATTGTGTCCAGTCCTCTTGCATTTGGAACATCTCATAGTAACCCCACCCTTCCTCATCCTGTATTTATTCCTGGGCTCATCTGGTCCTCGCTACTCTCAGCCTCCCAGGTTGTATTCTAACCACTGGTGGGTCTACATGCTTGCAGTTTGTCTTTATCCATTGTTCTTTTCCAGGCATGGGATACACGATCGGTTCATATGCCTTTTTAAGCATATCCACAATATACCAAGCAGAAACATAGTCCATAGGTTCAGCACCATCAACCCATATTGCACATATTGCATGTGCACATGGGATACCTGTCATGTTCCATTGTCTACACCCGTAGGTTTTTGTCACTAGGTTCACCACATATTGTTTCTTCTTGTCTGTGATTTCAAATAACCCATCCCCAGCATACACGCCATAGCAATGACCAGCATCATGTGTGAGTTCATCTAACCGCGCCAGAATTTTGGGACAAATCCTACCATCCATGTTCTTGATGCCATCCCACTTCTTTTGGTATCTCTTCAGCAATTTTTTCCTCAACATTTCCAGTAGCAATATTATTGTCAAGTCACGTTGTTTCAAAATCCACGCATTGAAACACTTTGAGAGGTTGTTCACAATTAAATCACATTTGGGGAAGGTACTAGACCAAGCCCTCAACCACGTACTTGGGTCAATCTTGGACAAGTACTCGTACACGTCCACGTCCGGGCTTATACTCTTTAACTCCTCCATTTCTCTAGTCCATTCAGCCTCTGTGTAGGCTGCATCCGCTGTCCATAGCTTATCCTTCAACGCCAAACCTTTGTGACCTACATCTCTGTAGTTTGCGTACAAATGTCTACAACAAATCCGGTGCTCAGTACCGGGAGCCACTACTTCCAAACTCGGGAACAGACCCTGCACAAAGTAAAATTAAAATGTCATAACTAAATTAATTTGTATCATAATAAACATCTTTACCTTCTAACAATTATAAATGAATGTTCATCCCTCTGTGGGAGGAGTGCTAAGGTCCGAAAGCAAAGCTTCTAAAAACCATGTCCAGCTCTCTTTGATTTTTGCTTCCACAATCGCAAATGCCAATGGGTACATCTGGTTGTTTGCATCCCTCGAAATTGCAGCCAATAATTGGCCCATATGCGGGCCTTTTAAGAAGCATCTGTCCAAGCCAATGATTGGACGGCAATCAGCAAGAAAGCCTCTCTTCAAGGCAGCTAAGGACAAGTACAGCTGCTGAAATTTTGTTAGAATGTCAGGTAAAGGCCTATCTACCTTCATCATTACACAACTGCCAACATTTGTTCTTCTAATTGTCTCCATATAGTCCCATAGTTTGTTGTATTGTTTGTTCATTTTGCCACGAATCTTATCTTTTGCTAATCTTCTGGCCCAATACAACCTATGCACTTTCACATCAACACCCCATCTATCTTTTACCTCCTCTACAATTGCCTTTACAAGCATGTTGGGTTGTGCCATGAACTTGTCAATCAACTTGTCTGCAATCCACTTTGATTTCAAAATCAAAATTTTATGTTTCCTCCTGTAGCTGTGTACAGGCTGAAATGATCTAACTTCGAAGGATTCCTCATCCTTTCATTGGCGCCCATAAATTCTATATTTATAGCTTGTATCTCTGCATACTACTATACACTTAGCAATGTAATTTCTCTTAAACTTTACGTCCTTTCCCATATTTACATTAGACTCCCTAACTGCATCTCTGAACACCTGGATCGATGAGAATTTATGACCCACCACAAAATCATTATTACCCATATCAGTCATATGAAACTCAGACCGCTTTGTGACATGTTTCCTCCGACTCTGGGAGGCTACCTCGTACTCCTCATCACTTTTGGGATGAGATATAAGAATGTCACTACGTTCCCTATCTGAGTTAGCATCATCATCATCAGATCTAATATTGAAACGGTCGACTGTTGACCTACCACCGTCTTCACCACCCTCTTCACACTCTTCATCCTCGCCACTCTCTTCACCCTCACCACCATCACTATCTTCCCCACTATCTTCCCTACCCTCCACACCAATGTCTCCAACATCTCTATTGTCCCCCCCATAGATGGCCCAGGAACATCATTATTCTCAACGAGCAGGTCTGGTTCATCCACCTCATCCCAATATGGTTCGTCTCACTCGATCTTAGAATACTCCCCCTCATCATCACCGTTATCATCATCACTATTCTCCTCACCAATGTCAGGTATGGACTCACTAAATGAATTGATGTACAACACAACAATTGGTAAACCTGAGTGAGCTTGAACCATTTCATGTACAGCAAAGTTCGATGTAATTAATTTCAAACCATTTCGAAGGGTACTACCCGGCAGTAAGTAGTAAATTAAGTCCCCTAATTTGTACCAATAACTTTTTGCAATACCCTCAACAACAGAAAATGACAATCTATCATGCTTAATGGTCTTTTTGTACACATCAATATTTCCCCCAACATATGTATTCATGAAACACCTATCAAAGTGACCTCCATAGTGCACCTCAAAAACAAATGCTCATCTAGCCATCTTCACAATAAAAGAGAATAAAATAAAGCAATAAGTATATTATATATGTAAGTCTAAATGACTCAACTAGAAAAATAAAAACCCTAAACTAAAGCATGTTGAAAAGTAATCATGGCAACTTTACATCAAGAACAATAGCCCCACTAACAGGAGCTAGCCCCTTAGACTCCATGTTTGCTAGGAAAGATTTTAATTAGAAATTAGGATGTTTTGGAAGCCAAAGTACAGACACATAGGACCAAAATTTCTTGCCCCCACAAGCAACAAATTATGAACACCATAGACTTTTTTTTTTTTTTTTGGGTTTTTTTTTTTTCAAAAGAACATTCATGTACTGTAACAATGCATTAGGCTTTATTTAGGGTTTTGTTATAGGACGTGCTGCATTATTAAAGGCAACAAGTAGCTATTATTAAAATATGATCATAGCCTAGGGGACCACTAAAGCTTCCATACAGTCGACATTATATTCACTCAATTGGGGGACCAACAAAACAAGCAACCCAAACCAATTGAAAAACTGACCAGACAACAAGCAGACAACACAACCCCACCCCAATAATGTCGGCATTATCTTCACTCAATTGTGGGACCAACTAAACAAGCAAATCAATTGAAAATGTAGGCTTCCAATAAACTAACAGAAAAAATGTCCTACACCCAATAAACAAAGTGAGGTTTCAATAAACAAACAAACAACATAAGGCATTATAAAAGCAATTGAACATACTTGAGTTTGGGCAGTCTAAAAAAATTCTCAAGGCTTGTGGATTTGGTAAGGCAGAGCAACCCGATGAAAGAGAAGCTTGGAAATCACTTGACGAGCTTGGAAATCACTCGGCAGCAATATGGGTTTTCAAGTCGGCACCCTCTGAATGGGTCTTCAACTCTATACCGAGAATGGGTCTTCAATTCAGTAGCAAATAACCAGGTCAGCATTCAAAAATTCGGCACCCTCTCGTCTTCAACTCTCGTCTTCACTCAGTAATGGGCAAGAAAACACAGTTGACACCCAGAAATTTCAGCTTCAACTCGGCACCCTCTCGTCTTCACTCAGTCCACGGCAATAAAAAACGGTCGACACCCTCCTTCAGCACAATCCGCACAATCAGCCTCCTCTGAAGCTCTTCACGATCGTAAACCCTAGAAAAAAGACAAAGCCCTCTTTAAAGCTCTCCACGATCGTGAACCCTAGAAAAAAGACAAAGTTAAAAATGCCCAAATCGCATAGGTTATTACCGAATGGCATTATTGTAAATAATGCCCTGAAATTTACACTCATTGTTTCGAAGGGCACAATGGGAATTTCAACGTTAGGGAGAGGGGTATTTTCAAGCTTTTTAGCTAAAAGAGTCACGTGCACAGCAGGTGACTCGGTTTCCATCCACTTATACGGCACAAAGTGACAGATGGGGCCAAAAAATAAGTAATTGGTAGTTTGGGGGGTCAAACTGCAAGCACTGGTAGTTCGAGGAGCCATCTAGAGAATGGGTGGTAGTTTGGATGGCTTTTTTGTATTTAACCCTTTATTCTTGCTCTTTTTCTTTTAATTTCTTTAAGGAAAAATTATAGTTTAGCCTCCCAAACTACCAAAAAGTTTCAAAAAGACCCATTTTGTCGAAATATGCTTATAATACATTTGCCACGTGTCATTTTTCAATTAAAAAAATAAAAAATGAAAAATTACAGTTTAACCCCCTAAACTACTAGCCGTTTTGAAAGTAACCCCCCAAACTACCAAAAAGTTTCAAAAAGACCCATTTTATCGAAATATGATTATAATACATCTGCCACGTGTTATTTTTCAATTAAAAATAATTAAAATTAAATTAAAAATTAAAAAACTAAAAATAAATAAATAAAATATATATAGGGGTAGCTGGCCACCCATTATTTTGGCCAAGGGTGGCTCCAGTTTTAGGGTTGGCCAAACCACTCCCATGGCCCTTAACGATGATTCAGCCACCCCCAATGGCCAACATGAGGGTGTCCGAAACCACCCCCATTTTGGCCATTGGGGGTGGCGAATTTAGCCAACGAGTGGGACAGATCAAACCCCGAATTCATTTCTTTTTCTAGTATACAATCGGATTGAAATATCATGATAATAATCGTAGAAATTGAGTCACTTTTGTTTTGATATTGTATACAAAACTCCATAAACACTACAAAAAAAAAAAAAAAAAAAAATGGCATTTTGAGCCCTTTTTTTTTAGCCTTTTGAAAACGGCTTAGAACATGGGATATGAAAATCAAGGTTTTGAGCCGTTTGTGACTAAAACGACTCTAATTAGAGCCTTTTTAACAAAAACGGCTCTAACCGTTTGGAGCCATTTTAAACAAAAACGGCTTAAACGGTTTTGAGCTGTTTTAGATCCAAAACGGCTCCAAACGATTAGAGCTTTTTTTGTTTAAAATAGCTCCAAACGATTAGAGCCGTTTTAATCAAAACGGCTCCAATTGTTTTTCAACGTTTTGGCTAAATGGTTCAAAGTTATTTGAAACGGTTTTATTAAAACGGTTCAAATTGTTTGAAGCCGTTTGGCGTCTAAAACAGCTCAAAACGGCTCAAATTGTTTTGAAACGCTTTAGGTCCAAAACGACTCGAAATGATTGGACCCGTTTAGGACTCAAAACGGCTCAAATCATTTTGAAACACTTTAGGTCCAAAACGAATCAAAATGATTGAAATCGTTTAGGACTGAAAATGACTCGAAACAATTAAAAAAAATTAAATCATTATTTTTTTCACTTTTGTTTATACCTGGTACTTCAACCCCAATTCCTAGACAGTAAGGTGTAATATATTGCAGAAAATAGCGTTCTTATAACATGAACAAAATGGATGTTATATGGAAATCTAAAGCTTAATTAAAGAAGAAAGCACTTTCAAATTGTGTTCACCTACAAATAAAATTTCATTTTCAACTACAACCATTGACGTCAAAATCTGAAAAAAGAAGAAAACTACAACATTTCAACAGTAAAAAACAAAGAAAAAAGATGTCACAAGAGAATGCACACACAGTTGCTATTGCCACCATTGATAAACAAAAACTTCCACTTTGCCTCATGGAAGTGAAAAGCTCCAAGCATTGGCCATAGGTTTTCTCATACTCGAGACTCCTCTCACTAGGTCAACATCTCTGCCACCTATTGTAAAGACACTCTAGAAATATCTTGTCAATCAAACAAATCGCCCCGGTCTCAAAACAACCTCGGAATCAAATCAAACTCAGTCCCTTCCACATCCATCTTCATCACTACAAATAAACAAAGGCTAACCATACCAAGTAGCCTAAGAATATCAGATAAAATTGCCTGCATGTGACACAGTATATTTTAGAATGACATGACAAAACTTAAACAGATCAATCTGTGATGTTGCATAAAAGCGCTACTTGTAGTATTGAACTCCACTTCCTTCAAAATTTCAAACAACTGCAACATGCATCTCCTTCAGAATTTCAAAAGACATTACACAACCCAAAGAGCATCCACAGTTGCTATTGCAATAATTACCATACAACTTCCTTACCATTGGCCGAAGCACCTAGAATGTCATGAGCATAAAAACAATTGCATTGCTAAATACTTGTAACATGGTCCCAATAACTACTAGAGCTGCTATATAAGTCTACCATACTATTACACAACCATGCTCAAACCGCCTAGAAGCCTTAAACAATTTTTTTTAAAAGATATAAGTAAATACTTTAAACATCAAAAGTTTATACGTCTAAAGAATAAGAAATACGCTTTAAATGACAAAACATTCTTAACAGTATCGTCACTTACTATATCAAGATAATGTATGTAACGACGGTCGCTCATACGAATCATCATTCGGGGTTGAGGGCACGACACCTACATTAGTGATTCGGAGAAAATATACGTTACACAACTATATATATATAAGAACGATACACGTAACATTTTCAATCGTATAGACTAAAAAATTTATACTTTGTTAATTAGTTAATCATGTTGGGAGCTAACCTGGTTGACTGGCTATTAAAGGTTTCACCCTCACGACATTAGGTGACTCAGTGTCTTGCGTAGTTGAAGTGTTGCCCACTAATCCTGCATTGTCAGCCGCAACACTTTTGATCATCTTTTGCATATTCTCTATCATTCGACTCTGTACTGCAATCTGTTCATCTGTTTTTCTCTTCTCTTCATCCGCTCTTCTCCTATCTTCCTCCATTCGTTCATCCATTTTTCTCCTTTCTTCCTCCCATTTTTCCATCATTTCATTCATTCGATTATTGAATGCAGCTTCTTGGGACAAGCGTGATGCTGATGATGCAGGTGAGCGAAAAGTGGGTCTAACCGGTAGTGGCCCAAGCCCTGTTCCACGAACACGACCCGAGTATTCTGCTGTTCCCATTGCCATTGCATATTTATGAGCATAAAAACACAAGATTTTTTTTTTCACTTGTTTTTCTTCATTTTAATAAGAAGCAAGTGGTTGTGTAAGGAAGAATTAATGCACAAGAAATGGCTGCAATAATTTGGAAGGAGAATGGAAAACACGTAGTTTGAGAAAACTCAGTGATCCTGAAGGAATTAAGTACCTATTAAAGGCCATATGAAGATAGGTTTAAATGAAGGTACCTGAGGGTTCAGGATAGTTCTAGATATATCTGTATAACATATGATATTCTTAAATTTGTCTACCATTCCTGATTCTCTCCTTGATGCATAGCTTATGATATCAAGGTCTAATGCCTTGTATGTGATTAGGAGCTAATTCATTGGCTAATTCATAGTAAAGCATTAACTTGCAATATCTTCCTGGAGAGTTCCATGAATTGAATCTGAGACTAACAACAGGGAAACAATCCAAGCTTCAACTTTACTGGGGAGTTTGAGCCCTTTTTTTTTCCAATATAACAGTATCCAATTTCATGAGATAAAATGACTGAAAACAAAGCAACAAAAGTTTTAGACAATGACACAGTAAAACAATCACGATACTAAAGACATTGCATTTCCATCAAGAACTAAAAGATCATGACTTTTTGACCGTGATCCATGTTTACATAGAAAGGTAGTGAATTAATAAATGGAACCATTCATATATACAAGCAAGGCCAGTGTTTATGACAAATTCAAAGAAAATCCTTGAAGATCATTTTTTGATATGAGATTTTTATTCTGTCAAAAACAATTTACTGATTTGATATCTACTCTTAATAGCTATAGAATAATACAGGGAACAACTACGGAACCAGGACACTGGCTTTGTGAGACTTCCTTAGTGAGCTTTCAAGTAACAAAGGAGAGTTAGGATTATACTGTTTGCGAAGACAGGCTTGCTTCCCTGTTTATGGGCAGGCTTGCCACAACTGCCTAGCTAAAAAAGCACCACAGGATAAAATACCGTTTCTTTCTCCCCAAATTTTCAAAAAATTCCCCAGCAATGGAGGGTTGCTCCCTACAGTCATTGACTGTAACCACTGTGCCATCTTGCTTATTCCTAAATGGGTTAGCTGAAAAACATTTTGTACATGGCCAAGTCCTCAAATTTCCCAATTCAAAGGGGTTCCCATGTGCCAGAAAGCTAAAATTTCATAATATCAGAGCTCCAGAAAGCTAAAATTTCTTAATATCAGAGCTCAAGCTTCAGGTATATGGTTAATTCTTCTACATTCCATCAAACATGTGAGATGGGGTTTTTTAATTTATCTTGTAATTTTACACCTCTGTTTTGGGTCCCATTTTTCTTTTTTTTCTTTTTTCTTTTTTCATTTTATATAGCTTTGATTTTGTATCTCCCTCTGTAATAGGTACTATTGAATAAGTTTTTTTTGGATGAATTAAATCTTTATAACCAAACACCAAAACAGTACATCTTTATTGAATAAGTTTTCATTGTAAAAGAGTAATGATATTGGGCATCATGTTTACCTATTTCACCCACTGCATTAGTTACCTGTGTGTTGCACTCCATCTATAAAATTGTTTCCATGTTATCCAGTAATCCAGGTATTCCCATGTTCAGAGTTAAGATTGAACCTTAAAAGAGGAGGGAATTAATCCATTCAAGCGTAGGAAAGAATTCTTTAAGGGCTTGCGTTTCATTACACCAAAGGCAAGTGCTAACTATTGATGCTAAAACTAAAGAAAATCATAATGCAAGGGGAAAGCAAACTAGGAAGCCAAATCTGCTACATCAAGGCAAAAATTGTATAAAAGCCAGTAAAAGAGCACAAATCAAACACATCCCAACCATTATTTCATCTAGAAAGTGCATATAATCACATAAAGCCATCTCCTTTTTTCTGGAAAACAAATACCCACCCCACTAAAATTGAGAAAGGGGAGATGAAATTGACTGGATGACACATTACCCACACTACTTATAGGCAAGACTCGTAGATATGCCATCAACCCAGCAAACTACATACCAACACAGCCATGGCAGAAAGACAAACACCAACAAAAATCACAACCCAAGCATCAGATTTAAAAATCAACAATTTTTGAGTGTTCGTGTGTGAGAGCTAGAGAGAGAGATAGAGAGAGGACGTACCGGTGGGGGTCTCTGTGAAAGTGTGCGACAGAGGGTGGTAGTAACGAGAGAGAGATTGTAAGCGAGAAGGAACCTGCCGCTTTTATAAAGAAAAATAAATAAAAAAATTTTTTAAAAAAAAAAAAAACAAGAAGATTTGGCCTTTGGCCGGGGTGTATGCGCTGGACAATTTCCTGTCCCGCGCACACGCCTAAACCGACTACAACCGTTTTTTTTTTCTCGAAAAAACGACTCCAGTTGGAGTCGTTTTCTCTAAAACGACTCCAAATGGATTCGTTTTTCAAATAACGGTTACAGCATTCCAATAATTTATTTTTATTTTTTAATCAGCTTTTTTGATATATATATATATATATATATATATACTTTAACACACATTTTATAGATTAGTTCTAATTCGAGATCAACTTTTCAATTAAGCTCAACTCACAAACGAATCAGTCTTAAAATCTTAAATCCTAGGGTTAGGGTTATTATAAATGGAGTTTTTTTTTTTTTTTTAAAAAAAAAAAAAAACGACTTCACTTTCAAAATAGCTCCAAGTGGAGTCGTTTTAACAAAAATGCTTGAATTAGAGATGTTTTAACAAAAACGACTCTAATTACAGGCGTGTTAACAAAAAGGGCCTCAATTGGAGGCTTTTTAAATCGACTCCAATTGGAGCCGCTTTCCTTAAATCGGCTCCAATTAGAGCCATTTTAATGTGCTGTAAATCGGCTCCAATTGAAGCTGCTTTATACAAACGGCTCTAATTGGAGCCGTTTTAACAATGCGACTCCAATTGGAGCCGTTTTCAATAAAACTACTCCAATTTAGAGCCGTTTCTTATAAAGCAGCACCAATTGGAGCCGTTTTATTCAATGCGACTCCAAATGGGTCGTCTCATTAGAACGGCTCAAATTAAATCCATTTATCATAAAGCGGCTCAAATTGAAGCCGTTTAAAAACGGCTCTAATTCGAGACGCCTTACAAAAATGGCTCCAATTGGAGCCGTTTTAGTTAATGTGGCCCCAAATGGAGCCGTTTTGTTTAAGTTGCTCCATGTTGAGCCGTTTCGGTTAAAATGGCTTCAATTTGAGCCGTTTGTATAAAGCGGCTCCAACAAAAACGGCTCTAAAAGCCGGTTTTTTTGTAGTGAAAGTCTAAGTAATTTATCAATTCATTTCCATTTTTATCTCTTTCTCCTTGTTGCAAATTTCAATTTGAGGTTTTTTTTTTCTTTTCTTTTTAGCCCTTGGGAGTGGCTGAACCACCCTCGTTCGCCCTGGGGGTAGGTTCGGTCACGGCTAAACCACCTGTTGAGAGAAATAATATGTATTGAATCACACAAAAAACTGTACATGAGAGGCCTATATATATAGGCTAGTACATGAAAGATATATACACAACATAACCCATGTGGGACAATACACAATATATATAATAATATAATAATATAATAATATATAGTCTAACACCCCCCCCCCCCTCAAACTCAAGGTGGAGTGCAAGAGACCATCTTGAGGTTGGACACAAGATCGCGGAACCGCCCTGGAGGATGAGACTTTGTGAAGAGGTCCGCGAACTGATCATGAGACATAACAGAATGAAGTTGTAGAGAGCCCTGAAGAAGATGATGACGGACAAAGTGACAATCAATCTCAATATGTTTGGTCCGTTCATGAAAAACATCATTATGGGCAATCTGAATAGCACTTCTATTGTCACAGTAGACAGGAGTAGCTGAAGAAAGAGTGACACCCATATCTTGTAATAGCCATCGCAACCAAAGGAGCTCCGAGGTGGTGTCAGCTAAAGCACGATATTCTGCCTCAGTGCTAGAGCGAGCAACAACAGACTGCTTCTTACTGCGCCAAGAAATAAGAGAGGTGCCAAGTAAGAAGCAATAACCGGTGGTGGAGCGACGATCTGTAGGATCACCTGCCCAATCCGCATCAGTATAAGCATACAACTCAAGAAGAGACAGAGAGGAGAAGTGGAGCCCATGAAATAATGTCCCCTTGAGGTAGCGAAGGATGCGAGGGACAGCAGAGAAATGAGTAGAACGGGGAGCAGCCATAAACTGACTCACCTGATGGACAACATATGAGATATCAGGCCTAGTAACAGTAAGATAGACAAGGCTACCAACCAGATGCTGATAGAGAGAGGGATCACGGAGAGGCTCGCCATCCTGTAGATTGAGGCGGACATTAAGCTCAATCGGTGTGTCGACGATCTTACAGTCTGTGAGATTGGCCCGTGAAAGCAGATCAGATATATACTTAGCCTGTGTCAAATATAAACCATCAGAAGAAGAAGAAATCTCAAGGCCAAGAAAATAGCTGAGAGTGCCAAGATCCTTCATCTCAAAATGCTGACTGAGGAACTGCTTGAGCTCCAGAATACCAAGAGAATCATCGCCAGTGATAATCATGTCATCAACATATAACAACAGAAGAATGATGCCTCGATCTATGCGGCGAATAAACAAGGCAGAGTCATACGAGCTGATGGAGTAGCCAAGACTCTACAGTGGCGCTAAATTTAGCAAACCATGCCCGTGGAGCTTGCTTTAGTCCATAAAGAGCCCGACGAAGACGACATACCTTGTTCGGAGGAGAAGAGAGACCAGGAGGTGGCTGCATATAGACTTCCTCACTGAGATCGCCATTAAGGAAGGCATTTTTTACATCCATTTGAGAAAGTGACCAATGTCGAGAGGCGGCAACAGCCAATAGAGCACGCACAGAAGATAGGCGAGCAACATGAGCAAAGGTCTCCTCATAATCCACACCATACTCCTGAGTAAAACCTCTGGGCACAAGACGAGCCTTGTATCTGTCAACAGTACCATCAGAACAAGTCTTGATTTTGTAGACCCACTTACACCCAACAACAGACTTCCCTCGAGGCAAGTCAACCAGATCCCATGTATGGTTCTTGTGTAATGCATCAAGTTCCTCTTTCATCGCGTCCTGCCAAAGAGGGTTAGTGGAAGCCTCACGATAGGAGTGAGGTTCATGTAAGGCAGCTAAGGCATGAAAACAATGAAAGTCCTGGAGATGAGATGGAAGAGACATTACCCGAGTGGATCGGCGAAGAGCAGGTGGGGAGGCAGGAGCCGGAGCCTCGGAAGGAACAGAATCTGGGGACTCAGGCGTAGCGTCATCATGAGCATTGGAAGACTGCGGCTCAAGTGAGGAAGACTCGGGGCAAATATCACCAGAGGTAGAGGGAGAGAGAGGTGTCTCTAGAAGTGTGGTGAAGGGAGGGAAAGAGGGCATGCAAAATTTCCCTACTTCATGAAATAACTTATGCTCCCAGAAGACCACATTTCTAGAGATGCGAAGGCGGTGTGACACGAGATCATAACACTGATAACCCTTTTGTTCTACCCCATACCCAAGAAAGCAACATAATCGAGAACGAGGCTCGAGTTTGGTACGTTCATGAGATTGGAGCAAAACAAAACAGGCAGAACCAAAAACACGAAGTTGATGGTAAGTGGGAGAAGAGCCAAACAATCGCTCGTGAGGGGTACAATGTGCAAGAAGAGGTGTAGGCAACCTGTTGATAGTGTAGACAGCTGTGAGAGTGGCTTCACCCCAAAAAGGAGTAGGAACCAAAGAGGAAAGAAGAAGAGCACGAACAGTGTCTAGAATGTGCCGAAGTTTACGTTCAGCTCTTCCATTTTGCTGTGAGGTGCCTGGACAAGACAAGTGAGGAACAGTGCTATAGTGTTTTAAAATATTTTGAAAAGCCTGTTGAGTATATTCTAAGGCATTATCAGAACGAAAAGCTTTAATGTGTTTAGAAAACTGAGTCTCAACCATTTTTGCAAAATTGCGATAGATATCCAATAATTCAGAACGTGATTTCATTAAAAACACCCAGGTGTAACGAGAAAAATCATCAACAAAAATCACAAAATAACGTGAGCCACTCATACTAGGAACAGGGGAAGGCCCCCAAACATCAGAATGAATTAAATCAAAAGAAGCAGATGCAAAAGACTCACTATTATTAAAAGGCAAAGCTGGTTGTTTTCCAAGTTGACAAGAAATACAATCAAAAGACTTATTGGACACTGAACCTAATAAACCCTTAGAAGCCAAAACCTGTACCCGAGACACAGATGCATGACCAAGACGCGAATGCCAAAGAGCAAGAGATGGCGGCGATGAAGCGGCAGCAGCAAAGACACCAGGGATGGAAAGATGTAAGGAGGAAAGCTCAAACAGTCGCCCAATTCTACGCCTGGTCCCAAGTGTCTGGCCCGTCCGAGGATCCTGCACATACAAACCAGAGGAGTCAAAAACAAGTCTATAACCCAATTCACACAGTTGCCCAACAGATAAGAGATTAAAGGATAATTTAGGCACATGAAAGACATCAGGAACAGAAAGGAAAGGTGTATGAACAGTGCCTAAGGATTGAACCGTCATAGAAGAGCCATCAGTTGTGTGAATTAAAGATGTATGTGGTGGAGGGACAGAAGTGGTAAATGAAGAGGCATATGGCGTCATATGGTTGCAGCAGGCAGAGTCAAAAAGCCAAGAGGAAGATTTACCTGGCAAAACGGAGAGGACAGAGGAAGATGCATTACCAGAACGAGCGAGGACCTGGTTGATAATTGCCTCAAAGTCAGCTGGAGATAAGGTGAGAGTAGATCCGGTAGAGTCGCCAGAGGGAGCAGCTGGGGCAGCCGAAGAAGAAGCACTCTCAGTAGTGGTAACAGCTGCAGCATGTGTAGAAGATTTGGCTTTGCGCCAAAATTTGTCAATGGTATGCCCACGACGATGACAATAGCGACAAAAAGGATTGTCACGATTCTTGGATGGTCCACGAACAGACCTGTCAGAGTGCTCGGTCTGAGGAGATGGAGCAGCTAATACAGAATGAGTATGCGGAGTGTGCTGAGAGCGCAAAGTAGACAATCTGGTCTCCTCTCGAACAAGCTCACAGACAGCCTGATCCAAAGTGGGAAGAGGAGAGCGATGCAAAAGTTGCCCACGAACAGGCTCAAAATCATCCCGCAGAGCCATCAGAAACTGATAGAGACGATGCTGGTCCCTGCGGGCAGCATACATCTGAGCATCAGTAGGGTCCCTCCAAGCAGGATTAGAAAGAGCCAACTGATCCCATAAGAACTGCATGTGAGCAAAGAAATCCGTAATAGACTGATTTGATTCTTGCTTCAGACGATAGAGATCAAGAATAATCTGGTACTCGCGAGAACCATCAATCGATGAGTAGCGAGAAGCAAGCATATCCCAAGCACCCTGTGCATCATCAAAACTGCCAAATAAAGCCGCAATAGAGGGAATGGTGGTGGCACGGAACCACGTGAGAATCTGATGATGTTTGCTGTCCCAATCAATGAGACGAGTGTGGAAAGCAGCATCAGTCTCGACATCGACTTTAGTAGGCTTGGGGATATCCCCAGTCACATAAAGCCAGAGCTTGCGGCCTTTAAGAAGGTTTCTCATAGATTGGGACCAAACAATGTAATTGGTGCCATCCAATGTAGCATGAATATGAGTAAGAATCTCGTTTTGTGCCATCTGGAGATGCCAAAAGCAGAAATAGACCAGAAAAATGAAATCAGAACGAGAAAATAAGTAGAAAACACCTGGTCAGCCGAGTCAACGGTCAAAGTCAACGACAAAAAGTCAACGCAGACGTGGCACTAGGGCTGACGTGGCGCTGCAGAAGGTTGGCGCGTGAATGACACGCGCGAGGGGTGGCGGCGCGTGGGCGCGTGAACCAGCAGACTGCAATCTTCTAGAGGCGCGTGGAGGCGCGTCCACCGTCGGATTTGGACAAAATTGGTGTCCCTGAGCAGCTAGGCAGCTGATCTAGGGATCTGTGCTGAAATTGGAGCGATCAAACGGCTGGATCGTCTGAAGGCGGAACGGCAGCAGAGTCTGGCGGCGGCAGAATCTTCAGGCGGCGCGTGGAGGAGCGTGAATGCTCCGATATGGCTGTTCTCGACGGCTCTGGCACGGTGGTCTCCCAAGGTTTCGATTGGTATATAAACCAAGTCGAAACAAGGACTGGAAGACAGAGCGATCAGATACGGCAGAAGCGACGGCGGCGGCGCTGGAAAATTGCCGGGAAGAGGTCGAAGAAAAAAAGAAAATAATAAAATAAGTCGGTGATTCAGAACCTGTGCTCTGATACCATGTTGAGAGAAATAATATGTATTGAATCACACAAAAAACTGTACATGAGAGGCCTATATATATAGGCTAGTACATGAAAGATATATACACAATATAACCCATGTGGGACAATACACAATATATATAATAATATAATAATATATAGTCTAACACCACCCATGGTCCTTGGGGGTGGTTCGGCCACCCTTATTTTGGTCCTTGAGGGTGGACGAACCACGCTCATGGCCCATGCCACCCCAAAACCGGCCTGGCAAAAATGGGGGTGGTCGACTATTCCTATATTTTTGTTAAAATAAAAAATTGAAAAAAAAATAGTTTTCTTTTAGTTTTTTAATTTTTTTAATTATTTTTTAAATTAAATTAAATTTTTATTTTTTTTAATTGAAAAATGACACGTTGCAGGGGTATTATAGGCATATTTTGACAAAATGAGCTATTTTGAAACTTTTTGATGGTGTGGGGGCCAGAGTCCAAGGGTAGATAGTTTGAGGGCTACTTCTAAAACGACTGATAATTTGGGAGGTTAAATTATAATCTTCCATTTCTTTAATAATTATGAGTTCTTCACAACAAATGTGCCTGTTTGGATTCTCCTCCCCACGTCCAAACCTCAAAAATTCAATCACACCATCGAAATACTCTCTTCTTTCTTCTTCTTCTTCTTTTTCTCCTTCTTCTTCTTCTTTTATTTTTTATATTTTTTAATTTTTTTATATATAGATACTTTGAAAAGAAATTACATTAATTAGGGCCGGGCAACCCAATTAAATTACAAATAAAGACTAGGAAATACAAGTAAAAGGCTAAGAAAATAAATACGCAGGGGAAATGATTTAGAAGATGCGGGCCCATTAATTTTGGGCACGGATGCAAAGAATCGAAGTTACCACTAAATGTGGTAAATGGTTTATAAGGAAGAGAAATGATTGACATCCCAACATTTTTTTTCCAGAATTTGGTTCCAACCTGATGTGTCACAATCCCATGAGATTGTGGCACATTTCCCAAAATGATAGATCTCATGGAATTGTGACACATCATATTAGAACCAAATTCTGGAAAAAAGTATTTGAATGTTTAGCATCCCTTTATAAAGAATCCAAAGGACCCAAAAACCATGGATAACCAATACAGAGAAATACAAAGAGAATATGTACAACAAAAACAAGACTACAGAAAAGCCAAAAAATACAATAGAGAGACAAAATCAACAAAGAGCACCGAGGAAGAAGAATGGGAGACTCTATTGTCAGCGCGTGTGAACCACGCACTAGCTTTTGGAGACCTCTCCCCACCCATGAGAGCCGCACGCAACTGAAAACCACCAATAGCAGAGGCGGTGGGGGGCGGAGAGGAGAGTTGGCCTTGCACGTGACGGTGAAAGAGAAAAAACCTTTCTGGCGCGTGCAACCCATGCTCCGAGCAGTTGGTATCAGAATGAGAAGCGAGTGGTGTCGGTGGAAGCAAAGGACGACGGCGGTCATGGTGGAGAGGCGCGTGGCATGTGAAGACTGGCGGAGATGCGTAGATCTAGATTCTAAATTTTCGATCCAAAAATCTTGGGAAAATTTGCAATAAACAAAGAGGATGTAAGAGATGGCCGGTGATTTCTTTGTTGATGTACAAGAAAAGAAAGAAAAAATAGTAGATAGATAAATGTTAGAGCAAGCGCCAGCCAAAGAAAAGCTAGAGCTTGAAGCCTCATTAGAGGAAGGAGGGGAGGGAAGCACAGTGCTTCCCTCTCCCCAGAGTGGTTCGACCGGAAGACTGATGAGAAAAAGAAAGGGGTTTTCCTCTTTTGTGTTGTTAATAAGATGTCAATTCTCTAATATGTGATGTTGTTCGAAATACTCTCTATATTGTCAACACTTTGACGTCCAACTTGTGTCCATAGCTCAATTACATCCGAAATAAAAATAAAAATAAATAAATAAATAAATAAAAAAAAAAAAGAAGAAGAAGAAGGAAAAAAGAAAAAAGAAAATCTCATCACGTATAACACATGCAAAGAAGATTTCCCCTGCATTGCAACCCCACCCCTCCCCCCCCCCCCCCTAAATCTCTGAATATCGTCTCAACCAAACAAAAAGAAAAATAAATTTCAAGTAAAACATACTGATCCTACTATATATTTTACATGAAACAGATGCAAGCTTATACATGAATCCAATTCTCCAAATCCCAAAATAAGATTACAACTTCAGAGTAAAAAAGTAAAAGAAAAATCACATGGGAGGAGGACTCATGCAAGATCCAGAGGAAGTATATGACTGACTACTCTGTCAGAAACAGAGCTCAACAGTCGAGATTACAGCATGGCAAGAACATCCGGGTACATAAAACCATAACCCAATGGCGCAACTGGGAACGGCAAGGGAGTGCCATAACTGGGACTGTAAATTGTCGTTGGCTGAGGAATTAAAAGAAAACGAATTGAAGAGAGAAGGAATAAGAGAAGGGTAGTGATGGGTGCCATTCTTCTCCTCTTACTTACTCTGCTTTGCTTTGTGTAAGTTTTTCTGTCCGGCCTGGGGAAGCCACTTTAACAGACTACATGCTTATATACATATATGATGGGACTGTGCATGCTCTATCTTATCTCACGAGGAAAAATAATTGTTTTAGTAAACTGTTATACTATTGTCTTATAATTAAAATAACATGACAGTAAAAGTTTCTTTTCTTTTTTTTTTTTTTTTCATAAATACAACAGTAACCGATTACATCAAAAAATAAAAAACACCAACATAACCGGGCTTGGGCAACCCAAAATTTAAACTATAAACGAAAGTACGCGGGGGCAATGCTTCGGATGATACAGGCCCATTGACTCGAGGCACGGATGCCACAAAGCCGGAATCACCAGTTAAGATGATATCACAAGTAAATTGAGTCACAAGGACCCGATCACCAAAGTTAGTCATTAATTATGCTTATACTTAGCTTGAGACTTGAGGTAAAAGTCAAACCGCTTACCACCGTTATTTTTTCTCACTTTCTAACTTTGAATCAATAAGGGCTTATAGCCGAACCACTTACTGAGAGTTGTTTTTTTTCTTCTTTTTTTTGGTCCGCTTTCTAACTTTGAATAACAAAGATTTGTTAAAAAAAAAAAAAAAAAAGAATTAATTTTTATTATTACGTTATTCTAATTATATAATAATCATATAACTGTTTATCAAATATCGTGGCTTCGTACAGACCATTAAGGATTGCCTGGAGTGGGGGTCACCTCGGGGTCACTTCACTCGGCAGTTGAAGAAAAATAAGCAAGTCCATCTGTCCATGTGATGAGAAGTGGGCAGTTGGATTTTTGAAGTTTCAACGGTTAATCGAGGGGTTAAATGGATCGACTACCTAACCTGAAGATGTGATCCATCCACCATTGAAATGTCAAAGGGAAGGCAGGAAAGTCCTGCCTTGAAGCTTGAAGTTCATAAATGATCAAATTATTGATTGGTGGAAATTTGTCAAATAATATATTAAAATTACTGGAATAGTATTTTTTTTTTCTTTTTCTCTTTTAAGTAAAATAAAGATTATTTAATTTAAAATTGATGCAATTAATAATGCATATAAAATTAATATTGACAAGTCTTTTAAAAAAATTAAATAATATTAAATTATGAACACAGTTAAATATATCAACTTTAAATCACGAATACTATTTATTTCATTTCAAATAAAAGGGTGGCTTGTCATTTCTTAAATGACACGTATCGTAAATACACTTATTGCTCATTGAATAATCATTATACGCCATTAGCTAGTGCTTATCATATTAATTTACTCTTTTAAGTGACTAATATGTTTAATTATTATCATATTTGATGAATATATAACGTAGTTGTGATTAATAATATTGTCAATACTCTCCAACCCCCAACCCCCTGTTTGTTTTTTGGATTTGTTTCTGCTTTTTGTTTTTATTGTTTTAGCCCGGTACTGAGCCGTGGGTTGCTGTTGTTTCTTCTTTCTCGATTTCACTCTGTGAAAGATAATTTTCTCCAATCCTTCGGAAGATTTGGAAGGTCGAGGGTTTCAATCTATTGGTAGGTTGATTTGGGTAAGGTGCCAGCAACCACCCAGTGCAAGAAAAGTATTTTGGCTTGGTTTACAGGCCTATTGTTTTTTAAGCCAGATATATGATTCCCAATCAATATCTGCATGTCACGTGCCCCTCTAGGGTGTACATCGGCATCCCCCACCTCTATTGCATCTAGGCGTGTTTTTCCCGGCCGTCTGTACAATGGAGCGTGGTGTGCACGTGCAAGCAATTGCTCCTCACTCGCTAGTGCGTGTTGGCTCCGTCATCTCCTCCATTTCGTGGTTGGCGATTCTCGAGAGTTTTCATGGTTGTTTTGATGGTGGGTTGTCTTCTGGTGTGGGCGCGTGATATACACGTGTCGCCACCGGCAACTCCCTATGCTCATTTTAGCCGGCCAGTATTGTTTTGTTATTGTTCTAGTTTTTTTTAGTTTTTTAAGTTTATGTTATATTGTTACCCTTGCAACCTGTCATAGTAAATTTTAGATCTAAACTGAACTGTAATAGCTGTTTTTAGATCAGAATTTACATTCTCTTATCTCCTCTAGTGGAACTCATGTGTAAAAAGAGGCATGTATTGTTTGTCCATCTACTTTGACAGCTGCTCCCCAAGTCAAGATTCAGTCTTGGACTTTGTTTTTAGGAATCTTTGTACCCCTAATTACTACATATGGCCTTTTGGGTCTCATATTATAATGAAGGTTTCTCCTTGTTTAAAAAAAAAATACTCTCCAATAAATTATTAGGTATATTTAGCCCGGTTTAATACAAAATGTACCATCTCGGTAAATACACATCTAACATAGCCCTGTAATTAAATGTGTTTATTACATGTTTGATGTAGTATAAATCCTCCCAATAATAATAATAATTAAAAAAAAAAAAAAAAAGTAATGAAGGGAAATATAATTTAATTAAAATTAGTCATTGTTACACAATAATTTTATTAAAATTGACATAAATGGGCAATAGCCGAGGATCGGGATAATATTTATACTAAGAGTGGCAGTGTGTTCGCATATTGGGTTCTGATTATATCGAAGTATGGGTTTTGATTATATCGAAGTATGGGTTCAAGAGTATATATATAACTTAATCTTAACCTTATCTATTTAATTAAACGGATCAAACTCCTAACCCTAACCTTCTAATTTTGTATTGCGTTTGTGTTGGGTTCGCGGATCAAGTAAAAGATTGCCTATCATTATGTGACGTGTCAGGTTCGAGTCGTATTGAAGCATAAGTATAAGATTATATAGATCAACCATAACCTAACCCATTTAATTAACGAGTCAAACTCTTCAACTTTAACCATTTAATTTCGTGTTGAATTTGAATCGGGTTCGCGGGTCGTCCTGAAAATTACCAGCCCTAATATATACCTTCTATTCCATTCCCTCCACTAGGTATGTAATCGAGCCGAGCCGAGTTTGACATTTTCGGGACTGGATTGTTTAAGAGGCCCTTGATGAGTGCCAAATATTGTATATTTAGACCCCTTAATTCATATATCCTAAACCTTTAGCTTTGCTATTTTTTAATTTTTTTGTTAATTTTTATGTTTTGGTATTTTGCAGATTATGGAGAGAAAACGGTAGTTTTAAAGGAAGGGAAAAATGCAAATTTTAGAAATCAAAATCGAATTAGATTAAATTTCAGGTTCTGCACAAGTCATAGTATTTTAACCATAACTTTCAGCTCAAGTATCGGATTAAAGTAAAATCAGCGGCGTTGGAAAGATAATTCAAAATGCTACAAATCATTGTGAAATAGAATTTTCCTAATTCGAATTTCTGCTACATCATAATTGTCCCGCAATATAAGAACGCGAATTTCCTTGTTTCTGGCTGCTGCAGACACTTCAAACCCTAGCATTCTTTTCTCTTATTAAGGTTTTTGAGGAGTAAAGATGCCATTTTGAAAATATGGCCCTAAACCATAGCGTTCTTTTCTCCTATTAGGGTTTAGAGGGGTAGAGGTGTAATTTTGTAAAAGTTAGGTTTAATCTAATCTTCTGCTATAAATATCCCCTACTAGGCACCACTTAGAACATATCCCAACATTGTACATAGCAGCAGCTGGGTTCTTTGGCTTCTATGCTTTTGTAAATCTCTTATTTTTATTTTATTTTAATAAAATTTAGTATTTTCTTTTTAGTGATGAGTAGTTAATATTTTAACTAAGATTGAGGATGAAACCTCACATTCGATAATACTTTCATTTTTGTTATTTTATCTTATGCAATTCCGCTATTTATCAAATTATTGTTCAAGTCCAATATTCAATTAACTGATTTATTTCTTTTGATTGAATGATTTTTTTTATTAAAAGTTGGATATTCAATGTGTTTCAACCGATAGATACATTGAATGATTTGGTTAAAAAATGATATCCATTGTGATTTGTTTGTCAAAACGGATACATTGTATGATTTGATTTCAATTGAATATTCGTTGTGATTTGTTATTAAGTTGGATTCATTGAATGATTTAACATAATTTTTACGGAACCTTGAACAATGAATATGTCTCAATTGTTTATCGGGTGTATGAATAAAATACAAGAATGTGTTATTTAATATGGTGAGGTGGATTCTAAAACCTTAGTACTTTTTTTTTATTAATTCAATTTTTATTTAGGTTATTATTTTACATTATAAAATCTCAAAATTCGGAACTAGGTTAAGATAAAATTAGTTTAGATATAAATTAATTTTTGCAACACAATTTCATATTGATTTGACTTCGCACATGCACATACACTATATTGCAAACGATTCATGCGCTTGCGAGTTAAATAAATTTGTACATCAACCCTCTAATTGAGCCGAGCTCGAGCTCGAGCTGAACTTTAGAATCTTTGTCCGAGCAATACCTTGACTCGAGCTTGAGTTTGCTAAGTAAACCATATCGAGTCGAGCCGGGCTCGATAGGCTCAACTCGGCTCGAGCTCGAAATGTAATTAAAATTTTAAAAGAGCCTTATTCGAGCCCGATTAAAATTTTTTCAACTTAACCGAATATACACAGCAGAGAAAAGAGAGAGTTAGAGAGAGAGGGGCTTTCCCACGGTGAGAGAGACGCAGAGCTTTGGGATGATTTCTGCAGTTCTAAAGAGATGGGAGCTGGGTTCTGATTTTTCTTTGAAGACTCTACTGGCTGTGACCCACAACAAGGGGAAGATTTTCTTCTTTCTCGACTGCTGCAGGCCGAGAATCAGGAACAGAGAAAAGAGAGCAAAGAAGAGAGAGCTACTTTTCTGTTCAGAATTTGTTGGAAATCGGGACAGAGAAGAGATGAAGAGTTGAGACCTTTTTCTGGGTTTTCTTTCTATTTTTCTGGGTTCTGGCCGAGTGGGTGAGAGCAGAGTTTTCTACTTGTACAGAACCGAGATACAGGGAAGACTTTTGCTGGGTATTCTTTTATGAGTTTGGTCTCTTGTTTATAGGCATCCACCGAGAGATAATACGGAGGAAAAACAGGATTTTCTGCACTGTTTTATGAGAGGAACGAGGAGAGTTTTGCTGTTGCTGTTTTTCTGGTTTTTCTTTTCTTTGATGTGTGCAAGACGATGTGTGCAAGCTTCAATTTATAGAGGCTTCGAAGGGCTGGATTTCAACTGGGCAGAAGTGATCAAGGGTCCGGAATCCAGCAGGTGTTCGGTGACTCACTAACACAGCCAAGAAACAATCATCAGTTTCATAATATCACTTATCTCCAAGGAACTACTTGGTTGGATTCTAACTAATTACTTCTAAGCTTGACTTTGTTCTCTTCCAACTAGGTATCGATGGTTAAGATTGCTCAAGAACCGATCAAGGGTTGAGCGGTTTGAACGTGAGTTGCCTTGAGATATTTGTAAAGAAGGAAGGATAGGAGAATGTGGATGAGTGGCTGCAAATGGGCTGGGTTCTACACGTGCCGGGTGTCTTTTTAAACATGTGGGTTGAATTTACATGGGCCGGGCTAGATCATGTGAGAATAAAATTGGCTCATAATGCTATATATCAATTTTCGTTCAAATTAAGAGTATTACTTTTCACGAGTGTTTTCGTACCCTAAACAGAGTTCAAAAATTATGAAATTCGAAGGATAGTTATAGGACTTTGAGATGAGCGTTTGACTTTTAAATCAACCAAAACGGAGTTCGTTTGACCATATTTCTGTTGTTCAAAAGTTTAAGATCCGTTTGAACTTTTATTAAATTGAAACTATAAACGCGTATTAATTAATCAATAAATATTTATTTTCATATATATATATATACCTTATTATTAGGTTTTAAAATATAATTTAAGGCCATTATATTTTATGTGTTAAAATTTGAAGTGCTACATCACCAATGAAGGTCCGGCCAATGGTGTGATCACCTCAATATCCTTGGTCGGAGTAGATGCGAGTATGGGCATAGGGCCTAACAAGAGTAACCTAGCTTGTTGGCTGGTTGCAAAAATGACAAGAATGACCCTACCAGTCTTTCCTTGGGCATATTAACATAACAGTTTGGGTGAGAAACTAATGCTCCGTTTGTTTCGGCGTAAAATGATTTCCGGAAAATGATTTCGGTATTTTACGGTGTTTGGTAGGGGCGAAAATAACGGTCAATGAAAACCATTTTCGGTTTGACCGTAAAACCTTCGTTAATTTTTGGAAAACGATTTACGGTTTTAAAAACCGTAAATCGTTTTCCAAAATTATATCCTTCGTTTTTACACGCACGTTTGATATCTGACTGGTCGAATCCGGCAATAGTCGGTCGTTCGAAAATAGGCAGCACCGGAATCCGGCATCATCAAGTCACTGAAATAATGCCAGCGTCGGAATCCGACCACCGGAATACTGCCGGCTGCCGGAATCCGGCAACATCCGGCAACTGCGCCAAATGCCGGCGGAATCTGGCCGGAATCCGGCCTGATTTGACCGGATCCGGACACTGATCCGGCCGGATCTGGCCAAAATGGCCGGAATCCGACCTGATCTGACCGGATCCGGACACTGATCCGGCAGGATCTGGCCAAAATGGCCGGGATCCGGCCGGATATGACCGGATCCGGACACTGGTCCGGCCGGATCTAGCCAAAATGACCGGAATCCGGCCGGATATGACCGGATCCGGCTACTGATCCGGCCGGATCTGGCTGGAATCCGGCCTGATCTGACCGGATCCGGCCACTGATCCTGCCGAGATCCGGCCAAAATGACCGGATCCGGCCGGATCTGACCCTGCCCGAAGGTGTCCTGCGGGAATCCGGCAATTTTGGCCGGATCCGGCCAAACATGCTCGCCGGATTCCGGCGACGGCGACCGGTCGTCGCCGGATTCCGGCGACATTTGCATTTTCACTTTTCGTAATTTTTTCATGCGAATCAAACGCCGAAAAATATTTTCGAGAAAATAATTTCTTTTGAAATTGATTTTGTCGAAAATATTTTACGATGGAAACCATTTTACGTCGAAACAAACGGAGCATAAGATGAAATTCACCGTCAAAAGATGAGTACAAAAATTAGTAAGGAGAAAACAACACAAAACCCAATGCACCTAACACTCTATTTACGAATTAATTATAATAAAATATTGAGATTGCAATTAAATTATGTAAATTTTTATTATACTTATATTTACTCTAAACCCTATAAATAAAAACAATTATATTGTAGACAAATAAGTCAACGAGTACAATGTAGCCTTATAAACTATTAAAAATGTAGGACATATGTATCTAACAACAAATCACCCATAAATTCACATCTTTCTTTTAATTTTCTTCTACTTTTATTCTCCCATTTTAAATTTCTACACAAATTTCACCCGTAGGTATCTCTTCCTCTCATCTGTATTTTTTATTTTTTATTTTTTTTCGAATACAGTCCCATCTTCTTCCATTTCATTCCTTAAAAAAAAAACTCCCCAAAAGGTACGTAACCAGAGGAGAACCAAGCAATACAAGCAGGGCACCAGACTTGTCACCAAACGGCTGCTTTCGTTATCTCTTTCTAGCTCCAGTACACAAAAGGCCAAATAGGGTGCCTTCTATAAGAGTTAAAAGTCGGTTGAAATCAAATCAAAGGAGGTCCAGTCCAACGTGAACAATGACTGAGACGAGTGGTCGGCGTATTAAACCAGCCACGTGACTTTTGAAAATAAAAAACTTCACACTTTCCGTGACTTGCTCCTAGTCAATTTATTTTTTTTATTTTTTTTTTAGTATTAGTCAGCTTTATTAACTATAAAAATTAGAAAGAAAAAAATGTAAAATTAGTCTGTACATAATTAACCTAAATTACGTAATTCTTGAAAAATGTTAAAGCTTATTCTAATGTCTTTCTGAAATTTTTTTATGCTGACATAATACTTTTTTAATTAAAAAAAATAAAAAAATAAAATATCATATCAGTATAGAACGACCTCTATAAGGACACTAGAAGGAACTTTATCATTTCTCAAAATTCTTAAGGTATGCCAAAAAATAATTAGTCTTTAGAGTCAAATTTCGTTAAATATTTGACAGATTTTATTAGGCGTCGTATTAGCGCCAATAAAAAGACGATACGTATCACTCTTAATAAAAAAATAAAAATATATAAAACTAGAAAAAAATATTTTTAAATATAAATATATTTAATATTTATATGCATCAATTAACCCCCCCCCCCCCCCCCCCCCCTACGTTTTGTTCTTGCGTGATTTTTTTTTTTAAATAAAAAGAAAAAAAAAAAAAAAAAAATCAGGCAAGAACAAAATGTAAGTGGAGCGCCATATGATTCGGTTCACGAGAAAGTAGTTGAGCTTTCTCGTGAGTGCCATCAATGAACAATGTACTAATGGAAGTGCGAGTCAGGAGAATATCGCTACGAGATATCGTATGTTTATAATTTTTATAAAATTTTAATAATTTTATTTTTAAAATTAACTATTAAATACGTTGAATTCGCATGTTAAAAAAAAAAAAAAAAAATCAATGATTGGTTTGAAAAAATTTTGTGAAAATTTTGTATAAAGATTGGACTTATTATATAAATAAATAAATAAAAACAATCATTTTAATGTGGAGTGTTGAATTTTACAGGTTTTTTATTTCTTTTTTCTTTTGAAAATTAATGTTGGAGCACGTCCAATTCGTCTATCTAAATGCCGATTGATATGATAGTCCTTCTATATTCAGCCTAAATGCATCACTAATTAGTAACTATTGAGTGTATTACATTATATATCTCAAGTGGTTCTTCGTTTGTTTTTGGAGGTGTGTTATATGAAATAGAGATGAAATGGGATATGAATTGTACAATCAGAGTTTGAATTTGTGACTTTTAGTTTTGATATCATACTAAATTATCACTTGTCTAAAAAGTTTAAGCGGATAGAAAAAGATAAATTTAATTGTTTAATCAATACTTTAACAAATATGAGACTCGCATATCTAAATAAATTTTGAGTTGTCAGCTTTCCTGTTTGAGCAGAAAGACCCTATGAAAATTATCTTACATTTGATGTTCGAATTACTAACAATTAAAACAACAAATTGTTGAGAATCTAAAGTTCAGATAGCAAATATAAGAGAGCTAATATGAAACTCACATGTTCAAATAAATTTTGAGTTGTCCACCTACCTGTTTGAGCAGAAAAGGCCCTATAAAAATTCTCTTACATTTTCCGTTCGAATTGCTAGCTGTTAGAGAATATATTCTCCATATAATTGTGATTGGATATAGGCTTGGCAATTCGGGTTCATGGGTCGAGTCCGTGTCAACCCGACTGACCCGATTACGTAAACGGGTCCAACACGAACCCGACCCGATTACTAATCGGGTTAGAACATGTGACCCCGATTGCGAGCTGGGTAACCCGAACACGACCCTATAAACATGATTACCAAAAGAGAAGCACCCGATCGGAAGCTCAACCAAAAAACAAGAGAATTTGAAAAGAAAATTCCCATTCGGCCATTATGAGGAATAGCCCAAGGAAAGTTCTAAACAAAACAATAACAAAAATGAAAAATCTCTTCAACCCATTCGGTTCCCCAACCGAAAACAAGAACAAAAAACCCAAAAAATCAGTTAGAACATGGGTACATCTTCAAGCTTCAACAGTTCAACCCACACGGCTCAAATGCTCAATCAAAAGATTCAAAACTTCTCAATCCCAAAATATCCAAAATAATATTAATAATGGAAACACAAGAAATTACAATAATTACTTTTGAGGAAAATCCACTGAGAATCTAACAAAGAATCGCCAGACAACACTTCCTCTGACTTCACCGGCGATGATTCGCCGGAAATCGCATCCTCCGACGATCATGGAAGATCAGGTCTCTCTCTGTGTTTGATGGGTCGTTCAGGCCTCCCACTGCTCGACAGGTCTTTCGAGTTCATCAGATCACTTGGATCTCCTCTTGATCTCTCCCTCTGACTCTCCCTCTCTGTGTTTCTCTCACCATCTCTCTTTTCTATTTCGAATGGGAGAAAGAAGAAAACAAGAGGAAGGAAGAAGAAGAAAATAAAAAAGGAGAGAAAAGAATAAGAAAATGAGAAGAGGGTGACTCGGGTGAACGATTACAACCCGGGCTTTTGTTTTTAACCGGGTTATAATCGTGTTGGCAGGTCAACCCGCAGGTTGATCCGCCAACACGATTACAACCGGGTCATAATCGGGTTGACCCGGTTATGACCTGAACCCGATAGTAACAAACTCAAATCCGATTTTTCCGTATCGTGTTCGTGCCAGCTTCGCGGATCGTGTCAAAAATTGCCAAGCCTAATTGGATATAATAGGAGAATATATGAGATTGTATAATTTTGACTGCAATTGATTATAATCAAATCGCACTGTCTCTTATATTCTCATACCATATCCAATTACAATTATATAGAGAATATATCATCTAACAAACTCATAGTTGGCCCTTTTTTGCCCAAATTGGCACCATCATATTTGACCCATAGTTAGTCTTATTTTCAGCCATTTGTTGGCTTTTATTTTGACCCATTGTTGATCATCTTTTCGGCTTATTTTTATTAAAAGCCTATCTTCAATTATTGCTGCTAACCACCTCTAGCCATCGCCGTCAGCCGCCACCAACTCCAAGTTTCCGGCATCCACCAATAAAGGTTTGTGCATAGATGGAAACTCCAAAGACCAAATAATTTTTTTTTTTTTCCCACGTCAGATACTATGCAAGATCTATGGTGAGAGATCTGTAAAAGTATTGATTATCAAGAACAAGGCAAAAATAAAAAGAATAAAAAATTCGTGGGACTGTTGGATTGAACATTGGTGTTAGCCTGTAACTCTGATGCCATGAAATAAAATATAAATATAGAAGAAATTAAAGCTAAAGTGCATAATAATAACATAGAGATAAAGAGTTTTTACGTAGTTCGGTCTATGACCTACGTCCACAAAATAAAGCTCAAAGAGTTACATTATATTCTTATTTCTCTTAATGAATTTACAATCCAAATTATCCATATTTATAGAGACGTAGGAAGAATACAAAAATGTGTGGAAGAAGATCAAATCAAATTGATTTGATTTGATTATAATTAATTACAATCAAATTGTACAATCTTATATATTCTCCTACTATATCCAATCATAATTATACGAATAATATATTCTTTAACACTAGCCATTAACACAACAAATACAAGAGAGCTAATATAAGGCTCACTTATTTAAGTAAATTTTGAGTAGTCGGCCCACCTATTTGAACATAAGGTCGTATAAAATTTTATACTCGAATTATTAACAATTAAAATTTAAAAAAAAAAAACTGAAAATGCAAATTGGTATGCTATTCATGTGGTTTGTTCTTCCTTCTTTATTCAACCTTTTTTCCAAATTCTTCAAATATTCTACATTGACTAATACTTAGTGATTACTTTGAAAGATGCTTTTTGAAATATTTTATTGGTAAAATTAAACAAAAAGGCAAACTCTGATGGATCTGCTTGTTTTGTTTTTAGTGTCGTTTTGCAATACAGTGGGCTTTGGGGGCTGTCAGCTTTCTCTCGTGGCATGTGAGTGTTGACTTTTTTTTTTCTTTTTTGTCAAAGTTAGGTTTTGTATTCTGCGTTTTTTGTCAAAGTTTGTCGTCTAAGCAACACTTGATGGTAGGTGCCAGGTGGCATCACAAACCCCAAAGCTTTACGTTTTGGTCAAATTTCAGCACATATCACTCCACGAGGTTTTAGACCGACAATTTCGTTTCTTCTTCCGTTGTTGCAATAAAATAATAATAATTTGTTTTTTTTATTTGTTTTTCTTCAAGAGAAATACATCTTCTTGCTTTTGGGATATCTCTGAACTCTGATCACACCGGTTGGTCGTTTGCGATCACATATTATTTTATTATTTTCCACTTACGATTTTTATCTGTCATATAAAGCTGATGGATTTCAGTAATTTACAGCCAAATTTTTTTTTTTTTAAAAAAAAAACAAAAAGAAACACCTTTTATTAAAGGGGTAAAAAAAAAAAAAAAAAAAGGTTCAGGTTAGCCCCATGACCGATTTGGAGTGGCCAAAACCACCCCTAAGGCTCTTCAGGGTGGTTTCGACCACCCCATACCAACTGGTTTGGAGGTGGCCGAACCATCCCCGTAGCCTATGGAAATAGTTTGACTACTCCTACAATGCCAAAGAGGAGGAAAAAAAAAAGGGTTTAGGATTAAGCCTTTGGCGGGTGGTCAAGCTACTCTCATTTGGAAAGAGAGTTGCTCGGCCACCTCCAAACCGGCTGTGAGGCTTTTTTTTCTTTAAAAAAAAAAATTAAAGCTTTAATATTTTTTTTTTTTTTAAGTTTT
The DNA here is from genome assembly GCF_958979055.1 of Alnus glutinosa. Classification (NCBI taxonomy): domain Eukaryota; kingdom Viridiplantae; phylum Streptophyta; class Magnoliopsida; order Fagales; family Betulaceae; genus Alnus; species Alnus glutinosa. The sequence continues at coordinate 15,100,506 of NC_084897.1, forward strand.
TATTATTTTCAAGTTTTTAATTTTTAATTAGGCATAACACAAATGTCAGCTTTTTAGAAGTGTTAACGTGGACTTCCATCAATTTTTAGATAGAAGTTTGGACGGAGGTAGCATCTTTGTCTCTAATTGTAAACGAGATACCATCGACAATGTAAAATGAACCACATGGGACAAAAAATAAAATCATTGAACCACAATGTGAAAAAATGTATTTAATCCTTAATTAAATGACTTGATCATGTACTCTAACTCATGAAATTGTGCATCTTTATTCCTAATTATTAATTACCATTCAAGTTTCAAAAATTCTACATACACTCTAACATATATAAATAATTATTAAATTTTGATTCAACGATGCTTTATAATTTACTTAAAAAAAAATGTACTCTTAAAGTTATATTCTTACTGTTATTTTAGATATAAAAATTACTATTGAAATGAATGTTAAGCTCATAACTAAAAGATATGAGTAATGCTTTCAAATTTGATTCCGATTTGGATCAAAATTCTTTACATTTTTTAAATAAATTGTAGATTTTCAAATTACATAATTTTTGCCTTTTTCAAATATTGAAACACTTGAAGAATATCACATAGTAAAAATGTAACAAGTTATCGAGACAACAAGAAAGAATTTTCTTCTCTAAAGACTTCATTTTCACTTTTATAAACATGTTTCTTTTTTATAAAATCAAATAATAGTTTTTTGCTAATTTTTTTTTATAACATAAAAAACAAGAACCTGATAAAAATATACTCAATTCTTAACCACAATAGATTAAATTTTTAATATGTAACATTTTTCTTACGTTTTGATAATTTAAAATGGTCAAAATTATAAAGTTTGAAAATATACCATTTTCATTGAAATTTAAAGAAATATCTATCCGTGTGAATCTGAGTAGAAAGATAAGGATCCGGAAAAGGCGAAAAGCTTGGATCTAAGTTTGGCCCGCGGCAGGAATTTCTAGAAAAAACTGTTGGCTTTATCCTCATCAGTCATCACCTTTGAGTGGCTTTTTGGTGGAACTGTGGAAGCACCAGTGGGAAATTGGCAGCAGCTACGCTATCACTATCAAATTTCAAAGGCTTTCTTCTTTTTTTCTTCTTCTTCATCAGTTCTTCTTTTCTTTTCTTTTTTTTTTTTTAAAAAAAAATTATTTATTAGATCGTTGTTCAACTGTCATATAACTAAAATAACGTGTCAATAAAAATTAACATTTGAATTAGTAAAAAGTACAATTCCTTCCACACAACTCATACATATTGGGTGAGATTCATGTATGTGAGTCTCACGTGTAGGTTTCACCTAATGTGTTTAGAGATTATGTGAAAGTTATATGAAAGTTATAAGAGAATCATTATTCAAAAATAATTTTTACTGTCCGGTCATAAAACATACTAAACAACACTCTACTTTTACTGTCCTGTCATCTTATGACAGTCATTTTATTAGATATGTTAGATGCACAACAATTTTATACAATAATTATACAAATAATGTTGATGTGTCTAATATTTTTTTTTAAAAAAAATATAAATATTAGACATATTAATATTATTGTACAAATAATATATCCTTTAATAAAATAGAATTTTTAGTTAAAATAGATATTTAAAGAGTTTTAAGAATTAGTAGCTAAATCAATAAAGATAAATTTTGAAAATTAAATTTGAAGAAATTTTGAAAGAATTTAATACGATTCTATAAAAGAATGGTCAGACTTGGACACAGTTTCCGACCCTCACTTGCTGAAACAGTGACTCTACTGCTGCCTATATTCTCAAATGTAGCATGTAGGAAACCCACGACTTTGGGGTCCCATATGCTGCTGTCCCACGCGTGAACCGAGGAAAAAGCCCTTGTTTACAGGGCATGCCATTGGATTGGATGCATCATCAACAACCACCACGACAGCCAAAAAGCAAGTTCCTCTCAAATTTTATATTTTAGTGCGAATTTTATTAGGTGGTGGTGACAGGTCGCTTATGAGATTTATTAGACTGAATAAATAGTTGGACATTTTAATTTTTATTGAATTGAGGATTAAAATTTCTCACAAAAAAATTATGAATTTAGATCGTTTCATGTGTCGAACGATATGAAAAATGCTACATATTAATAATTTGACAGTTTCACAATAAGAATTAAGTAAAACCTTTTAGAATGATTTTTTTTTTTTCTTTTTTGGTTTTCTCGATAACATGACTCATCTTTAATCTGTAAATTTTTTTACACTGCTCGATGTAAAAAAGGTTTGAAATTCACATAATTCGAGAGGATAATTACACCATTGATTTTTGGAGTTGGCCTAAATTACAAATCATTCATTGTAGTACAAAAAGCTCATGGAGGGTCGTTGTGGTAAACTATAATTACGAATCACTCTTTAAACTCATTTTTTGTCCATCTAATTAATTTTCCACGCCATAACCAATAGAAAATCCACATGCATCCCTAACAATAAAAATGAAATATGAATTTGAAAAGAGGATGATATCATGTACTCGATCTGCCTTTCTTTCTTGCTTCGGTAGAATCGGTACTCTCTGCCTTTCTATTGCAATAAAAGTATAATAGATCATCAATAACAAGAAGAGAAATATAGTTGAAAAATAAATCAACCGTTAAAAAGGCTTCTTTTCTCTCCGAATGAAGGCTCTGCAGCTCTGCTTCTTTCTTTTTCATAGTACTTTCTACTGTTCCCCCTAAAAACAGCTAAAGATCTAACTCTTTCTCTCTTCCCTCTCTCTAGATTGCTCCCTGTTTCTTAGCAGCAGTTCTACGGAATCCCATCCCCACAGCTTCTTTTGCCTTTCTGCTCCCCATACCCCCTTTTAACTCCCATACCGTCAGAGTTTCCCACCCAATTCCACTCTTCTCTTCTCTTCTCCCACAAACAACAAATGGATGTAAGCTCCTCTCCTCTCCTCTCCTCCCTATTATTTCTTAAATTCAAGTAGTCGTTCTTATGTTTAATTATTTTGTTAAACAGGAGTACTGTAAGAGAAGCGGACAAATCCCGGCGTTCGGGGACTGGGATTACGCAAACGAGCTGCCAATCACTCAGTATTTCGAATGCGCGAGGCAAGCCGGTCTGATTCGGTACAGTTCTTCCTCCGGCGACAGTGATCCCTACGTGCGTGGCGACTTGTACGCCATTGATCTCAAGAAACCTCCTCGTACCGGTCCTCCTCCTCCCCGCAAGGTCTCTGTTTTCTTCTTATTTAATCTTTTTTTATTTTCTTTCTTTTTCCTCCTTTGGGATGAAGATATTTTACTAAATATGTTTAATTTGTAAAGCAGTATTCAGTTTTCGTACCCAAAGAAAAAAAGCACACACATTTCAGGAAAAACCCAAAACATCCTTATTATAGAAATAGAAATGACATAAAGTGGAGTCATTTTCCATATTTTGTTCGTTCGTTCTTGGTACGCTTTCCCAGTTCCCACATTTTCATTTCCAAAGCAAAGGAAGAGAGGAATGACGTACTTATTTTTTCTTCTTTTTCTATTTTCTATTTTTATTTTTTGTAATATAATTATTGTGTATGTAGACAAGGGGAAGAGAAAAAAAGCGAGGGGCGCATGTTAAGGAGCCGAAAAGGCAAGGGAAGGTGTGTGACGTGACGGAACCGCCAAGGAAAGCTAGTCGGCAGCTGCTGCCTCACTACGACGCCGTTCCACCTCCAATGCCTGCTGCTAGGCGTCCCAAACCCGTTGATGAAGATCTCTACAAAATCCCTCCCGACCTCCTCCGCACTTCCAAGCGGGTGGGTCCCTTCACCCTCTCTCCTTCCCTCCATTTATTTATTTATTAATTTTCTGTCACTAGTTTTTTTGCCTCCGTTTGGACCCACGTGACCAAAATTTTCAAAAGTTCCTTAGGTTTATGTGTGCCCCACCCCCACGCTATTTTCCTTCACAATCCATTTAGGAGATTATATATATTCTTATGAAGTATTTTTTTTTTTTTTACTAAAAGAAAATATTTAAGTTTTTACTTCATTATCTACTACTGTCCTATAACTTTGAGAATGAACTTTGAGAATCAAGCAGTGAAAATCAGTCATTAAATTAGCACTTATGAAAAAAAAAATTGATTTTTATTGTCATATTATTCTAATTATATGACAGTCATATAATACTCTACTAAATAATAATATTATTATTTATATATAATCACAATCATATTGTTATTGAGTTATTTAATTAATCTTTTTAATGTGTTGATATTCACAAATAATGCTAGGAATTATATTTTTTATCCTCTCAGGGTTATACCGCTTTTAAAATTATCATTAAATTAAAATTTAATTACAATTTATCCTAAATTTATGAGTAATTTTAAAAATCACATTAAAAAAAAATACCCCATACCATTACTCTTTCCCATAACTGCTATGAGCATAGGGTCAATTAGATTGATTATCTTAAAATAAAGTGAAAAAGACAAGTTATTTATTTTCTTCTAGCAATTTTTACCATTCAATTTTTTCCTGCCAGGGCCCAGGGGTGGGAAATGGTAAAAGACTTTAATGTCCTCTGGACACGTACGCGTACGTCTCTGTACTACGTCAATAAGACTACTGAGTACTGACTGGTTTTTTCTTTAAATCCTTCATTTATTTATCTGCACGGAGGTTCGTAGAACCATAAATAAAAAGCTCAGATTCTGCTGGAAAATTAAAAACAAATGCGAGATTAGTTCTACTTTCAGCTCTTTTTTTTTCTTTTTCTTTTTTTCTTTTTTAAATGTTATTTTTAATTATATATATATATATATATATATATAGTTGGTTGTGAGAAAAATAAAATAGAAATGGGAATGAAAGCATATATTCTAATATTTTTCAATTTTGGTGTAGAAAAAAATGCTGGTGTTCTTTTCAAGGTGCCTGGTACCGGCTTGCGCTGCATGAATTTGGACAACTCTCCATGTTGCTTTTGGTTATGTAGAAAAATGTAATTTGGTGCTCTCTATGCACTCTTTGTTCCCACCAAAAATTGATGTTCTACTCTGTATGAGATTAGGGCAACTAGTTACATTGAAGATTAGATGTTAATTAGTTTCTTTTGTTTTTTTTGGTTTTAATTTGAGTAGTTACACAATTCTAATTAAAACTAGTAAGTCGGAGGGGCACTTGCCGGACAATTTGGGGTCGGTAGAGCCACCTCTTCCGCCTACCGCCGCAGTGGCCCACCCCAATGTTGGAAAGTTGGTAATTTTTGTGAGTTTTCCTGACAAAGGGCAATATTGTAATTACCTGTTACTGTAGAATGGGCCTTGGGCCTGTCATGGGTTTTGAGAGCATGGGCCTTTGTCCCAGCCATTTGAGCTGAAGTTTTTTCTTTTTCGGTGCAATTTTTGATTTTTTTTTTCAGGGGCTGGACTTTTGGGCTTTTAGATTTAGAATGGGCCATACTTTTCTATTTAACTCCTAATTACTAGTGAAAATATATATATATATATGGGCCATACTTTTCTATTTAACTTCTAATTACAAGTGTAAAAAATTCATTTTAATTTCTCAAATTTGCATGGAATGGGCTTTAGAATGGGCCATATTCTTGAAGCATATTTGTATAGAATGGGCCTATCATTTTTAGCTAAGAATCCTTCTGAATTGAAAGAAATCATGCGTTTTAGAACTTAGAAGTATAAATTAGTGCAACCGTGCGGGGAACATATTAAAACTTAATATTACAGATAGAATACTTAATCACAGAATATTACATAATAATACCACATAATGCCCAAATTAATTATTGAATAAAATATGCATTAATATATATATATATATATATATATATGAATTTAAAAGTATTTGGAAAAATCATATTTAGTCCTTAGATTTTTATCTTATTTGAATTTAGTTATTGAGTTTCTAATTTCAAGAATATGGTCATTAGGATTTGCACAAATTTTAAATAGAGCCTCTGTCAATTTTTTTTTTCTTCTCAAAACCAATAGTTTGTAATATTTCATGTGTGTCTTAATTGAAAAATCAGTGTCTGTATCAACACCTAATATTAATGTCACATCATTAAGCGCCAAGTCATCCACAAAAAAATAAACAAAAGCTATCTTTTTCGCCATCTTAATCTTTTAGATTTGTAATATTAGATGGAAAATTGTTAATTTCGATGCTGACATAGACATAGACATTATAAGATTGACATGTGTTCTTTGGCATGTGAGTAACACGTTTTTTAAATAGCTTGTGCTTCTTACATGCTTTTTATGTGGGTTGTAGGAAATTTTTGTCCGACATTATATTAGGTGTTAGCATGAACCCTAGAGTGTGAAATGAAAAAATTGTTAACTTTGACAGTAAAGTAATGGAGGGATCAATTTGAAATTTAGGCAAAACCTAAGGACACTAAATCTAAATCAGATAAAAATTTAGGGACTAAATATGATTTTTTCCTTAAAAGAATTGTAATAATGATAAAATTAAACACACATAACAGCACAAGATTTGTAGTAGAATCTGTGTGCAAACAAGCTCCTCATCTGCAAATCTGTGAATCTCAATGGACATGTGCACACAATTTTCCACCCAGCCCATGTTTGGACATCAATACACCATGTCCAGGCATATAGCTTTTGTGCTTATATTTCTTGGAGAAGTCTTCAATTCTTCAACATAAAACCTCAGTACAAAGCACATGTTTTGGACATCGAGCCAACTAAAAGTCTAACAGCCTGCATGTCCATGGGAGCCTTGTCAGTTACAAGTCATTGGGATGGGACAATCCTTGGTTTTGCTGGCAGATTTGTTGTATGAGCATTTGATTTGGTTCTACGGTCATTGCCAGAGCCAGAGGTGGTGTAGAATTACGACTTACTGGGAAGCTATGGCCTCACTCTCTCCAATGTTCTTTATGCAGTTGTTTTGCTGGCATGTTTGTTTCCATGGCCCACTCGGGGCCTGTGATTGGGCTTCATTAACTCGACCCAAACCGCAGGTCTTCCCATGCCCGCAATCTAAACCTGGATTACGCTGAGTGATACATTTTAAGAGATATGATCTTTTGTCACTTCAAGACATAATTTCTGACCACTTTGCACATGTGGCAAGGCGGGCCCTTAGCTAGCTTTAAAGTTTTATTCTTTAAAAAAAAAAGTAAAAGTAAAAGTAGTCACGTGAACAAAAGTGGTTAATAATTGTGTCTTGAGGTGACAATATAACATATCTCATATTTCAATAATTACATGTGTTGGGGATAAGTTCCACTCAACCTGATCTAAGGAGGAGATAGACATTTAACAACTCTAGAGAAATCAGTCCTATCCCTGATGGAATTGGGATATGACTCATGGTCTAATCAAATAAGAAGAATGATTAGATCAGAAGTCTAAAAAAATATATCAGATTATAATTAAAACTCTAACAACAGTTTTAGATCAAGAAGGAGCAGGAGTCTTAATTCAGGTTTGACTCCACCTCTTTACCTATAAATAGGGACATACCTCAGGTATAAACTGAGACTCAGTTTTTATGCGCAGAGCATTATTTTCTTACAGAAGCTAATTTAGGCATCGGAGAGGACCCCGGAAGGGTCCTTAGTTTTTGTTGTTTTGCAGAATTATTAAGAAGCGTGAAGAACATCAAAAGAACATGCAGATTCATACCGGAAACTGTACCAACAACATGCAATTAGGATTAGTCGGATTCACCAAATGCCTGTTTGGAAAGCAAAAAAGCAAAAACAAAAATCCATTTTCATTTATCAAATTTGTACGTGAGATTGCCATTTATATGATGATGCATTTTGCCTTTAAAAAAAAAAAACAACTATATGATGATGCATCATTAGGTCTTATTAGGAGTGTATATGCGGATGCGGTTATTTGTAACATCCGTATTCGTAAAATGCATATATTATTTTTTGGCTATTTGTATCATGTTTTTACTAACCACATCCGTGCAGTATGCGGTTATTAAATGTGATTATGATCTGTTATACGCATATTAGGTAATGAGTCTCTGTTATGGCATATTTTAAATAATTTTGAAAAAAAAAAAAGAAAGAAAGAAAGAAAGAAGAAGAAGAAGAAGAAGAAGAAGAAGAAGAGGAGGAGGAACTTGGGGATGAATTTGGGAGTTAAGTTTAATGAGGCTATGCTATCTTGAGCCAAGTTTTATTCTCTAGGTGGATTTGGGTTTTAGGCTTAGTGTGTGTCATTTACTCATACCTTTTCTCTAATTATTTATAGGGAAAAAAAAATGTACACATGCTTTGGAGTTTGGAAGAGTTTTTATCTCGGAATCAAAGCTCCTTTTTAAAAGGCTCGGTAAATGTTCCTTTTTAAAGGGAAAGCAGAGGCTGGATTATTTGTTCACGTATTTGTTTGGAGTAAAACAATTTTCGTTCGTACTTGGACTTTAATTTTATAAAAGAAATATATCATACAAATACACTTCAACTATACCTAAGTAATTATAATTAAGTGTTAGATTTCAATTGTAGTTATTTTATCATTTTCAATTATAACTTTAATCTTATTATTTATTTATTTACTTTTTTTTAAAAAAAAATACTAATTTCATTCCTAACATGAAAACAAATTAGAGCATGAATGCTGTACATAACCTGATCTCTTAATATACTTTTAACAAATTTTGAGTAAAATTCTAAAAAAGAATTTTATGATCCAATGAGATCATTCACTCGTTTCTATCATTATTTTTTTTTTTTTAAAAAAAGTTAGGATTTTCTATGTGGTTTGAGAGAGAGAGAGAGAGAGAGATGCGCCGACAATCCTCAAATGACGCTTTTGTCCGAGGACAGGTGGAAGGCTGTGGAGAATGGATCCAAAAAGCATATTTTGTCGCATTGATTTAGGGCTTTAGGCTTTCTTTAAGCATTGATTTTGGTCAAAGAAAAAAACACCATTCATTAATCTCGAACCATCTAAAGCTGACTTCCCCTGTCGGACCACCAACAACTCTCCCCCTACTTTTTTAAACCGAAAGCAACTCCAAAACATGTTTGCCTACGTTGACACATCCATTCAAACTTACAACCCTACGAACAACCACACCTAAATTTACATTTCTCCTTTATCCTTTTTCTTTCTACTTATCCTTTGCAATAGGTATGGTGCTATCTCCCTCGGACGGGATAAGGATTTACGATAATTATCTGTTTGATTTGTCAGTAATTTAAACAAGTAATGTGATAAGTACTGTATGAGGTATATTTGTTCAAATAAATGTTGAGTTGTCCAGCCACCTACTCGGACATGTGAATTTCATGTGAGACCTCTCACATTATCTGTTCAAATTATTAGTAATTCAGACAAATAATTAATGTGAATCTTAATCCGATTATATTACCGAAGTTGCTCCGGGTGTATGTGTAAGGACAAAATTTTAAATGTCTTTTAGCAGAAAAAAAAAGGGAAAAAGAAATTTAAATCATTATAGTTACTTGCCTCGCAATTAGCACTTTCCTTTATGCATTGGATTAGATAATGATTCACAATAATTATTTGTTTAAACTGTTAGTAATTTAGACATGTAATGTGATAAAACCCCATATAAGACGTATCTGTCCGAAGAAATGTTGGGTTGTCCGGCTACCTAATTGGGCAGGTAAATCTCATACGAGGCCTATCTGTCTAAATAAATATTGGACTTTCTATCTACCTACTCACACAGATAAATCACATATGAAGCCTCTTATTTAATTGGTCAAAATTATTAGTAACTTGGACAAATAATTAATGACAATCCTAATCCGATTAAACTCTTAGAGTGTATAAGGACAAAATTTTAAATGGTCTTTATGCAAAAAATAATATATATATATATATATAAAATCTTTATAGTTATAGTACACCACAATTATCCCAATTATCCACCAGTGGAAGCTTTTGGCCTCAAGAATTGGATTCTGCAAATGATGTTACCTACTGTCATGTCAAATGTCAGTTACATATTTCTTTTGAAATTAAAATATCCAACATCCAAAAAACCAAATCGATACGTCCTTGAATATCCGGTATCTATGGACATAAAGAAAGGAGATAATATAAAATACCTTGAATATCCTTGAATATTTATAGGTTTCACAAAGGATTGACTATTGAGCATGCAAGTCCCTTTGGAAGGTTAATATAAAATACCTTAATACACGTATGCTAAAGCCAAGTTTCTCACTCATCTTTGTTTATAATTTATTATATTTATGCCCACAGTATAATAAACATCCACATTAAGTAAAGGATGGCATGACTGGTGATATAAGCATCGAGGAAATTAACTAATATATTTATGCTTGAATTATAATAAGCATGGTCGGTTCGAATAGACCATAGCCGCCTCCCATTTTAAAATACCAGCGAGAACCAATCGAAATGGGTTGGCTTAATTACGGTGAGCAGCGACCGCGCAAAAGAGGGTTAACGAAGGAAGACGACTAAGTAAAAGAAGTGAGAAGCGTCTCTAATTCTGTGATTATATGAAAGACAGCTAGTCATAGACATTGAGTAGACATATTGCTTGTGCACAGGAACGGAGCTAACATTTGAAATTTAGAGGAGCAAAACTGAAAAATTAAAAAAAGAATTGAGAGGCAAAACTAAAAAAATATATATATATATTTGGGAGTCAAATTTTAATTTTTAAAGAATTATAATAATATTTTTTTTAAAAAAAAAATTGGGAAAACATGTCGATATTTAATTGGATATTACATGACAATGATATTAAAAAATTAACAGAACTCTAACATAATAATTTATTTGTTACATATTAGAACCTTAAAAAGTAAATTGAGAAAATTTAAACATAAAGCGGGATTTGACAAAAAGTGATATCTCATTAACCTTTGGACATTTTTCTTTCTTTTTGAAAAGTACTATTATTATTTAAGAGAAAAAAAAAAAGAAAAAGAAAAAAAGATAAGATGTGTTTGTCTCATGATTTATGTTATATGGTAAAAAAAAGTCTAACTAGTTGTCATCATTATTTTCTTTTTCAAAAGTTTTAGGCAGCTTCAAATCGGAATTTAATGCGAAATCTACGCAAATTGGTCTATTTCATTTCTCAAAGTTCATTTATTTCTTTATTTTTCTAAAGGTTGAACTTTTAGTATAATAATATGAAAGGAGAATGACGGAATAACAACCGGCGCATGAATGTGCTAAACCGCCGTCCAAGTAAAACTACGTATCAAATCAACTGCTTTATTAATATTATCTATATATAAACAAACAAACAAATAAATAAACTGATTTATTAATACTGAATCCACAATTCAGTGTTGCCGACACTTTTAAAGGTTGTTGATGATAGGAACATGAACAACCACTCTCTCAGCCGTTCATTCATCGGAATCACTTTAACCGAGTAGGCCAAATATCATATCACTCGTATAATCCAAAACAATTCCGTATTGGCAATTAAAACAGGTTGTCTAGCTGATGTAGACTAGGCAACTCAAGCCAAACAATTGTAGTGTCCTGTCTTAGGCCGCTTTCAGTACTGCTATTTTGTGTATAAAAAGTGCAATTTTAAATTTAATCACAAAAAAAAAAGAAGTATTTTTTAAATGTGCGTTTTTGAAAAACTACTATTTGAAAATGAAAAAAAAAAAAAATCAGTATTTTCAAATCAGAAATTGCAAATCCAAACATTCCCTTATACACTAAAAGTATTCATTCGAGATAATAGGAAAAAAAAGAAAAGAAAAAATCAATCTACTTTTGCTCATCTATACACGCCTAAGAAGGATGATCAATACAGGTAATGTGTACAACTATTTGAACTCTTCTACAGGTAACAGAACTGGGATTGGTGTGTACAGAAGGAGATGAAAACAGGGCATCTACAAAGGGTTTATTTCATCAAGCAGTGTGCGTTAATGATGCGGCTTTATTAAGCCTCTCAAGGATCCCATTTGCCTTCCTCTTGGCCCTGGAAGTCCCGGTTTGTGCAAGCCTATAGAGTGTAGCATTGGCATTTTCTTCTTCCCTAATCTCCCTCCATTTAGTCCGATCATTGAAACAGATTGTATATAGAATAGCAACACAATTCTCCTTGTTGCGTTCGCAAGTGCTCTCCCTAATGATACCGAGCAAGCACGGCAGGGCGCCAAGCTCGCCCATTTCCTCGACGGCCTTCTGATGGCCAGAAAGGATTGCAAGTATGGTCAGCAATTCATCAACCAGTATGCAGTCCATGATCTTTTTCAAAATAACTTTGACTGCGCCTTCACGGACCGCCCTCCCTTTATTCTCGTGGACAATGCATAAGTTGTATGTCGCTGAAGCAACATCCTTCATGGCTAATGGATGCCCCTCATCTAAAAGGTCTATGAGAGGTTTGAGAGCACCAGATTTTCCAATAATAAGCTTGTTGGAATCAAGGGCCGATAATGTGAAGAGGGCTGCAGCAGCATTGCTCCTTGTCTGAATGGTTCCAAATTTTAAAGATTCAATAAGCAGAGGTATGGCCACCGGATTCTCTGCGACTAATTTCTTATTATTATCATGAATTGAGAGGTTCAAAACTGTTGTGATCAAATCCTCCTGAAGATCAGGATGAGTATCAGCCCTGCCTGGTGAGAGTGGACTGAGCAATTGAGGAATGTCACTGGTGGACTCACCAAATAGGGCCCGAAATGACGGCATTCTCTTCGTTAGAAGCCGAAGCTCCTTTGCAGCTTCTTTCTGATAAGGAAGGGTTTGGGACAACTTGTTGAGCAGCGAGTTCAAATAGTCTCGGTCTGCATCAGTCACTACCTCATCAATATTCTGTACAGGCTTTGGAAGATCAACTCCATGCTCCTTGCACCATTGGGAAATCATTTCTCTCACCAATTGATTAGAAGTGAGAACTGTATGGGGGAGAACTTGTTGGGTTTGAGGACATGTTCGGTGGCCTTCATTCAGCCACCTCTGGATGAATGGACGATCATAAGTCTGCAGATCAACACAAGTATTAAATACATTAGAATCAGTTATACAGTGGTTTTGCAGATCAATGAGAAGGGAAAAGCATAAGAAATGACAAAAACATAAAGAAAAAGATGGACTGTACAAAGATGATAATAATTTTGAAGTAGAAATAATTGGTGCTTGTTGGTAACAAATTCATTGTATGTTATGAATGAATGAAAACAGATTCCTAATTCTACTTTTTGGTCATAATTTGAGATATTGTTTTGGTATGCAAAATTGGATTATCTTCCACTGTATTTCACATTTCAATAACTTAGCCTACCAACACTGTTAACATGGAGACAGTGACCTCACTCGATATCATTGATCCACTCGATTCATAAAAATCAACTTCCATCAAAATTTGGAACTCAAACCATCTAGAAGATGGAATTCTCAGAAGGAAAGCTTGTCATAAATTCTCAATATCACTTTTGTTCAATCATTTCAACTACCAAAAAATGAGAGAAAAAAAATGACATTCTTGGATGAAAGTTCAAGCAAGAAACTGAGATGAAAGCATCAAATGAAGACAAAAGTGATAGCTGGAGATTTATACAGAAGATGGTATAGTAGATCTTTTGGATTTATCTTGATGGATGTATATCAATTTATCTTTAGAAATTGGAATCACCCACACCTTTTCTCTCAAAATAATGGAGGAAGTCACTAAAAGGCAATAGCTTAACTCACCAAGTCTATTATCATGAAATCATTGGTTTTCATATTACAGAATTCGGAACATAATCTAGATTTCAATAGAAGTAAACTCCCAGAAAACAATTCCGGAATGAAAGCAATTGTTTTGAATTCCTCAGAATTAAACTCCTGAAACAAATCCAGTCCTGGGCAAAGCCACGGCTCTTTCAAAATCAAGCAGAAATTCTCCAATCTACAATTCTAGAAATTGCCAAATCCCAAAATATAACTCTTAACACAAGAAGTCAGAGGATGAATCAAAACTCAAATGTATCAAACAAAAAAAGACTTGAAATCCATCGCCATCACAGAACAGAACATTCAATACTAGTATACTTTAAAAAATGGTCTAAAAATGTAAGCAAAAAAAAAAAAAAAAAAAAAAACTCGCACTCACGTTGAAATTGAGCCAAACCCACCAAAATTCCCACAACAACAAACGTGAATGCAACTTAAAAATAGAGAGAGGAAGAGAGAAGCAAGCAACCTGCCCAGTGGCCAAAACAACAGGGTCCCTCATGAGCTCTCTTGAAATGGGACATCTGAATTCTTGAGGAACAGCCAAAGCATCATCCAATCTGAAAGAGAGGGACTCTTTCAATTTCAAGTCCTTCAAAGAAGACAAGGTTCTGATGGCCCTGTCAGCCGTCTCTACCGTATAGTCATCTTCATCCACAATCGCCTTCACCAATCTCTGCAACTCCTTTTTCAGCTCCGTAGCCTTGGCCGCCACAGCTCTATCATCAGTCTTCGCCATTTGGAGAAAATCAAAAGAAAAGAAAGAGGAAAGGAAAATCTTGGATGGGAATTAGATTGGGTACACCCACAGGAGATTCACAACTCTCGCCTGCTTCTTCATTCGCTCTTGCTTTGGATTTTCTTTCGTCTTTCTTTTCTTCCAACCAGAGAATGAAACTTAAAAAGATTTTTATGAGACTGAAAAATTGGGATGTCGTCATACTGCACCCCGAGCCTGTTTACTGTTATTAGCCCTTCATTAATTATTATTATTATTTTTGAAAACAAAAAGCTATTAATTTTCATTTAAAATCAACTATACAATAACGTTAGAAATTACATTTTTATCTTATAATTATTGAATCATGATCCTCTCAAATTATCTGTCTAAATTTAAGAAGATTCAGACAGGTGATTGTGAAAAACTACTTATGACTCATGAGACCCACCTGACCGGATAAGTGGTTAGACAGTCCAATTTTTATTTGGTCAGGTGAATCCTATAAGTAGTCTCTCAAAATCACCTATCTGAATTCTCTCAAATTCGAATAGATAATTTGAAAGGATCCTGATCCATAATTATTTAGTCATGCTGACATAATAGTCCTTACTAATTCTTAGATCGGTCTTTGTTAAAAAAGAATAAGAAAAAAATGAAGGCTTGCGACAAAAATGCAGTATTTAGTTGTTGAAGCAAAATAGAGAAAATAGTCATAAAAAATCTGTCGGTTCCCAAAAGGATTGGATACACTTCAATGCTTAAATCAGTAAAACTTTTCGTATAAAACTGAATAGAGAATGTGGGAGAGAAAAAAAATGAGCATAATCTGTATAATATTGATCGAGTAGAGTCCACCTATAATTTAAAAGTGATTGATTTGTTTTCCTTCAATGGTTTGATTATCTTTCATGTAGAGACTGTTTGAGTAGAGTTCACTTATAATTTATATCTCAAGTAATATTATAATTACATTTTTATCTTACGATTATCTCACAACACTGAAATAATAGTTTCAATCGACACTTAAAATTATTAATTTTTTTTTTTTTTTAAAAAAATATTGATTAGAACGCCAAGTTAACAATATAGAATAATTATGAAATAAGAATATAATTTCGAGCCTCCCTCTTACTCAAAGTAGAAAGCCGCCCCACCAATTCCCATTTCTCTCCCTAGGCCTGCCTGGGGCCTGAGATATTCAATAGTGTTTCTGAAAGTGAAAGTTCAACCCCCCGTTTTTTGATTTTTGTACCTTCACATCACTCTCTGTATTTATGACAGCGTTCGTAGCCAATGTTTTCGAAGCTAAGTGCCTAAGAGCATATCTTACCGAATAAGTACATAGTTTATAATAATTAAATTTAATTATTTTGAGTCATCTTTTATTTTTAGTAGAGTAGGTAAAATAAATTTTTTTCTTCTGTTTATTTACTATTCACATTACAAATAATTTTATTTTTAATCTTCCTTTCCTTCCTTCTCTCTCTCTCTCTCCCTATTTCTTTTACATTTTTTTTTGTTTCACACAAAATAATATTTAAATGTAAGTAGAAAATCTGTCGGAGAGAATATAAAAAAAAAAAACGAGTAGCTAAAATAGAGAATTGTACTTTTTTAGTAGCTACTTTAGTTATTATTCCCGGAGATGCTCTAAAAAGAGTCAAGTTGGGGGTGGCATTTAAAAAGAAAAATATTACTACAACAAGATTGAAAGAAGGGTAGTTTGGTAAAAACTTTTGTTGTAAATTTTTAGTTTGAATAGCAATAAGAAGTGATTAATGTGATATAAAGGTAAAATAATACGATTTGAATTTTTTATGAGAGAAAAAAATGTATATCATAGTTGTTTAGAGAAACTTTATTTTTTTTTTTAAAAAAAATAATAATAAAAATTAAATGATTTGATATAAAGTTGAAAAGAATTTTAAATTTTTAGTGAGAGAAAAATTAAAAAAAAAAATATTTAGGAACGTGGAAAAAAAAAAAACTTTGAAAGAAATAAAATATAAAAAGGAGAGAAACTTCCTATGAACAAGAAAACACGTTTCTTTGGGCGGCGGTTGGGGAAGGCATTTTATTTTCAAGAATTCCTTGACTTTTTGAATAAGAAATTTCTGGAAGAGTTAGGCCGAACTTGAATTACACTGCCTCTCTTTGAAAACCCATACATTCAACATGGATTTATTTTACGCTCTAATTTTATATTATTTAATTTTTAAATAACGTGATATTATATATATCCACCGACACTAACATCATTCGAGATTTTATTACAGATCCTGAGACACTGTTATTGCAGAAGCCACTGCAGCTTGGCGGGCAGCTTTATTTTGTTAGGAGTTAGGCTATCAAATGGTAGAGTTAAAAGGAGATGCTCTCTAAGTGGTGCAGACCCTGTCTTAGGAAGGTTGTAACTTGAATAAATATAGTTATATTATTGATGAGGCTTATGAGGCATTAAATGGTTTATGTCAGTGAAAAGTTTCTCATATCCGGCAAATTGCAAATGGGGTTGCTCACAGTCTTACGAAGGAATAAGCACTCATTCTTAGTGAGGAATAGATTTGTATTTGAGGAATCCTTGGTCTTTTCCATATATATACACTATTGATTTTTTTTTAAAAAAAATTTAATCTGAATCATAAAATAATTTCTTTCAATTTCAAGTGAAATTGAGAAAATCTTGATCCAAAAATTGGAATTACAATTGTCCAAATATTAATTGCGAGTTGCTAATAGCAAAGTCCAAGGAAAAAAAAATGTTTTACGGGGGGGGGGGGGGGGGGGTAAGACTTTAATTTCAAACATTACTTGCAAAATTTGCAATGCAGACCTAATTTTATAACTAAAAAGTAATTAAAAAAAATCCATTAGTATAATTAAGGAGTAAATTCTTTCAATTTCATATGTTCCTAAAAATTATATATTTATATCAAGTGAAAACTATATTAAATATACCACATTATATAAAAAATAAACACACCCCATAAACACATAATGAAAATTGGGGAGAATCTTTCTTACTTTCTTTTCTAAATTGAAAAAGAAATACAGAATAAGAACAATTTTTTTTTTTTAAAGAGAAATGATCCTTACACTCATTTCTCACAACAGCCCCACAATAAGCTGACGTGGCTGGTAATATTTTATTATTTTTTTTGTTTTGTTTTCTTTTCTTTTTGTAAAAAAATAATAAAATATTGGAAAATGTTAAATTTACAACACCAACACAACAACCACACAACAACCCCTCACATAAGGGTGGGCCCCAGTGTGTGGAGCCCACCCTCATGTGAGGGGTTGTTGTGTGGTTGTTGTGTTGGTGTTGTGTATGAATAAAATCCCTAAAATATTACCAGCCACATCAGCTTGTTGTGGGACTGTTGTGAGAAATAAGCGTAGGGATCGTTTCTCATTTTGAAAATAGTAGATTATAAATTTAATGAAAAACATGGATTATATCATATAACTGTAGCACTAATAGAGATCCACCTAAATAAACTAAACAACGGCAAAAAGTGCAAATATAGTTTGTAATGTGTTACGTGCCTAATTTATTAAGTGCGTAATGAAGAATTTAGGATAATTCGAAAAACTCTAAACCTCTCAAAAATAATTATTGGAGTTTTTTGTTTTTTGTTTTTAATAGAATCAAGCGTATTTTATAAATAGACAAATTAAGTACATCACTCAACAACGATAATATCAGAAATACAGTGAGGAGTTCCCTCAAGACAAACGTGAGTCTCACTCAAAAATAAAGTTGCCTTTGCGAGACGATGAGCTGCACCATTTAGAGTACGCCTAACATGATGGACCTTCTAGCTCTGCATATTGTACAGTACCCCTCTTGTCTCCTCAATTATATGGCCATATATGCACCAATTACTACAATCTTTTCCCAGTGCTTGCACTATTTTGAGAGCATCACCTTCCAAAATTACCTTATAGAAGCCCAAATCGCGACTAAAATTTACAGTCCTTAAAGCCGCTATTGCCTCAGTAATTTTAAATGTAATGATATGATCCTTAGGTTCAAATAAAGTTGCTAGAACCTGACCTTTGCTATCTTTGATTATAATACCACTACCTTCCTTTTTTTTTTTTTTTTTTTTTTTTTTTTTGTATAGTCTCCACAGCTACAGCTCAATTGACCTTAACGAAACTATTCATATGTGCTTTTAACCTTAACTCCTTTTCCTAATAATTTTTTAGAATTTGCATCTTTAAACACAAACCAACTAATAGAGTTGATAATTAACTTGTTTCATTCTTTTATTATATATATATATATATATATATATATATCCTTAGAAAACCAAAAGATAGACATAATTGATGATAACTACATAAATACCTAAAACAAGGACAAATTAAGGTAACTCTTATGGACTCCTAACGTACTAACACTTAGAATATACAATATATCCTTTAATCTGTATATATTAATAAACTCGAATAGATAAACTTTTATAATAAATTCCGCTTGTTTGTTGCAGCCTGATGGAACTCTTATAGACTTCTTCTCATATTTGATACGTAACATAATGTTAGAGGTGAGAATTTTGTGTGTGCACGTGCGCAAGAGAGAGAGAGAGAGAATTGGGTTGCCTTCAAACAGAAATTGTTTTCATGACATCTTTTTTTTTTCTTTTTGTTTGACTTCTAAAATTCATATCCCTTGGGGTACGTATTTGAAATCACCGATTTTGATAGTTTTCTATTTTTAAAAGCAGATGAAGACCTGCACTTCAGATTTTATTTTATTATTATTATTATTATTATTTTTTTTCTCTAAGGACATCATGATTTTATTTTATTTTTTTCATTAATTGGAAGGTCATATTATTTTGGAGAAACTTCACTTACACCCCTAAAGTATAAGCAATTTTGCAATCATAACCTTGAATTTTAAAAATTTGTAATGTCGGTATCCCATATTTTAGTTATTTTTAATTTCACTTTTTTTTTTTTTTAAGAAAAAAAATGGGGAGCATTTTGGGCACTTTAACCAAAAATAAAAAATATGTGAAATTAAAATGGGCTAAACATGGGATACTGACATTACAAACTTTTAAACTTGGAAGTCATGATTGCAAAACCGCTTATAATTTGGAAAGTATAAGTGAAATTGTTTCTATTAATTTTTCCTCTTATTGTGAGCAATTTTTTCCTAGGATTTTTTTTTTTTTTTTTTTTTTTTTGGGGGGGGGGGGGTGGGGGGAAGGGGGGTGGGGATCAAATTCATAAAAGAAAATAAACTCAAATAAGATAGGTAGAAAATCATTAAATTTTTATATATATATATATATATATATATATAAGAAAAAAATTAAATTAGTTTAAAATTTGAGTAGTATGATTGGATAAATGGTTTTGATGTTAGGATGATGAGATAGTTGAAGGCTCGGCAATTCCATCAAAATCAAAAGATTCAAAACAAACAAGGAGGCTAATAAAGAAGCTATTAAGATTTTTATGTAACATTACAAAGTGGGCTCAACCTCACAACTAACTTAAACACAATTCATACAACAATATATATGAATAACTACTAACATGTCTCCTTATTATTTTCCCAATTCTATTAATTTTTCCCTTCTTTAAGATTATTCAAAATGTTGAACAACTACGCCGGAAGCCATTGAACAGCTAGAAAAAGCTCGGGCACGATTAATGATCATTTTTTTTTCCCCTCAAACTTTCTTCAATCCTCTCACCCTAGAAATTAATTAAAAAAGACAAAAAAAAAAAAAAAAAAAAATCATGAATCAAGCTTCTAATTCTTTTTTTTTTTTTTTTTGAATTTTCAAAATTGAAAAATTTGTCTCAATAAGATTATTCTTTGGTGGAAACTTTTTAAAAAAGTATTATATTTCGAGTGGGGCAAATGGTCAAATGATGATGAAATATGATGCGTGTATGCATTGGACATATATTAAAATATTTAAAAAATTTTAAAGGAATTTGGTACGTAGGTTGTCGAAAATATCCTCATGTTTGGTAGGGTGGAGAGAATTGAGAGTTGTGTTTCTTTTTATAGATATGCACACTATTTCAACTATCAACTATTTTTGGTAACCTATCAAATGCTCAACCCATTTGAGTTAAAAAATAAATAAAATAGAGGAAACAGAATATGTCATATGCTTGTTGCTTGTTGATGTATTATTTGAGAGATGTTTCACCTCCATCTCTTGCCCATATTTTTATTCATATCATTTGGAAATTCATCATTGAATCTATGAGACCGCATATTGATTTTGTATGGTACCACATTTAATGGTAGATTTGCTAATTTCTTTGTATGGAGATGAACAAGAAATGGGCAAAAGATGAAAACTAAACATTTCTCGTATTATTTTCACTTCCATCAGTATCTTCTTAACTAGGATGACTTGAATGCAATTTTGAATGAGAGGTGAGGTTTTCTCTAAAGATCTAGCTGGACATTTTCTTTAAAAGCTTAGTTTCTTCACCAAAATGGAAGTGGTGATTTTTCAACAGTCCTCTTAGAGCACTCCCAATAATTTATGTATATTTCAGTCTAAAATAGCTAACCAAAATTCACTTTATCTAATTTATCTAATTGGTTTTAAAAGGCAATATACATCTGATTATCTATCTTTAACTCTATATCATCTAAATATGCTTTATTTTTTATTACTTTAAAGGCAATTAAGTTTTCTTCTCCTTTTAATTCCGGAATCATAGACTCAAAATCCCCCATAGCCAACAAAAAGTAGAGCCAAAGAGAAGCTCAAGGCTGACTAAAGCCTCTTTAAATTCAACACGAATTGAACCCCAAACCCTTCTTACTCCTCCAGATTTCTTAAACACCGTGCTAAAACCACAATTGAATTCCCAAATACCAGAAAAGTTCAAACGATACCCTTTTAAACAAAACCAATTCAACTTAAAATTCACGCAATCGTATACAACCGGGCCAAATCCTATACCCATCCTCCAACCGGTTGCGGAAACAACCCAAAGAGAAAACCCAAATCCAAATTATAATCAAAACTCACACACCCATTCTCTCTCTTGTTGAACTACTCAGTCCACTAATTTCTCTCTCAATCGATCTCGTCTGGTGAAGGAAGGAAATGGGGAAGGGATGGGTTACGAAGAAGAAGGGGAAACAAGGGAGAGGGGAATCCCTGCTCGTGACCTGACAAGATAATAGAGCAAAAAAAAGGGGGGCAAAAAGAGAGAGAAGAGAAGGTTACTTAAACAGATTGAGAGAGAGAATGCCGGAGAAGACGACTTCTTGGAGGCAAGTAGACTCACTGAGCAAGAGAGAGAAGTGGGAGAGCATGGGCGTTGGGAAAGAACTGAGAGAGAGAGAGAGAGAGGGAGCAATCCTTCATTTTTGCAAAGCCATATATGTTAATAGTGGCATAGTGCAACGCTACGTGTAGGGTTGCATTATTTATGGAATTAAATAAAATTTATTATAGAGTTTGAATACATAAGCCGATAGAGTCTCTTTATAGCATTTTTGTTATCTATTCTAACTTAAAGTTGCGAATAGATAATTCACTGGAAATGCTCTTACAATGGAGTACATGATAGAGGTTGCGGTCCCCAAACAGAAACCAAAATCTGAGGTACAGACATTACAGAAGATGCATACTTCTTTCATCACTGAATATACACTAAAAATGTACTTGTATTTCAGTGGAGAAGAAGCTAAGAGTTATCCCATCTGTGGTTAAAAGAGCAGACAGCAAGCTTCAAAATATCCAGTATCCTCGCCAACTATCTCTGACAAAAGATGTGGATGTTTTCGTAATCTACAAGAAACAAGGTTAGCTATGAGCAAATTCAAACCAAGATAGGCATTGCCTATATATAAAACATGTAGATAAAAGCTCTGAAGTTATGCAAGTCCACCGAACATTGGAAAACTTCTGCTAGTAGTAGATCATATAACATTGAAATGAAATATCAAGGATGCAGCAATACCACAGTCTACCCTGAATCTCCTTACACCTCTATGCAGATTGTAGCATTTTTCCTTAGCCAATTATGACCCACTGGCCTTCAGTGCATATATTATGTACATTACTTTAGTCGCTAGAACTTCCAATAACGAAACAATATATAACAGAGATCACTTACCCTACGTAAATTTCGTTACAATGCAGAGAAAGCTGCTTTAATTGTGTAATTATACAAGTCTAATCAATCATAAAATACTACTGGAAGGTGTAAAGTAATCTTCTGATAAAGTATAATGGGGATTATTATCATTTATCACAAAGAGAGGGTAAAAACAGTTTGAATAGTGTTTTACCGGGAGTAGAGACTGAATCCTGCCTTCATCAAGATAGGAAGGGTTTATGCATATGCGCCCCCCCCCCCCCCCAATTGTATGTATAGCTCCTTATTTGTGTTCAGACAATATAAACAATATTTAAAATTGTGTATATGCAAAACATATTCTTTGCTATACGAATTTTTTTTTTTTTTTTGGTAGGCAGTTTCTAAACACGTACAAACTGCAATCTGTGTTTTCTAGTCGAAAACCTAATAACACTATAAAGCCTTCAGATATGCCAGAACCACTCTAGGGTTCACAAGATTATAAACTTTTGAGATTACCAATTCCAGAATATATCAAATAGTAATTAAGAACAATAAAATGTGTATCTTCTACTAGAATAATTTTCCTTGTTTTTTGAAGGGTTACTACAATAGAGACTACCCCACACATTTTTTACAATTATATTGCAAATAATATTGGCCCTTCCTATCTTATATCTTATACCATCCAACTTTCAAATTTATAAATATTTTGTCATATGATCCCTGGCTACATCAATAATAGAGCCAAAAGTAGTTTTGATGAGCAGGGCTTGATTTCAAATGACTGCCCTACAGCAAAATAACAGACAAAAATAGTCATATGTGCATGATGATGTGCTCATCTATGTGAGTTGTAATATTCCCATATGATTTTGTGTAACATATGGAACATACTCATGCAAAAAATAAAAAAGCAGAACATAAAAGTCAAATGTTTACCTCTCTATTATTATTTTTTCTTTTCAAACTAAATTTCTCCTAATTGTTAAAAGCATCTACATCCCAATGAAAGATCATTTAACTTTTCCCCTATTTATTTCAGTTCTCTGGGTTTCTACATTTCACTCATCTTGTCCACAAAGTAAGGATTTTCATTCAAATCTAAAAAGGACCACACAGTAACTTACCCCAAACAAGCACCAATAAAAAAAAACACTCGTACAGTGAGTCACAAATACATTAAAAGATACTAGATAATGTCAATACAGGTTGCAACAATGCAGTAAGAGTGATATGATGATGCAACGAATGGCTACTGAAGATCTTGATGATTGTGGGGAAATGACATAAGACATTGGCTTCCTTTAACAGTGCATCTATTCTGATGGAAAAAAGGGGAGGAGATAGCAAACCACTTACAAGATGTAAATGAGCTAAACATCAAACAAAAGAAAACAGGTAAGGATACAGAGGAGGATATAAGTGTAGATAGAATTGCTGAGGCCTGATGACTTTAAGACTGCAAAATTACATGAATAAACCATGTCAAAAGCTATACATATTTGACTCAAATTAAATCCTGCTTAAAATAGAAAGAAGAAGAACTAGAATACTCACTTCAAATGGTGAAGCTACTCAGATTTATCATGGTAGTCAGGAGAGTGCCTTCCTGCAGAGTAGCGGCTAGGTTGGTCATGGAATTCCCCAAGACATAATTTATCTTGTCTGACACGCTTGATGCCAGTGGAGAGATCATCTTCATACATGTCAAGGGATTCCGAAGGATTGTATCGATCCTCAAAGGCATTTTGTCTCAGAAAGTCTGAACTAACATTTTCATATCTGTTCCTTAGCCGTCTATGCTCAACTTTTGATTTCTGTTCATCCTTTCTCACACTTACATCGTTCACAGAATTTGAAACAGAAGAAGATGATCTACTATTACCATATCTTGACATGCCAGAAGATGGCTGCTTAACCTCACGATGCTGGATTCTGGTCACCTCCAGATCATCTTGCTCCAATAGATGACTACTTCGGGCATGTGACCGGCCACGATTTTTGTATCTTTCTGGGCTTCTTGAATAATTTTCCCTATCATGTTTGCTCTGACTGACAATTCTCTGATCTACATTTATTCGTCTTGGCTGCTCATAGTCTTTAGGAGAAACATCTTTGAAATTCTTAGATCTCTTAATATAATCAGAGTGTGACTGTGTCCTGTTATTATATTGGCTACCTCCGTTTCCTGCATAACTGCTTCCTATTGGCTCATCAACACTGGCGGTGATGTCATGAGCAGAAGGAGATTCAGATAGAAACATTCCTCCATCTTCAGTTCCCTTTACAAAGCACCCAATCCCTCCAGCTTTCTTGATTTCCACCATGTATCCCTCTATTATATCCCTCGTAACCTTTGATAAAGTGTAACAAAAACAGGGCATTAATGAACTGACCAGGGGGTTTGGAAAACCAAAAAAAGGTAAAAAGAAAATAACTTGGTGCCAAAACCGAGCTGCTATTGGACAAAATATATGAACAAACGAAAATCAAAGACTTACAAATACTCTAGTCAGAGTGGTGAACTTCATTTTAGCACAACACACACACACACACACACACACACACACATCTACGAAAAATTATTTGAAAGAGGAGAATCCAGTCTATACAAAAGATTTTACCAAAATATTATAATCTAAAATTCACTATCAACCATCCAATCATACAATGATCTCAAGAGTAGAGATTTTAGCACAATCCTAGAAAGCTTCATGCCATTGAATGTCCAATTATCCTCTCTCTCTGAATAGCCCATATAAGGCAGAGCAGGACAGTTTCATATGAAACCACTGCTGTCACCCACACATCCCTTTCAAACTGAAGTACACACCTTCTCAAGCAATAAAGCCCATAGAGTCAATAGAGTCAATACTAGTGACCAGCACTCTCTTGCAACAGATGGTCCTATAAAGTATGGCAGTGTTTTAAAACTATGGAGATACTTGTAATTAAGAGTCTGTTTGGGATTGCGTTAAAAACCTTAAAAAGTACTTTTAGTACATAGAAAGCTGTGCAAAGCAAAAATTGGTCTATTTGATAAAAAAAACTCAAAAAATACTTCTTTAACTTTCTGCTCTAAAAAAAGGCCAAAACACACTTTTGGAAAAAACTTGAAAATGAAGCTTTTTCTCAAAAGTTCTTTCTAGATATAAAGCTATATTTTCCAACACAATCCCAAACACCAAACACACTTTCGCACAAGTTCTTCCTATAAAGACTGCCAAAAATAAACAAAATGGCCTGGGATAATGTGCATGTCTCTAATTTTTCTGAGTTTTTGGAGTTATGTGCTTCTTTTTCTATATTTTAGGGTTTCTCTTGTCTACTCCTTGTGTACTAGGGTTACGCCCCTCTGCGCTTTGATTGAACATACATTACTTATATAAAAAAAGTACTTTATCTAATATGTCTACTTACTTCATGTCTCTTTTTCTCCTCCCGGTTGGTGTTGCCAACCACATAGAGAAGTTGCAGCCTAACTTTTTGTGGGGTCATATTGGTGAAGAGTTCAAATTCCATTTGGTTAGCTGGTCTAAGGTGTGTTCCCATGTCTCTAAAGGAGGGTTGGGGGTCCCTAATTTACTTTTGTTCAACTGAACTCTTTTGAGGAAGTGGCTTTGGCATTATATTCATAAGAGAATGGCCTTATGGAGGGTGGTTGTCGATCCTAAATATGGCAGCGCATGGGGTGGGTGGTGTTCAAATGAGGTTCTTGGGTCGTTTGGAGTTGGGGGAAGAATATCATAAGGAGTTGGAGGAGTTTTCTAGTCATACTAAATTTGAGGTCGGTGATAGCTCAAAAATTAGATTCTGGCATGATGTGTGGTGTGCGGATAAGGTCCTCAAGGCAACTTTTCCAGACTTGTTCAATTTGGCCAGTTGTTAGGATGCTTGTTCAATTTGGCCAGTTGTAAGGATGCTTCAATGGCAAATCATTTGGAGGTTTCAAGTGATTCTCTTCAGTGGAATGTTAACTTTCTTAGAGCAGCTCACAACTGGGAGGTGGATTCTTTAAATCGTTCATCAATATGTTGTACTCCTTCAAATTGAGACAGGGTAGCGAAGACAAGCTTTGTTGGGTATCTTCAAAGAGAGGGTTGTTTGATATTAAATCTTACTACAATGTCCTTGTTCCCCAATTAGTACTCCTTTCCCTTGGAGGAGAATTTGGCAGGATAAGACTCCCTTGAGACTCCCTTGGTTGGCTGCCTCAAGGAAGATACTAACCATGGATAATCTTAAAAAGTGGCATGTCATTGTTGTTATTGGTGTTGCATGTATAAAAAGAGTGGGGATTCAGTGGATCGATTTTTACTCCATTGTGAGATGGCTAGTGCCCTTTGGAATAGTATCTTCAGCCTCGTAGGGTTGGCTTGATTCATGCCTAATCGAGTGGTAGACCTTTTTGCTTGCTGGAAATGACATTTTGGTAGGATTCAGAATTCTTCTATATGGAAGATGGTTCCGTCTTGCCTAATGTGGTGCCTCTGGAGAAAAATAAAATTATTGGAGTTTCGAAAACCGTGAACGGACAGTGGTGGAATCCAAGGATTTTTCTTCAAGAGTCTTTACCATTGGACAGCTTTTTTAGGCTTATATAATTCTAGCTATTATGTTTTTCTTGATGTTCTTTTTTCTTCTAATTAGGTGTTTCTCTTGTATATTTCTTGTGTACTTGGGTTGCGCCTTTTACACTTTTTAATGAATTGTGTTTACTTATAATTAAAATAATAATAACAATAATAACAACAACAACAATAATGATGACAATGATAACAATTATAATAAGAATGATGACCACAACAACAACAATACCTAATAATAACAATGACAATACAAATAATAATGACCAAAAAACTGATTCTTACCTGTAAAGTTGTTCTCTTCCCCTTTTTGCCACGATATGACATTCTTCGGCGTTTGTAGTCCCTTTCTTCAGCCAATAACTCCTCTCTAGTCTTAGTCCTGTTTGCTTCCTGGCATAAACACAAGATTTTGAAGTTATGACAGTAAGAGCAAGTTACCTACCAAAAAATAGAAAGAGAATAAGAGTTAAGTCAATCTGCCTATTATAACCAAAATTGCTGAACAGAGAAGAAGTATAAGACAACATGATTTTTCACAATCATGTCGTCTCTGGCTAAAGAGGAATACTTTTGGGCTGCTCTGAGCTTTATTCTTATCTGTTTAAAGTCATAATTTAATGCACTTATCCACTACTATATATTTTAATCATGAAAAATAAACTGAATCCCTTGGTTTGATGAAATAATATCACACCTCCTCTAAAAGCCAAGGGTTAGACAACAATATTCCAGAAAGCAGTAATAGATCAGTAGAGATCATCTTAGAAAGGTGGCTAGAATGTTACAGCAATTTTCAATTTTCTTATATTTGACATATTTGTGGCACGAGAGATTACCAAACTATGGGGTTAATTATTATGCATAAATCACATGTAAACATAAATGAACTTCCAAATCCATAGTTTTCAACAGCCATCTCAAAGTTTAGAATGAACTTCCCCTTCAACTGAAATACCATATGTGCATCATCAATGACACAGCTGTATTACACAAGCAGACAGACATATCTTTTCGATGAAGACGCATATAGAGAAGGCTTAATGTCACATGGTGACTTGCATTATAATCATAAATGGAATCATCCAGTTATCCATAATGGCAAAAGGTCAGCAAGTTTTCTGGACCATGATCCAAATTTTAGAACATAACGGACTCGTTACTCCCCTATGTCCCCCTCAGGGGGGATTAAATGCAAATCCTTAAACATTTAAGACCTGCATAAATTTTTAGGCAATTGAAGTTTCAAGTCATGCAAATATGAATACAATCTTGAAAAGCACTACTTTAAAAGCCAGGGCACCAAGACACAGATAGGAACTTGACTTTGTAATGTTCACCAACTGACCGGCTCTCCAAAATATTAGTCTAAAATTTTTAACGAATGAAGAGAATTAGAAAAAAAAAGGAAGAGTAACAAAGTAGTCATCCAATTAAATAACAAGTGTAAAAATGAAGACTTCATCATGGCGGTAGTGGTCTCCACCCGATTAAAAGTCCAATTAGAACTTTCATGCTGAATGTCCCTCAAGCAGATGTGTAACAGATATTTCCAGTCCGTTTATGATCCCTGATTGTAATTCTTGATGTGAATTCCTACAACTATCTTGGGTGAACTCACTAAAGAAGCACTTTAGAAGTTCATGTTTAGGTTGTGCTGCTAAGCCGAAAGAAGACTTACCGTAAATCTGCCAATTGCTCAACTCCTTTATGGATTTTTTACAGCTAGGTCACCCAAGTGAGATGATCTTCTATTATGGACGTGATGAAAGGTCAAGTCAAGAAACTTAGTCATATTTTATCAACATGACAGCAAGTGGACTTGGTTCATGCATTTTAAACCGACTGCAAACAATGTTGTGGCTGCTTCAACCAAAACAGGGCTGTTCATATTTCTAATAGCAGTTATTTACCACTGTAAGTTTCTATTCATATTCATACTTTATGAGACTGAACACCACCCCCCCCCCCCCCCCCCCACAAAAAAAAAAAAAAACAGAGTCATTCCTGATTCCTCAAATTGATGAATGACTAACCCAATGGGGGAGGGGGGAAGGGAAAGGATATGGGTAATGGAAAAAGGAAGGGAGAAGGAAAGGATGGTGTTATCCCTTAGATATGTTTGGATGCAGAGAAGAAACAAATGGAAAAAAAGAGAGGATTGTCCTCCTGTTGTTTAGTTTCACATGAGGAAGAGAATAGAAAAGCAGCCGCAAAAAGAAATTTACTATCATGTGATAGGTAACTAATTCATTATAAGGGCATAGAAATAATTTAAAATCAAATTCACTCATTCCCTCTCCCATACCACCCAATAAAAAAGTTGAAAAATCATGTGCCTCATGGAGAGCTGTTCCCCCCATCCTTTACTTCTAACCAAACAAAGGAAAAAGCCTCTCCCTCTACCCCTTTTCTCCTCACCAAACACAGGGTAGGTTTCCACAAATGAGAAACGCCATCAAAGTTCTAAAAAATGTAAAAACCAGTATGAACCGATCATAATTAGATTGATTTTCCCAAGACATAAGGCTCACAGTCAACATAAGTAGTTTTTTAGGGCAAAAAAAGACATCTAGTGAGAAACCACTTCGTGCAAACCCCCAAAAAAAAAAAAAAAAAAAAAGAAAGAAAAATAATTTAGGATTTAAGTTCTTGCTAATATATGCAAAAGAAAAGATATTAATAAGTACCTGATAAGATGACCTTTGTCGATGAAGTCCATCATGCTCAATTATAGGCCTGTAGTTAGGACGTCTCTTCCGCTCCTCATCAGCTTTCTGTGACATATATTCATGCTCAGCCATTCTACATGTAGAAAGAAGCTTACTTCAGCATTTATTATGAATAAAGAAACTGGTATATCTGTCAAGGCTAAAACTGTACTATATAAAAATAGGAGAAGATCTAAAAGCATAAGCAAAACAAGTTGGAACGTGAGAATGAAATAATGACACTCAGTTCAAAACTACAGAGAATCATCACAAATATCATAAACAAGACTAGAGTAAACACTACTAGTCTTCTTACAGGTATATCATATGGATCTGCCATCTCTCTGTAAATAACAGCACACTTAGATGCCAATTTGCATATCCAAGACCATATAAATTTCATACAAGTACTTTCTTCAATTAAACCAATAATAAAGCAACTTTAAAAAAGGAGAAAAGATAGAGTGACAAAAGTGAAAGAAAAAAAAAATAGTGACAATATTTTTTTTGGTACAAGTAAAATAGAATGAAGGATTACATATATAGAATTTTCTCCAACAAATTCCAGTTCAAAAATATATCAGAAGGCCATGTAAATATCTCCCAGACAAGAATAGCTAGGGTGCCAAATAGTTAAATTTAGCCTAGGTGAATTTTTTGCCTAGGCATGGTGTGTAAAGTATTATAGAGAAATGAGAGTAAAGTTACACCATTGAAGCTATCATTAAGCAGGAATCCCTCTTCTTCCAAATTAACAAAGGGAACAAAACATAAAAGGAAAAAAGATTCGGCATAATTAACCCTATCATATTCAAATAATTGGAAATTAAGGACATTAAACACTGCCATAACCCAATCAATCCCAAGGAGACTATTATGTGTTACTAGTTTTAGCCACCCAGCAGGGACCTCGTTCAACTATTCTGGCTCATTGTGATTGTACAATTACAAAATCTTGTTTGATCACTTTCTAAGCACTAGTAATTTAAAATAGACATCCAAGTTGATGCAAGAATGTAGTGATTGTTAAACATTGACATGATAAATAGCCATATTGTTCTTATATTCCAATCCACATACATAATTTTTTACCACCTATAAAGCAAGGGTATGAATACCACAACCTAAATTTTTTTCAAAAAAGTAGGAAGTGAACAAGCAAGGTGAAGGCATTGAATAAATATCGTAATATCAAAAGTGTTGGTAAAATTGTTAAATAATTTTATCATCCAGGCATCCTTGCTGATACATACATAATTAGGATGTATGTCCCTTACCTTCCCATGTTTTACAAATTTTTTCGTTTCTGCAACTATTTTTCTCAACCATTGTGCAAATAATAAGGGTCATATCCTATTGTCCAAGGTGCATCAGATGTATGTCCAAAAGTATTGGATAGGTATCAGATACAATTACCAGATACATTTTGACCAAGTATCATACACATATTGGAAGTATCCAGAAATGTTATGAGCCTGGGTATTTGAGAAAGTAATCTCTTGGTAGGCTCATAACAAGAAAGTACTCATATGCGATGCCAAAATGACTTCCATGCATGTAGAAATATCCATTATACTCGTATGAAATTCTTGGAATGAAAAAACTTCCTACTAATAAAAATGGAAGTGTACATGACGTACATCACAGAAAACAAACACAAACAACCTTTAAATAAAAGGAAGCAAACTATAAATGCATATTCCAGTGCTCTTCTACCTCGTTTGTTGTGTCTGACAACAGTGATCATACCACAATTGAGACAACAACATACAAATCAGAACAGTAAACACTAACGTTGGTGCAAGCACAAGTAAAAAATAAGAATCGAAAAATACAGGCCATACATACGTTAGCGGTTGAGAAACCCGAAAACCCTTAGTCTTCTCTTCGAACAAAGCCCATTCATGCAATGCAGCAACCGCTGCAACGACTTGTGACGCAGAAATGACCTTTCCTGTAACAGTGGGATTTAGTTCATTCTGAGAGTGGGAGCCCTCTTCTTTCAGAGTAGGAGACTCAGTCATCATCAACCCCCGCGCAGCAGCCTCCGATATACACTGTTTAAGCATCTCAATTGCAAATAGCTTGCCATTCGTTTCCCCATACAGAATAGATACCTGAGATGCGAACCAAATCAATGCCTGAACCAAAACGGGACACCCCTTGTTCTCATCCCCATCCAAACTTAAAGCCTCCCTCACGATAGCCTTGAGGCACAGACTAAATAGCAAAAAAATATGGTCCGCCATAGCGACATCAATCACAACACCATAACGCGGGGAACTGGCAATCACCCAATTCATCAAATCACGCTCTCTAACCATCCTCGTCCCCCAAGAAAGCGCACGAAGAACAATACACGAGTAGGCACTCGGATAATCACTCCAGGCCTCGCTTTCGCCTCGAATCGCCAGCAGCTCCGATGGAAGAATCCTGAAAAGGCACTGCTCCCCAAGCCCCTCAATCTCTCCTCTCGCGCATTCGACGGATAAAAAGCCCGGAATCGTCAAGGTCTTCTTTGCAGCACGTGGATTGGAGAAGCGAACTACGCCCGGGTAATCGTCGTAGAAATAATTGGAAGCGGCGTTGTCGAAAGAGAAGCAAAGTTGATCGGAGTCGGGAAGGGAATGGGGAGAAGGCTGATAAAAAGGGTGGTGTTGGCGGGATTTGCATGGGATGTGATTGGGGTTGTGGGGCTTCAAAGGGAGGAGAGTGGAGAGGGATTGGAGGGTTTGGTGGGAGAGGTGGATGAGGCTTTTGAGGGACGAGAGTGTGGTGGACAGGTCGGCGATGGGCGGAGGTGGAGGCGGAGGCGGAGGGTTCTGAGGGTGAGAGTAAAAGGGGTTTGGAGGAAGGAAAGGGAAAGATGGGTTGGAATATGGGCGAGAAGAAGAAGGGTTCATGGGTTCAATTCACAGAGAGAGAGAGAGAGAGAGAGAGAGAGAGAGAGAACATTGAGTTGGTGGTTCTGCTCCGGTGAATGAGGAAGGCGGTGAGCCAATCGCCGTTTCCGGTGAAAGTAACTCGAAACCAACTTTAGATACAGAGACAGTCACCGGAAGTGGTGCAAAACCCCCCTATTTACAGCCTCCGATTCAAATTTGAGGCATCAACTAAAAACACCAAATAAAATACCAATGAAAATACCGAATCTTAACCCAAAACAAAAGTCTACAAAAACCTCTTTTTCCCTTTCATTCAAACTGGATATAAAAAAATCAGTCAGTTTAACGATCAGCTTGATTTAGCCTCATCCGAACTCGAGCTCGATATTGTAAAAACTCACTCGATTAGTAAGTGATATATATCCTACTCGTTCGACAAAATTTGATAAAGGACTTCCAAACTTCACTCATTTAAAGATCGACCAAATTACTCGCTTGACTCGTTAGTCCGAATCTTAATAAATCGACGTATATAGACTACATCTTACTCTAATTAAGGCAACATATATCTTTGTCAACCAATTCTATGTGTCACATTTAAGCATTAATGGAAACAAATGTCTCAACTTTGCTCGCTATCTAAGTGTCAGATGCACATTACAAAAAAGTAGGGATTTTATGTCTCTTTTTTTGGATTATTTTAATAAAGCGTTTTTAATTTTGTGAGTTGGTGACGTAACAAAGTTTAAACATTTAAAGTCCTTTTAGCCAAAAAATATTATATTAAGTCGGTTTTTAGAATAAACACGTCAATTATTCACAACCTTTCTTAAAAGGACGTGAACTTAGAGTAATGCTACACATCATCCTCTTGTCCACCTTTTATCCTCCCAAAATTGATGTGGCTCTTAAAATTACCATTGAATTTATGATAGATCATTATTGAATTTTGATCTAATGGTGATTTTAAGAGCCACATCAATTTTGGGAGGATAAAAGGTGGACAAGAGGATGGTGTGTAGCATTACTCCGTGAACTTATGGCCAAAAGAACGTGAATAATTCACGTCATTTTTGTTTGTATAAACGACGTGAATTGACAATGGTTGTTGACGTCGTTTACAGTGTAAAAAACGACTTATCCATGTCCCTTACGTCGTTTTTAAAAAAAACGACAAACGAAATATTTCGAAACTGCATTCCCACGTCTCAGTAGTCAGTACTTCCATTTTTGTCTTTGTTTATTCACTCTCTCCCTCTCACAGCACAGTCTCTCTCTCTCTCTCTCTCTCTCTCTTTCTCTCTCAGCACAAGTATCGTCTCTTTCACCAGGATCAGTTTTCTCTCTCACAGCACAAGGAGCGCCTATCCCTCCAGCTGCTCTCTTCGCCACTCTAGAGGATAACATTTTATAGGTTACATTTTTAGTTGTGGGTTTCTTTGAATGTGCAGGTATGGGTGGGAACGTCTTTGTCCATAAATTTCATTGTTTTTCGTTTGAATTTGTGATGGCCATGTGAAAAAGTTGCTCTCTCATGTTTTTACAGTGCGGATATGAAAAAAAAGATCGGATGGATTTGTAAAATTTTATTGAGAAAACTGCATAGAAAATTTTGTCTATCATATGTTTGATGAAATGTCTTAGGAAGAACTTTTTATTGTTTCATGGGCTTATCTTTGCAAGCTTGATGTGGTTGCTTTGTTTGTTGTTTAGAATGAGTTTTGTGATGAATTTAGGTTAATCTTTGAACTTCTTTGTACACATGTTCTCTGCATTTGATGTTTCCGAAGCTTATTTGATGTTTCTTAGGAATTCAAAAATGTTAAAACGTCGAACAAAATTACATATGCAGATAGTAAAACATGATATATCATAAAACAATACATTAAAAACTGCAACCCCTCAGGCAAGTCCTAAAATTAACATATAAAAACTGCAGCCACTTACGCCTTGGCACTTAATGAGCCTATAATTGGTGGCTGCATGCCATAAAGGAACAAATAACACCATAATCTATTCCCTTATATTCGTTTGCATAATAAGAAAGCTACAAGGAGCTTGCACATCCTAAAATTCCTTCTCTTAATCTACAAATGCAATGACCAACTGGTGCATGAGTTCAAAATACAACACCACTTAACATTATTCTAATTTCTAAGACATCTAGAGTAATTAACGGGTAATAAAGAAAAGAAGAGAAAGATTATTTTAAAAAATATAGACAAATGATTTGGGTAAAGGAGAACATCATATGGGAAAATTTGTAAGTGCAACCGACAAATATTCTTTTGTATAGGTGTTAATTTGTGTACTTATGAGTGATAATACTAATTACTGTTCTGTGTCTGTAACACGAGTAGATGGGCAGGCTAAAAAAAAAAAAATTGAAGTATGTTTTTGTAACCTTAAAGTACTTATGAGTGATAATACTAATCATGCTTCTTACCAGTCATATGATTGCAAACTTATGCCAACATCTTCATTATATTCAATCCTGAGTTCCTCCTGCAAAATTTTTTACAACTATTAGAAACTTCAGCAATCTTAAACATCGACGCTTATTAGACATAAACAACATATATAACCTTTGAACATCTTTTTACGCATTCTCCAATAACTTAGTTTCTCCAAATACATGGTGGATTTTGGATTACACCTTTTACCTTCCATATTTTAGGATTTAATTAGAATCATATAGTTGGCATTTGTTTTTCCTATTTGAATGTTTTGCTGCATGTTTTAATCACCCCGACCTATTCAGAACAACAAAACTAGATATGCTTAGCATGTCTGGATAAAATCCCACTAAAGACTAGGCACTTCAATTTTTACATTTCTAAAAATTTATGATTGATCTCTCAATTTTTTGCCTTTTTTTTTTTTTTTTTTTTTTTTTTTTAAAAAAAAAAAAAAAACAGAAAATAACTATAGTTATTAGAAAGGCATTTGTCCTTTTGGGTCTCCGCTTAATACAAAATTTTGAAGAAGTCTCATAAAATCCTAATAAAATTCTCAATATTTTATGTGTTCTCTATTAGGACATTTTCTTTTAGAGTTAATTGTTCATAGTTTTTCTCTCATCTCTATCTTCTACATTTGTTAGTAAGAGTTTCTTTATTCTATGTCTCACTAATTCTCTGTTTCATTATTTTTGAATCTGCACCCTCTTTTCCAACTTCATTCCATCTCTCTTCAACATCAAACTCCGTTCAAGCGAAACCCCTAATGGCCAAGTTCGTGCTTAATAGATCTTGTATGAGGACTGATAATTACTTCAGTACAGTGCCTCATATTTTAATCTAATGCGGTTATGAGGTTTTATTTAGTTAGTGTAACCTATTCATTAAAAATTTAGTTAGTATAACCATGTAATTGTTTATCCATTAGTTTTTTATTTTATTTTTTTAAAATTTTAAATTTTTGCTTGTTGATAAATTATGAATCTAAGAAAGAGAAAAATATATTGTCAGTGTATGGTCCCTGAATTTGAGTTGCAGACGGCAAAAGATTACGGAGTGTAAACCCATTAACATCTTAGAAATATGTCCGTGCAAGTGTAGTATTTCCACTTAAACCAATCTAACATAAATTTTGAAAAGAATACTTCTTTGGAGAAGGTAGAAGTGTAATTCTTTTGAATTTATTTTTAAGATTTTGCTGAATACTTACATGGAGTAGGATGATTCAACATTGAATTGCCAAAAGAAAAATAAGAAGTCAACTAGAAGGCTCAGGTACAAATAAAATTAAGTATCTTTAATTTAGTCCTCATTGGGAATAGGGAGAGAAGTATTCAATTTTCATTTTATATTTACACTGCTTTCTGATCCTATTGTTAGATGTTTGTTTTTTGTTTGACTATTTTGGTTCTCTTTTATTCATTTTTTTTTCCTTCATTTCAATTTCTCATCCTCTTAGTTTTCACAATTAATGGGATCTTTAATTGCCATTTTTTTTTTATCCATTTGCATTTCAATTAATACAAGCCAATTGTTGTATGTACATGAAATTATTTTTTCACTCTATTTGTTTTGCACAACATTGCATATGCCTTTTGTTATAGAAATATAACATGTATACTGCTCCACATTGGGCAGGTTTGGGATTTAGCAATATTATCAACATTGACAATTGAATTGATTAGTATTTCTCTTTCTTTAGAAAATAAAAATTTCAATTTTGTGAAGTAATTGCTCCTAGGTAGCTTCTTTTGTATACTTTCTGTGTAATTGAGGGCGCTTTATGCTTTTAATGATATCTCAATTACTTCTAAAAAACATATTTGTAAAAGTAATAAGAAGTTCACATATGTGAAAAGCTTACCCTTATTTTGTAGCAGATTTTGTAAGATACCAACTTCACATCTTTAGGTTAAGAGCTTCAGGAGTTTGATTAGCTAACAGATCATTCCACAAATGGAGGCTTACAAGTGCTTGCAGCGTTGCACTCACGACTCAACTCTCCAGAAAGAGAGGATGCTCATTTGGATGAGAAGAAAGGGATCTAACCAAGTTTTTTGCTTACCTCATAAGTTTTCCTCTTTGTTCATTGTTGCTGTTAAATCATCCAACCAATCAAATCTATCCATAGAAACCAATTCTGGCATCAACAAGATTATCAGAATTATTAACGACCATCCATTTCTGATCAACCGCTTCAACCTACCATTGTCTAGTGCATTCTTCTACCTGTCCTTTCCAACACCTTTGTGGAGAATGTTTTCGGTTGCCTCTTTGCTGCCCACTCCAATGGTCTCAAAGCACTTGAATTCTTCAAATTTTACCTCGATCATTTCCCAGTTTTGTCCAAGTTCAGATGCTTTTGAAAAGACGCTTCATATTCTTGCACGAATGCGATATTTTGATAAATCTTGGGAACTGATGGAAGAAATCCAACAAAGACATCCTTCCTTGCTCACCCTCAAGTCAATGAGTATCTTGTTATCTAAAATTGCAAAGTTCTAATCCTTTGAAGATACCCTGGAGGCATTTAAAAAAATGGAGAATGATGTATTTGTTGGTAGGAAGTTTGGTACCGATGAATTCAATGTATTGCTTTGAGCATTCTGCACGCAGAGGCAGATGAAGGAGACACGCTCAGTGTTCCTAAATATGCATTCTCGATTTCCTCCCAACACAAAGACAATGAATATCTTGCTCTTGGGGTTTAGGGAATCAGGTGATGTTACTGCAGTAGAACTATTCTATCATGAAATGGTCCTAAGAGGTTTTAATCCAAATAGTATAACTTATAATATCAGAATTGATGCTTACTGTAAGAAAGGTTGCTATGGCGATGGTTTGAGGCTTCTCAAAGAAATGGAATAGGCGAATTGCTTGCCTACCTTGGAAACAATCACTACTTTGATTCATGGAGCAGGGGTTGTTCGAAATCCAATCAAGGCATAGCAGATATTCGATGAAGTTCCTTTGAGGAACTTACGCCCATATTCTGGTACTTATAATGCTTTGATGAGCTCGCTCGTTAGATCAAAAGATCTGAATTCTACAGTTGCTTTGATGGATGAGATGGAAGAGAAACATATTAAGCATGACAGTATGACCTATCATATCATTTTCTCAGGATTGAAGAGGTCAAATGGCATTGAGGGTGTTTGTGAGCTATACCACAAGATGGTTGAGAGAAATTTTGTGGCCCAAACACGAACGGTAGTGATGTTGATGAAAATTTTCTGTGAAAATCGTGAGCTTGATTTGGGTTTGAATTTTTGGAATTGCCTTGTGGAAAAAGGCTCTTGTCCTCATGGCCATGCGTTGGATCTCTTGGTGATAGGACTGTGCTCCTTGGGGAGGGTCCAAGAAGCATTTGACTGCACCAAACAGGTTTTGGAAAGAGGGAGGCATATTAGTGAGTCAGTGTCTTGAATGTTGGGAAGATTTCTACTGCAGAGAGGTGAGATGGACAAGTTGAGTACGCTCAACCAGATGATAAAGAAATTACAAGATATTTTGCCGCCATCAACAGGGCATGCTGTGTTGCTGCCTCAACAGAGATAAAGTAGTATGTTTAATTTTATGAATGATTCATTAAACTTTGTTCTAATTATGTATGAATAGTTTTATTTGATCCATTTGTTGAGTTTCTAGATTTTATGCTTTCTGCCCCGACAAAAAGGCGTGCTATTGGCGCATTTGCTCGGAGTGGAGCATTAAATCCTTCAATTGAAGGACCATAAATAATTTGGATTGGGAAGGTTTGGAAGATCTAATTGTTTTTTTTTTTTTAATTTTTTTAATTTTTTTTTATTTTTTTTATTTTAGAAGAAGAGTGATATTTGCTAGCAACAACGTAATAAGGGCAGTCAATCACTTTGTTTCACTGAATGCCTCTAATTAGTTTTAAAAACACCTGTTATGTCTCAAACCTCAAACAATAAGTGTACTTTGTCAAAATATTAACATTAAAACTGCTTGATTTTTTTTTTTAATGATTTTTATTTTATCAAAGAATAAACTATTTATACTATTAAAATTACAGACCATGAGTTAGAGTTTAATAGATAAACCCACCAAATCCCAATATAAACAAAAAAAAAACATACCTTTCCTGGCTTTCCATTAAAACACTCCATATTCCATAATGTCAAATACAAGTAAATCAGAGATACCAATCTTTTTTTTTTTTTTTTTTTGATCTGAAATCAGAGATACCAATTCATTTCTAAGACATGTTCCACCAGCAGCATAATCTGGATCTAACAAACTTAAAAATCACAAAACCCAGGGCTCACATTCCAATAGGAACAAATAACTAATATGATGAAACAATTAAAGAAACCTCTACCCTCCCCTGTAACCTTTCCCCTTTCCAATTAGAACAAGAAAAAAAAAAAAAGAAGAAGAAGAAGAAACTTCTAATGTTAAAATATAGTTAACCAGACTCCAAATATTAACTATAGAAAACGAGCTAATTGTACACCCTAACTCGAGAGCCAACCTGCTAACTCTGGAAGAAAAAAAATGAAAGAATGAGTTAACGCCCAGTAAACCGCATAGGTAATAGGGTTTGGGGAAAAGCAAGTTTAAGAAAGATTTTAGAGGCCAACTCAAACCGAATCATGATTTTGAGCCGAAGTCCAGTTAAATAGAGCTCACAAGATCTCTATCAACAATCTTCACATTTTATTGGGTTCATTGCCCATATCATATTTTTATTGGGCCCATCGCCAACAAGGGGATGCCGGTCAAAGTTGGGTTCAACGCACAATTTGTATTCTTTACCCGGGCCAGTCCAACAACCTCGGGAGGCCCAAGCAATCTTCACTCAACAACCATTTTATCAAATGGACATTTTTGATTTGAAACAATTTTTCTAAATTCTAAAATAATGCATGTGCATACACGATGATTCCCACGAATTCAATGGACAAACAAATATGCATTTTCTTTTTCATTTAAACATTCCTCCAAGATCAATCGGGTTGCTTGATTGAAAAGAAAAAAGAAAAAGAAACAGAAACAGAGCTTAAAAGAGACCCATGGCCAAAAGTTTAGACTCCTTTCTGTGGCAGCGTTTCGAATGCAGAGACGGTGTTCTCGAATTTAATCCTGTGTATAGGGGCACCGCTTTGCTTGATAGCACAAGCTGTCTTGTCCTCAAGAGGGCAACGTGCTTTCAGCATGGAGAACACGTGATTGTTCAACCTCCTCGCTTTCTTCATTGCTTCCAATAGTCCGTCCCATCCCTACTTTAACAGAAACATGAATACCATCAAAGGAAGCTAGAATGTGTTTTTAAATCACAAGCAATGTGGTGTATTTTTAAAAGCGCGTGATTTTAAAGGCCAAACTGCAATTTTACTAAACGCTTAATTACATTTTTAAAAATCGCGTTTTCAAATTGCACGTTTTGAAATCGGAAACCCATACAGACACATCAATATAACAATAGAAAAGCGTTTCGATAAATATTTTGGCTACACAAACCTCCGACTCAAGTTGTCTAGAGTGGCTACTAGTACAACAGTAGGAGCAAAATGAAAATATATTTACCTGGACATGTTGAGGAATTCTGTGTGTCTGAGTTATTGATGAAGCCTCCACTTCGGCAACATTGAGGACCTGATATGAAAAATCAAAAAGCTCAAAATGCAGCTGTTGCCCAAGCAAGTATATTATGGTGCAGCCACCCCAAGCTATTGAATCACCCAGCACTTCATGATTGTTTGATGGTGCTTGAGCACTCTCTTCTAAATATCCCTATGTAATACAAGAATTAGAGAATGTTAGCAGCAAAACAAATATATCCAGCATTCACATACAACTAGAACCATACGAGGTATGAAAAAAATAAGTAAAGGCTCACTTAAGGTTAGTCGTCAACCATTACAATGAAGAGAAATAATCACGTAACTCCTGAAGACAATTGTTACTTGTAGCTCACAACTATGCTCAAGTATTTATTTATTTATTTTTTCTTTTTCTTTTTTTTTTTTTTTAAAAAATAAAGGTGGAAAGAATATTATCATAAGGCTTTGGCTCTGGTTCTTGTTCTGTCTTTTATTTTTATTTTTTATTTTTAAAACAAAAACATTAACAAACAACTCAAAACACAAAACATTGTTAAAAATACAAAAATAATTTTCACCTTTATGTCACGTAAGAGCACTTTTTCAAACCAAAAACGAAAAACATTCCCCAAAACACATTAACAAACATAGCATTCCTCACCAATATATGAACTTTTTATAGTCCAGGTTCATGTAATACCAATTTTTCCAGAAGTGAATTCATTGTAATGGCTACAAAGTGACATGATCATTTAAGATGCCAGCCACTCCATCAATAGGCCAAATGTCAGATGAAACCTAACTTTATCTTGGCCGAACAGAGATCTATATTGAAACATAGCAGTTAATGTCCCAAGACAAAAACTAGTAGTACTGAAAAACTAATGAGACGCCGTGAAATCAATATGTATTTCCTAGATATGGCTCTTTAGCGATCAATTTTTCTTTTAGAAATATTGCAGTGTAAATGCAGAGATATCCCCCTTTCAATTATTTGCTTTATATTGTGCAAATTTACGGCATGTTCAACGTAGATGCCACTTGGAAAAAAATCACGTATCAACAAAGACATGCAGACCTAGAACATTTTAGGTCAGAAGAACTATATACAATTTCAGGGAAACACGTGTTGGAAGATTCTTGCTTACAATTTGAAGGCCACTATATATACGGTAGAAATCCTTTGAGGTTGTAATGTCAATGAACCCTGTCTTTGGGGCAGTACTCCATTTACTACAATATTTATCCAGCGCTGCACTTGTAAAAGCGAGAGCATATTCCAGTACATTTCCAGTATTCATGTTAGCCTTGTACAAAAGATCTGCAACAATAGGAAGACATCTAAACCCTTAAACTGAAGAGCCATCAAAGCAATGAAAAAATGACTACGAAAATGACAAACACCTAAAGGCTTATAGTTATTGAATAAAGAATTTACATTTTCAGGACTAGCACTGGAATTATGAAACACAAAGATCATATATAGTCCCCCCCCCCCCCCCCCCCCCCCCCCCCCCCCCCTCCTCTTTCTCTCTTGGTTTTCTTTCTCAACTGCACATTCGTGCAGAGAATTACATATGGACATTGGACCAGGACCAAATTTGGACAAGTCTTGTGTCAAGGATGAGGTGTAGGCCCCTATTCTTTTTCCTTCTTTTTAGTAGGTGGAGGCCTTAACTTGATCTTGTATCTCTCCTATAAACAGTCTAAACTAAACCAGTCCTGAAAGTAAAATTTAGAGAGCGGCTGGCCCGATTTTATCAATTTTTCTTTCAGGGTAATAGATTGAATAAGTAAACCATGCAATGAACACCAAGGATGTGTTTGCACAAACAGTATAAAAGTAATCAATTGAATCAAGGTCATCAAGACTTGAACCAATGACGAAATGGACAACCAGATTTTGGTACCATGTTAAGAAGTGGCCTAAAAATGTATATCAAGCTCAAAAACACACCGACACTAACAAGGAACCCAAACCACCATATTATATCATTATGCTCAAAATTCTGATTCCTGGATAACCTTCAAGCAATACAATCCTCCCTTATCAACTTGCAGCCTCACCCAATACAAAAAGCAAGAAACTCACCAAATCCAATCCCAATAATAAATGTCCACATCAGTCTTAGGCTCCAACACAATATAATCACCTGAAACACCTATATTATTGGCCAGCAAAACATCTTTATTCTCAGCACACTAATTGTCCAGAGTTTCAACAAGTTGTGCCATGACCCACTTATGGGATGCCACATTGGTAGAATACCCCAAAAAGATCAGTCACTATTGGGGCTCTCCATACTGGTTCATATGGCCTAGATCGACCTAGACCATGCCCCAATGTAAGACTAAACAAACACATGCAATGTCCTCATAATCCAAATCGACGCAATCCTTGACATTCTTCATCGTGATGTATGTCACAAGTTGGCATATTAGCAGTTTTGCATACAAAAATTCCAATTTTGAATAGCCATTGCTGTTCTCAAAGATATGTACAGTCATGAATTTGGCATAAGTTTTATTATATGCATCCTTAATGAAGTTATGCACATTTAAAGAATGACATAACATCTCAAACAAATCTACCTCCAGGTCATGA
Source organism: Alnus glutinosa (assembly GCF_958979055.1). Classification (NCBI taxonomy): domain Eukaryota; kingdom Viridiplantae; phylum Streptophyta; class Magnoliopsida; order Fagales; family Betulaceae; genus Alnus; species Alnus glutinosa. The sequence goes on from NC_084897.1 coordinate 15,143,810, forward strand.
TATGGGTACAAACTCGGTGGAATTCCGTAAAACTGGAAAGAAAATGTAAACTTTTTAAAGTGACATTTGCAAAATTTCTGGATTATCATAAGCAGCAAGTGTGAAAAAAGCAAATAGTAAGTTTAGAAACAAGTCTTGGAGGTTTTTGGGGCATTTCTCTAATGGCTTTTATCCTGGAAGAGCAATTAAGTTATATTAAGGACAACGTTTAAAAGTCCAGAGCAGTTCTCACTGCAACAGAATCTTAGTGATTTGCTTCAAATTTACCTTTCATTCCCCACCTACATCCTCCTCTCAACCCCATCACTCTTCATCTGTCTTATTCATCAACTTCTTCCAGCTATTTTTGTGATAAACTAATATGCTTCATTCATCTATTTGTTAGCTTCTGACCATTTTTCCAAGCTTGCTATCAAATGGTTCCAATTTTGTCTTTTAAGGTTGCTTCTGAATGCATATATGCAACAGTAACACAAAAAATGTGCCTTGAACTAGCCCACAGAGCTATTCCTATGGCAACCCAGTCTATGTTCCAATGAGTTTTAGCAGGAAGTTAAGATTTCATAAGATAAAGATGACACCATGAAAAGGAAAGACAAATGCTTATGAACATTATACTGTTACAACTGCATCACAAAGATCGAACAGCACTTCTTTGACAGCTAAGCCATACATAACTGACCTGTAAATTGTATATGATAGAACTGGCATAAGTTCTGTTTTGCCTGCACATAAACAGGGATAAATAACAGCAAGATTGGAAGATGTGCAATTGGGTACCTGCAGCTTCTGCCTGTTTTGATATGGTGTGGAAAGATGTTGGATTTGGACACCTAGGGTTTGACACTATAGCAGTAGTGGCAGCTTTAAAAAGGCTGACAATAGGGCTATCTCTACCATCTTGAGAATGCAATATCTGCCCATCTGCACCAGGAAGCAAGCCCAACCATGGGGCCGTTTGCATGAAATGCATGGTATCCACTTCTCTCTGTTGAGCATGCAAGAATGCAAGAGTAAGCAGAAATCACTCGAGCAGGTAAAGACATTGACAACATCAAAGATGATACACAGTTATAAGATGAAAAGAATCAATACTTTTCTGAGCGATGAAAAGAACCAATATAATTGGCTTCCACCATGCTCAACAACATTTTATATTACTGAATATGAAAATATGGGATATAAAATCTCAATGTTCAAATGAAAGGTTTTTAATTATATAGATTCATTCTGAATCTTATCAAGCACACAAACATACTGAGTATATGAAATATGAAGAAATAGGTATGCCTAGATTCTTTAGTCTATGTAAACAAAGGATCCAATTGATAGAATAAGCATTGTTTTGGACTCTCATCTCATGACGAATGCCTTCTCAAATTTTGTTTGCCCCATAGTTTGTCCCAGAATAAAACAATAAGAATTTGAATTTTCGCATTCCCTTTTTATCCTTATTTTGAAGTTTGTATCCTGTATGAAAAGTTCAAAGCAAAATAATACAAAGGTTACTTTGGGAGAACAGACGAAAAATTGAGTTGGCAAGGCATTAAATGCTCCATAAAATGTCTGTTTCCTTTTCCAAATGAGACAAATTATGGGGTTGGAAAAGAATTTATTTTTTCTCCCTTCTTTTATCAACTCCTTATCTTTATTTGGATCGCCACCTATACCAAAAGTAATAAAAACAGAAAAAAGATAGATTTGAGGCTCCAACAATGCTTATGTATAAAGTAGTAATTTCACATGAAAAACGGCATGAGCAAGATTGGTATTTGTTCATGCAATTGATTCTCAAGTCAACAAAATTGGAGTCTTAAAAATTATTTGGTTCAGCTTCATTCAAGGAATTGATTCTGTATCCAGTCTAATTGCAAAGCATGGTGATCCCATGATGTAGGTTGAATGGCATGATATTTATTTTAGAGTAAATATATCATAACTTCTTGAGTCGGGGAGCGATTTGAAACTAGTCCCTCACTTTTTAAAAATCAATGTTGACTCCTTAATTTTTTTGCGAATTTGAAACGAGTCATTTCGTCACTTTTCCGTCCATTTTCATAACTTCTGTTAATGCCATGATAGAACATAGAAATTATGGAAGTTGAAACCGTGCTCTTTACCGAGCATTCATTGATCATATATAGAGTTTGATTACAAAGTTTAAGTTAAATACTAACTCTAGTCTAGCAACCGGTTTCTACCTCTAAATACATTCAAACTATAACACTTGAAATCTTTATCTAGTTATGATACTATTGCATTAGGACTCTATAACATGTTTCGGCTTTTGGATAGAAGTAGAGGACTTCTTAGTAGAGTCCCGGTTGGACACCTCCACAGATTGAGCCGCACAAGACTCCTGCTGGGACTTTGAGTCTTGTGCGAGAGGTGTTCTAATACCCTCCCGCAAGTTCAACGGGGGAGATCGCACGTTGAGCTTGAAACAGAGTTGTTGAAACTTGGCCGAAACAAGGGGTTTTGTAAGGACATCGGCAAGCTGATTTGAGCTAGGAACAAACCGAACCACCAAGGACTTATCAGCAACGCGATCTCGGACAAAGTGGAAATCAATTTCCACATGGTTGGTACGCGCATGGAATACCGGATTAACGGACATGTAGGTGGCACCAATATTATCACACCAAAGAGTTGGGGGAGAGGAGGTCCGAACACCAAGTTCTTGAAGGAGTGCCTGGATCCATAAGAGTTCAGTTGTGGTGTTTGCAACAGCCTTATACTCTGCTTCTGTAGAGGACCGAGAGACAGTGGGTTGTTTGCGGGAGCTCCAAGATACCAAATTTGAACCAAGAAAAACACAATATGCACCGGTGGAATGACGATTGTCTGGACATCCAGCCCAATCAGCATCCGAGTAAGCTTGAAGAACATTGGAAGATGAGCGATGAAGAAGGAGCCCATGAGATAGTGTATACTGCAAGTATCTGAGAATTCTCTTAACGGCCTGCCAATGTGGTTTAAGTGGTCGATGCATGAATTGGCACACGTGGTTTACAGCAAAGCTTAAGTCTGGTCTTGTGAGAGATAGATATTGTACGGAGCCGACTGTACTGCGATAGAGAGACGGATCTTCCATTGGATCCCCTGAAAAGGCAGAGAGGACGGACAAGGAAGCCATTGGAGAAGTAATAGGCTTTGCTTCATGCAGTTTGTCTTCTTTAAAAGATCCATAATATAGCGCCGTTGAGAGAGAAGAAGACCTGAGTTCAGTTTGTAAACTTCAACACCAAGAAAATAATGTAAATCACCCAAATCTTTAACAGCAAATTCAGCATTAAGGAGGTGAAGTAAATTCGGGATGGCAGCTGGATCCGAAGCTGTGATGATGATGTCATCAACGTAAATAAGCAGAAATACGGTGACTGACTGTGTTTTGTAGAGAAAAAGAGACGAGTCGGCCTTGGACCCGACAAAACCAAGTTGGATGAGCTTGGCACTTAACCTGGAAAACCAGGCTCTAGGCGCCTGTTTGAGGCCATATATAGCCTTGTGAAGCTTGCACACATTATAAGGAAAGTTAGGATTGGTAAATCCCGGTGGCTGAACCATATGAACATCCTCGGACAAAAGACCATGAAGAAAAGCATTTTGTATATCAATCTGTTTCATTGACCATCCAGCAGAATATGCAAGGGAAAGCACTGTTCGGATCGTAATGGGCTTAACAACTGGACTATAAGTTTCTCCATAGTCCACACTTGCTTGTTGATGGAATCCTTTGGCTACCAGCCGAGCTTTGTGTCTCTCAATGGAACCATCGGCTTTTCTTTTCAGTTTGAACACCCATTTGCATCCTACTGGATTTTGGGAGCCGTGTGGAGGTACAAGGGACCATGTCTGGTTATGGAGAAGAGCATTAAACTCAAGTTGCATTGCATTTCTCCATTCTGGAATACTCACAGCATTTGAGAAACAGGTCGGTTCCTGAGTGGCTGAGGCATGCTGTGTTAATAAACCCCGAGGAGCAGGATATCGGACAGTGCCATCTGTGAGCTGTCTTGGCTGAACTATATTGTTCATAGACCTGGTATGCATGGGATGTACTCGGGCAGGAGGAGTTTCCTCATAGGAACTGGAACAAGAGCCGTGTGGTTCTGCAGAATTGGAAGAAGAGGAATTGGAAGAAGAAGGTGGTGGTGCAGGAGGTTGTGGTGAAGATGGAGCGGGTGGAGGTAAAAGAATAAGAGGGAAAATAGGAGCTTGAACAGGAGTGGAATTAGGAGGAGTTGCAGAACCTTGAGAAGCATAAGGAAATCGGGATTCATGGAAGATGACATCCCGAGAGATGTACAATCGGCCAGATTCTATGTGAAGGCATTTATAGCCTTTGTGATGTTGCCTGTATCCAAGAAAAACGCATTCTTTGGACGTTGGGAGAATTTATGAGTGTTGTAAGGCCTGAGATTTGGAAAACACGCACACCCAAAAACTTTAAGAAACTGGTAATCAGGAATTTGATGAAATAATTTTTCAAAAGGGGACTGATCATTGAGCAATGGAGTTGGCATTCGGTTGATAAGATAACAGGAGGTAAGGCAGGCATCTTCCCAGAATTTTTGAGGGAGAGAACTCTCGGCCAGTAAGGCTAGAGTGGTGTCAATTAAGTGTCTATGCTTGCGTTCGGCACACCCTTGCTGTTGGTGTGTATGAGGGCAAGAAATACGATGCGTGATGCCTTGAGATTGAAAATAAGAGTGAAGATTACGATATTCACCCCCCTAGTCCGATTGCACACTGATTATTTTTGTGTTTAAGAGCCGTTCAACCATAACTTGGAACTTAAGGAAGACAGACATGACATCTGATTTGGCTTGTAGAGAAAAAACCCAAGTAAAACGACTAAAGGCATCAATGAAAGACACATAAAACCGACTTCTGTTTATTGATAATGTTGGAGAAGGTCCCCATACATCGAAGTAAATTAATTGTAAAGGACTACAAATTGAAGCACTAGAAGAACTAAATGGCTGCTGATGACCCTTGGCTTGTGCGCATGCAGAGCAAGGGGAGGAAGCCTTATTTGAAGAAACTGGAAGGTTGAACTGAGAAAGAACATGCTGAACTGTGCGAAAGGCAGGATGACCCAAGCGCTTGTGCCATGAAGCTGTAGAAGTGCGTTCACCGACAAAGGCTTGTTTTATTGACGAAGAACTGGTTGACGGAAGAAGGGGATAGAGACCATCTTTAGTTGGCCCTTGGTGGAGGATGGTCCTGGTTTGAATGTCCTTAATCAAGAAATAAGAAGAGTGAAATTCAAAAAATACAGGGTTGTCAAAGGCAAATTTTTGAACTGAAAGAAGATTTTTAGAGATGGATGGAACACGAAGGAGTTGGTTAAGGATAAATTTACGCCGAGAAAAGATGAATGATGCAGAACCAACATGAGAAATAGGCAAACCTGTTCCATCCCCTACTCAGATCTGATCCTGGCCGTGATATTCCTCACGAGATAAGTTGAGGTGCTGTAGCTCGTTAGTGACATGATGTGTAGCACCGGTGTCCGGATACCAAACATCCTCTGCTGGTAGGGCTGGTGTGGAGTAATAGGCCTGTGGAGAAGGAGGAGGTTGCTGATCTGGAATAGACTCCTGTTGATGGTAGCAACGAAAGGCAGTATGGCCAATTTTCCCGCAAATTTGGCAGGTAGGACGGGAACCGGTAGCAGCATCAGGAGAAAAATAGGAGCCACGGCCACGATTGTTAGGAAAATAGCCACGACCACGGTTGAAGGGTCGTCCTCCACGGCCACGGTAGCCCCTGCCTCGAGGTGGGAAGGAGCGATTTGTAAAATTTGCTGCAGCCGGAGGAAGATCAAGGGCAGAGGTCTGCTGGTCCAGGCGCATCTCGTGAGCCAGTAGATGACCATAAAGTTCATCTATGGATAAGGGATCAACCCTAGTGGTGACAGAGGTCACAAATGGGCCATATTCGGAGCCAAGACCCTTGAGGAGAAAAGAGACGCTCTCAAAGTCATTGAGAGGTTGTCCGGCGGCAGCGAGAGTGTCACTAAGAGTCTTGATGGTTTGGAAGTATTTTGTAATGGAGCTTCTACCTTTCTTTACTGTGGCAAGCTGAAAATATATTTGCATGACTCTAGCACGGGCTTGAGATTCGAACATGGAAAGCAGAGTGGACTAGAGAGCTGCCGAGGAGATGCTGCCAACTGCATGAACCACGTAGGGTTCGGTTAATGTGGATATAAGAATGCTGAGTATCATTTGATCATGCTGGTTCCACGCAAGAAATTCTGGGTTGACAATTGTGGCAGGCGCTCAAGCATCAGTTGAAGGATTCGGAATCGTTTGAGGTGGAGGCTGAGATGAGCCGTCAAGAAAGCCGTAGGCGTCCTGTCCTTTGATGTAGGCGAGAGTCTGTGTTTTCCACGCCATAAAGTTTCCTTTGGAGAGTTTGATATGAAGATTCGGATTCATGTTGGGTATGGTAAAGACAACCGGTTGCGGTTGGGGAGGTGGGAGATGAGGTTGAGTGGCTATGGGAGCCACCGAACTGGCAGAAGCACTGGATTCAGAATCAGAATGAGCCATAGCTCAAGACATGTGTCTTTGAGATGGCTCTGATACCATGATAGAACATAGAAATTATGGAAGTTGAAACCGTGCTCTTTACCGAGCATTCATTGATCATATATAGAGTTTGATTACAGAGTTTAAGTTAAATACTAACTCTAGTCTAGCAACCGGTTTCTACCTCTAAATACATTCAAACTATAACACTTGAAATCTTTATCTAGTTATGATACTATTTCATTAGGACTCTATAACATGTTTCGGCTTTTGGATAGAAGTAGAGGACTTCTTAGTAGAGTCCCGGTTGGACACCTCCACAGATTGAGCCGCACAAGACTCCTGCTAGGACTTTGAGTCTTGTGCGAGAGGTGTTCTAATATGCCACGTCAGCCTTTTTGCTACATCACCTTAAAATATTATTTTTTAACAATTTTATTTAAAAGATTTTTTTAAGTAAGGGTTGGGGGTGGCCTGCGAGCCACACCTCGGGCCTGGGGGTAGCCTGAAAGCACCCTCGGGCCTGGGGCCAGGGGTGGCTCATGGCCACCCCAAGGGCCAAGGGTAGCTGCGCGGCAACCCCTTGGGCCTAGGGTTGGCCTGAAGGCCACCCCTAGATCCATCTAGGGGTGACCTGAAAGCCACCCCCTGGGTGTGGCGTGCGGCCACCCCTAGGGGTTGGGGATAGTTGCTAGGCCACGGGTGGCCACGCGGCTACCCCCGGGGTGGCCGCCCCTGGGGGCCACCCCCAACCCTTCCTTTTTTATTTTAATTTTCCTTTTTGAATAAAATTATTAAAAAAATAATATTTTAAAGTGATGTGACAAAAAGGCTGACGTGGCACTAAAGGAAGTTGCGAAAATGTACAAAAAAGTGACGGAAGGACTCATTTCAAATTCGCAAAAAAGTTAAGGAGCCAACATTGATTTCTAAAAAATGAGGGACCAGTTTCAAATTGCGCTCCGAGTCAGAGAATTATGATACATTTACCCTTTTATTTTATGACAGAAGATAGAAACTTCACTTGCCTATCATAACCATTGATTTCACAAAGGAAACAACCAAGATAGTGCTGGACAGAGAAAAGGAGAATCGTATAGCTGACCACAAGAAGCTTATTGAAGGCTTCTAAGGAATCCGTATAAAAATTGCTACCTGCCTTTACATCTTCCCTGTAGCTATGCCATTATGACATGACTTATCTATTCACAACCTTGGTTAGTGGATTATGATACCATATAATGGGGCATATAAGGCACCCAGTTTTTACAACTGTGCAGAAGTTTGCCTCTGCAAAGAGGGAAAAGATCTCTAGCAAGCGTAGAAAATCCCTGTAATAAGGCCTGCTGGAAATGAGAAAAAGTAGCCTCTACACAAAAAAACTCTAGCACTATGATGCAAAGTATATGGAAGAGGACTTGATATCCGAAGAGGAACACTAAAACAAAGCCTAGTCGTCCATAAGTTTGATTATGTGATCAATCTTGGTTGATTTTAGTTGTTTTTTTGTGCCTTGGACTTAAGTATTTCCTTACATGAAGTCTTTTAATTTTTATGTAACAAGTCATCTGACTTTTTAATTAGGCATGTGACTACTGTAGGACAAATTTAAAAACATTAGAAGAGATTTGAATCAGTGGTTGTGATCGCGTCTTATCTAGGGCAGCAACTTACTGTCTTATTTAAGAGTTTTCTGAAGTGGTAATAACAACTTTTTCCAGAGAATTGAATGAACTTTCAGCCAACGTTTGTGGCTTTTCTCTCCCTCTTGCTTAGGGATTGAGTTTGGGTGTTCTTGCTAAATTGATAGCTTGAACGAGCTCTCCGATTTCCCTTCTTAAACTCCCTTTTTCTCTCATTCATATTCGGAATTGCATCAGTTGGTATCAGAGCAAGTTTTGGTCCGTTGGAATTGAGTGGGGATTTGGGGTTATTTTCTCTAAGGAATTGCAAGATGCCACTAAGGAGAAAGAATCAGCTTTGTGGAGCACCAAATTAGAACGTTGCATTTGATCAACAACTAGTGGTCCGTATGATTGAAGCTTTTGTCCAGTGCGTTGCGCAAAGAGAGAATCCTTCTCAAGATGGCAACAAAATTGAGGGGGATGACTATCAACATGAAGAGTTTTTTAGAACCCTCGTACACAAATAGTATACAAAAGAGCCAAACACCCTATAGGCTTCTACAATCTAAAAACTTAATCAGATTTACCAGATCCGATTAGGAAAAGTTAGGAATATGTACAACAACCTAATCCAAACGAGATCAAAGAAAATAAGATTTTTGAGAAAGCATTTTGGACTCGCAGTCCTCAAAGAGGCTCATATTCATTTCTCTCCAAATGCTCAACATTAAGAAAACAACAATAACCTATCAGATTGCCTCTTTGGGATGTCCCCACCCTTGGAACTTCCAGCAAAGAAGTAACTCTAGAATGTTACTAGGCTTTGCCCATGAACCCCCAAATAACTTGAGAACCAAGTGCTAGATATCACTAGTATACTCACTATGAATGAGAAGGTGATTAATTTTTTTTTTTTGATAGGTAAGAAAACAAAATAGCATTAAAAAAGCGTAAAGGCGCCCCTAAGTATACATGAAGTATACAAGGACATCAAAACAAAAGAAAAACAGAAAACAAAGGAATAACACCTGAAAAAACCCAAAAGACAGAAGAAAGGCTACATTAAACCCCCAACCTCTTGCCTCTAACCCGGCTAGAACCAACACTACTAGCATCGAAATTGATCGAGCATTCTAGATTCTTAACCTCTCTTTTCCCTTTTTCTTAGAAGCAGAGAGAGTGCTGCCCCTCATCAACTAAAGCCAAGAAGTCCATAAAACCTTTCACAGTCCCCTTGAAAGGAACCCCCATCGTGCGAAAACACAACCTAGCATCTTGCACTACCCTGGGGTATACAACAACCCCTCTCTTAGGATCATTCCCCTTCAAAGATTCACCCACCTCGAAGACCCAAGTGTTAAGGATATAATAGTCAACTCACATCCCATGCCAACAGCCGCATCTACCATCTCAAGTTCACTCATGGACAGCACACAAACCCTAGCAGCTGCCACACAAACCCTAGCTCAATCAGCCGTGAATCAAGGCAATCTTCCCCAATAATCACACACTCGGATACTCTCTCCATATAAAACCTACAGCTAGCATTATTCTCTCGCAACTTTCCTATTGTACCTCAACGGCTATATTACCATATCTACCTTCCTAGAATAGAATAATTCTTACCTTATGTAAACGACAGTGTACACGGCATATATGTACTTGTAAATCCTTATAAATATACATCAATACAAAACCCTAAGCATCAAGTGCTTAAGGTCTTTTACCCTAGTTTTGTTTTAGTTTACACCAAGAAGACTGTTGGCCCCTCTAAGACATACCAAGTAAAAACTGGGGAGAACACCCATACACAGAGGAGAACGGCCTCGGTGGAAACAAAACCCATTGAAAAGAGGGAGAGAAGCCCACCACGCCAAACGGATACGAAAAAGCAGGCCCAACACCACCAGAAGAGGGTTGGGCAACCGAAACCCCTCCCCCACCTAGTGCCATCGAGGACCGGTCCATGACCCTGATAGGGGGCTGAGAAGAAACACCCAAGGACTGCACTGTCGGAACATTGATCGCCGCCACAGCCTCAACAATTAGAGAAGTGTCCACTTGTGCTACATTGCCTTTCTTTGCTTTCCAATAATATCTTTGCACCTACTCGAAATCTGAAGGGTAACAAGAAAGAAATAGCCTTCTCATTCTTTTTACATAGGCAACACCAGTTAACAAGAAAGAAACCTTGCCTTCTAAGGTTATCAACTGTGCGGATTCTACCCTTTGTTGTAGTCCATAAAAAGAACGCAATGCAAAGAAGGGCCTTAACCTTCCAAATGTACCTAGACTATTTGGTATATATGGCATTGTGTTGCATGTGACACATTTTATATGTAATAGATACAACGTACAAACTCTAATCACATAGATGTTTATGCTGGCTCTGTGTTGTATATGTTCTCATCATTTAATGTTTAGTAGTTTCCGCTGCTATGTGTAATCTCTAATGTGATATGCTCATGCTATGAGACTTTTTTTTAATGTTGATGTTTGGTTCATGGCGTGTAGTCATGCCATTGCAATGATCCGGATTTTTTATTTTTTTATAAAAAAAAAGGGTCGTCATATATGGCTCCTTCATATTTTATTTTATATTTTTTAATGTCAATGTAGCAATTAAGTGTAAAATATTGCTAAAGGAAGTCCAAGATTGAATTAAACAAATACAACACAGGTATACTGAACAATAAAGGAAAAAATTGATTTGGGTGTGTGGGGCCGCCAAAAGAAACTCTAAAAGAAATTCCAACGCATTGTTAATATTTTCGAAGTTCGCAAATTCAGGAGCCACTGATTTAACTCAAATCTGAACTGCATTTGCTTCAGTAAGAAATCGCTAGACATAGTCATTTTTATGAAGAGTTTAGAACACTAACCAACACAATATCAAGAAGTCCCATCCAATATAATATGCTTCCAATCTCCTTTATCCCACGAAGAACCTCTGCTTTGAGCTCTGACTTTGTCCCCCAATTAAGTTGTTCTTTCACAAGCCTCATACAACCTGTGTATGGAGAATTAAATTCACAAACTAGGAAAGGAGAGACTAAGTCCAAGAAAATGGGAGCAGAAACGACAAGAGCATGCATGCTAAAAATCTGATATCTAAAAAAGGAACAATAATTCCAGTGGATATGAAAACTTAAACACCGCAAGAGGATGGTTAGTAGTCCACAAAACTGTTTTTCACTGTCAACCTTACATGGGTTCTGGCTCTGAAATACAAGTGACTAAAAAACCTATGAAAAGGCATCATGTTTTGATCAGCTTCAAATCAGATTAGTGAACATTTGCAATATATATGCCGAATTCCTATTATATATAAAACCCTTGCGCCTATTGACAACTGCTGTGTCGAACAGAATCATGCTTAAACTTTTTCAGAAACATGTTTGGACACTTCATATCATTGTCCACTTCCATTTATTTCAAAAATTTCCACGAGCCTTGTCTTTTGTAACAGACCTAACTATGCATTTGTCATCTCAAGTTATTCTTTGTTGTTTTTCACATACAGGAAACACATGTTAATGCATCATATTAAATAATCAAAAGATGTATGTGGCTGTGTCCGTCTAGATCTCACAAAGTTGCGGTGTTTGACATTTAATGTCAATCTCAAAAGTGGTTGGTGCTTTAAGGAGGTTGGGGGTTCTTTTGGAGTAGGAGTATGGAAAGGTATTAGGAGGGGTTGGGATGCGTTTGCAGCTCATGTGAGTTATGAGGTCGGGGATGGTTCTAAAGTCTTGTTTGGCATGATGTGTGGTGTGGAGAGTTACCTTTGAAGACTCTTTTTCCAGAGCTGTTTCTTATTGCATGTGGCAATGATGCATGGGTGGAAGAGAATATGCAAAGGCAAAATGGTACAATTCTGTGATATATTTTGTTTACTCGACCTGTACATGATTGGGAGGTGGAAGTGGTTACTAGATTTTTTGAGCTGTTGTATTCTCTTAAAGTAATGTGTGAAGGAGAGGATACAATTTGTTAGATTCCAGCGCGTAGAAAATCCTTTTTTCTTGATAAGTTCCTGCGCGTAGAAAATCCTTTGAAGTAAAGTCTTACTATAAGGTTTTATCTAGTCCTATAAAGTCTTCTTTTCCGTGGAAAAGTATTTGGAAAGTTAAGGTTCCCCCGAGAGTGGATTTTTTTGTATGGACGGCGACTTTAGGGAAAATTCTAACTTTGGACAATTTACGAAAGATGAATATTATTGTGATGGAGTGGTGCTATATGTGTAAGACTTATGGAGAATTCATTGATCATTTGTTCTTGCATTGTATGCTTGCTACAGAATTGTGGAGTTCAATCTTGCAGCTGTTTGGTGTGGTGTGGGTAATGCCGCGATCGGTGAAAGAGATGTTGGGGAGTTGGAGGGGGTAAAAGGGTAACCGGACGTTGATGCCGATTTGGCGAATGGCTCCGTTGTGTTTGATGTGGTGTATATGGAGGGAGCGGAATGCATGCAGTTTTAAAGATTGAGTTTGGTTTGATTAACTTGAAAAAGTTGGTGATAAAAACCTTACTTATGTGAAGTGAAGATACAATCTATGTCTGCGTGTTCTTATTCTGATTTTTTAGATATGTGCTCTCTTTTCTCATTGAATATCGGGTATCATGTATACATCCTGTATAGTATGGGTTGTGCCCCTCTGCGCTTTTTGAAATATACTATACTGATAAAAAAAAAATTGTCAATCTCAAAAACTGACATTCGTTTCTTTCATTATACTGACTCACCTTGAATGTTGGGTTTTGGAAATTTTCAATTTATAGTGGAGAATAATCTTGACAGAAACTGTCAATAAATACATGTAATACAATAGCCCTTTCTTTTTTAAAGCAAGTTCACATTCGAACAACATACATTATTGTATTTGGCCAAATGTACTACTCTTCCCTAAACTATTCATGAAGGCACAGGCAGCATTTTAATAATTCACTTGTTCATTGTCCTGAATTTGAGATTTTTCTTTTTTCTTTTCGCTTGGTAATTTAGCTCACATGCCCTGCTTTTTACTTTGAGATTTTTATACTATGAACAAAAAAGATGAGAATGTGATCAAGTTTAAGCAGATCATAATTTGATAAAAACAATAAGGAAAAACATGATGATAGCTTTTACTCATCACATGATATCAAAATATAGCAGAAAAGTTTTTCAACACTGACTAGAATTCCCTATATCTTGGTGGTGTCCCTATTACTTTTTCTCTTCAATATAAATTTTTATTTGTTTATCCAAGTTTAAAGTATCCAGTGTATGGAATGATCAACAAAGATTCCCCTAATTTCAATAACATTTCTAAATCCCAAATGTATCATGATCTACATTGATGCATCCATAAGCGTCCAATGCTGTCATCAGCTTTGAATGACCAAAGTCTTTGCAATAGTTCTGTTTTGCATTTTAAACTATGTGGAGGGAAGATTGTTTCTAGTAATGATGTGAAAAAAACGCAAAAAATGAAAAAGACTTCAATAAAAATTTGCAACACAGTCAGGTACCTGTCACACCTCCATCAAAAGGAAGCAATCCAATAGATTTTGGCAATGCTTCTTGCAATCCTGTGATCATTGGTTCAAGTGTAGCTATCTGAAACATGCATGCGTGAAACATTAGACAAAACCACAATTAAGTATTATCTTCAAATAAAATGTCAACATATATAAGGTACACATAGAATGTTTTAGCTACGTTCATTCAACTAAACGAACATTAATACAGTGATGCAGCATCTTATGCGGTTCAGCATCTAATCACTAAGGATTTAGGGATCTTGGGGCTCATATAGGATATACTAACAGATTTGTAAAAGGTTTGGTTTTGTATATCGCATTTGGGCACAGGAAACTAGTTTTTTGGGGCTGGAAAAATCTAATCAAGGGTTGGAACACAGCAACCAGCAAGTAAAGCAAAGAGTGAAGAAGAAGATGCATAAAGGTAGTGTCATACTAGGGTCCTTGGACATCACACCTAAGAGGGAGACGCATTACACATTGACGGCAATGACATTTACAACTGTACAATCACTAATAACTATGAAGGAGCCAAACAAAAAATCAATAAATGAACCATCAAACCAATTTTAACGATGAAATCAGCAACAAATCATCCACTATAAGATTTTCGGCTGAAAGATACTAAAGAAGATCATGTTTCCGAAAATGATTGTTACAAAGGCATAACCAGAACCATTTAACAAACCAACCAACATAACATCGACGAAGCCCAAAATACCATTGACAAGTAAGCTCCACATGACAAACATCAATCAAAGGCTTAAGTGGATTTTCGATGAAGGCCAGCACAGAAGAGGTAAACCAATGAGAGGATAAATGGGGAAGAAAATAAAGGAAAATAAGAAACAAAAAAGACCCTTACAAGCTTAAAAATTTCACAAAATATAATCTAAATGATCATTAAAGACTCTTACAAGCTTAAAAATTTCACAAAATATAATCTAAATGATCATTACTTTGATAACATATAGAAGTTAGGCTTTGTTAAGAAAAGAGAAAACACAACTTCAGAAGAATTTGAGAGAGAGATTTCAAACTTGCTCTTCCTTTCCCTCTCCAACTATATGTTGAGATTTGTGTAGAAATCTAAAATACGGGAATAATAGTGAAAGCAAGAGAGAGAAAAGGACACAATGAATTACAGGTGGTTCGGTGTCAGACACCTACGTCCACCACTTTGAATTAGCCCTAAGGGCTGCATTATATTCATTAACTTGATTGTTTACAATACATATATTCCTATTTATAGTTGAATAAGTCAACTTATACAAGTAAACTTAAATCGACTTATACAACGAAACACAAATCGACCTAGACTAGAAAATATAAATCAATAATATTATATTCAGAATATATTCTAACATTCCTCCTCAAACTCAAGGTGGAAGATTTTGGAAGCTTGAGTTTGAAAATAGAAAAACGGAGACCGTTGGTGAAGACTGAAATGCTGCTGAAGAGGAAAAAACAAAAAAGAGCCCACTTGGGTAGTTATTAGGTAGGTGCTACGAGCCAAGAACCGAAAAGGGTCTAACTGTGGGCCATGAACCGAAAAGAGGCCTACTGAGGGCCAAGAACCGAAAATGGCCAACTGCGGGCCAAGAACCGAAAAATGGCAGACTACGGGTCAAGAACAAAAAATGGGTTGATTGCGGGCCAAGAACCAAAAAAGGGCCGATTGCGGGCCAGAACCGAAAAGGAGCCGATTGCAAGCCATAACTGAAAATGGGCCGATTGCGGGCCAAGAACAAAAAAAAAAAAGGATGAGCGCACTTGGGCAGTTATCGAGATGGTGCACCGAACCCGACTCGTGTGTGGCGCGCGTGATGTGGTTTGCATGGACCCTTTTTTTTTTTTTTGGTGCTATATGGGTTCGAATCTGGTGTCAGTGGACACACCATAGGGGTTGTGAGCCCTTGTCTTTTCTTAAACCAAACAAGGAAGCCTCTTCACTCTTCGTCTTCTTAGTTTGGTGTTGCATGATCTAGACGGCAACGCTGATGATTTTAGTGGAGACATCGGCGATATAATCGCGATGGTGGCCTAGAGTGGATGAACCTAGTGGATCTTTAGATCGGCCGTGAGGTGTGAACAGTGAAGCACGGTTGGGGTGGTGTCTTCTAGGCAGCAGGCTGACATAGAGGTAGACTTTGTGGCTTCCGGTAGAGGTTGAACTGGTGTTGGAGAGGATGGTCAGAATTGGTGGCGGCATGACTGACGTTGATGGTGGGCTTCACTGGGCTAGATCTGACCAGAGATGGCCGGTAGGGCTGTTGTGGCTAGAGCGATGCGTTTTGGGAGGTGGGCTTACGGCGCGGTGCTGGATGGCAGCTGGCTGCTGGTGAAAAGGCCGGAGTTGCTTGTGGTGGCTCGATGGTGGACTTGTTTGTGGGCAGCAGTGCCTCGGGGTTGCCGGTTACTAGGTGGTGCAAGGCTGGAGCTGACTGTGAGATGAGCGTTGCGGATTGGTTGTGGTACGTGGCTGAACAGGCAGAATCTTTGGGCAGGGCGTGGCGGCGCGTGACATGGACTATGTCGGCGATTTCGGCAGCGATGGACACGTCTGCTTCAGATCTATCGATTGGTACTACTACCAAGGTGATTGGACAACTTTGGAGGGGCGGAGTTTCAGAGCAGAAACTCTTGACGGCGCATGGAAGCGTGACTGGATTGTTTAAGCCAATGAAAGATGGCTTTGATACCATGCTGAGATTTGTGTAGAAATTTAAAATACGGGAATAATAGCAGAAGCAAGAGAGAGAAAATGACACAATGAATTACGGGTGGTTTGGTGTTAGACACCTATGTCCGCTACTCTAAATTAGTCCTAAAGGCTACATTGTGTTCATTAACTTGAATGTTTACAATACATAGGTCCCTATCTATAGTTGAATAAGTCGAATTATACAAGCAACCTAAATCAACTTAACAAGGAAACACAAATCAACCTAGACTAGGAAATATAAATCAATAATATTATATTCAGATATATTCTAACACTATATATATATAGATATGGGAGAATAGCACTGCCGGCAACACTCGTAGTCTCGCTGTATGGAAGATGGTACGTACGTGCCTTTTGTGGTGTTTATGGAGGAAAATGAATGATAAGTATTTTGAGGACCACAAGAGGACTTTGGAGGAGTTGAAATCTTTATTTTTTAACACTTTGTATCTTCAGACAATTGTTTATGTTTCTTCTTTAAGTTATCATGATTTTCTTGTTCTTTTTGTCCTTAGTATCTAGGTGGCATCTCTTGTATACTTCCTGTGTACATGGAGCACCTTACGCTTTTAATGATATCTTGATTAATTATCAAAAAATGATTTTTAAAAAGGCTGAGGTTCCAGATGAATTTGAATGGCCAAAAGGTATATAGTTGGGATAAAGGTCTCCTCGAGTAGTATCTTTCAATTTGCATTGCAGACCAACAAAATGCTCATATACACCATACATGCGTAAGTTGGCTGACCGAATGTATGATATCAGATCATTATGGTTGAGCAAATTCAGACATGGCTAAATTGAGTCTAATTAACAGCCAGAAATCTGGGTCACACAAGATGCTGCCATGACTGCAACCAAAAACTATGGCAGTGAAAGCTATTCAGAGACCTAAAGGCTGTAAAACTTGAGGATTACGTGACACATAAAAGACTCCCTAAAAGTAACAGAAGAAAAGTTTGCAAATAGCAGGTTTTATGCATAGTTATCCAGCCTGTTGATCTAATCCACTACAATTGTATTTTACAGATTTCTTTGACAAATGAGCCAATTATCATGAATATTTTGACTAAAAAAATATAAGTAACAATCATGACAGCATCGTGACTCAGATGGAATCAATTGTAGTAATAGAAGTAACAAAACAAAACAAATTCAAGGTAACAGCTCGTATGCCTTTCTGTGCAACTTCAGTCTTCACATAATTATTTTTTTCTTTTTTTGATACATAATTCATATCAATTTTAATGAATCATGACAAACCTTATTTGATATATGATCTAGAAGCGCTCGAATAAGCCAGGGCAATGATCTAGATCCAAGCAGTCTTGCAATGGAAAACATGTGGGGTATTCCAAAAAACCCACTATGCAGTCGTGCAAAACTTTGATGAGCAGAATTCAAATCCTATGACGAGAACAAACAAATAATTAAGAGCAAATACGAACAATATATCATGACCAAGTACAGCTATATTGAAAGCTACTCATTATTTTTTAGTTAACAAATATTTACAAAAGTGAGTTAGGTCAATAATACATCTGGTTAAACTAAGGTGTTTGAAAAAGGTAAATAAGAGTTATGAAACTGTAAAAGTTGCTTTCACAATTATGTATGAGAACACCTTAATTATAAAATCCAACAATGTGATTAAGGTACGTTCCTTACTTGAGTACCACAATAGAAGTTAGGCTTGGCATGGGGAACTGATGGCTTCTGAACAGGAACAAGGGCAACCTTCGATGATCGGATAAAACGCTGAGTAGTATTGGAAAGGATAAAGTTTGGTAAAAAGTCGCTCTGCATCTCTGACCAGATCTAATAGACACAAACAAATTGATCAAGTGAAGGCTAGCAATTAAGCCGCAAGAGCAACAAAATCGCATTTCTAAAAATAACCAAGATTCTTCCAAGCAGCCAAAAAGTAAGAAGATACTTGACAATTTCTATAATACAAGACATCAACTAATTATCAAATCCAATATCCATAATCCAATGCATAAGATAAAGGTATTGGGGAAGTTTTCTATACTGTTAATACAACGAGTGTAATTTTAAAAAGCTAGGAGTAACCACTTTCTACACTGATTCCCCCAATGACATGAGTGTGACCACCAGCCTTGAGACCAGTGCTCGTTCAAACGTTAAACTAGCATATAAATGGACATAAAAAACAAGGTTTCCTTTGCATCCATCCTCTCCAACGAATTTGATAAAGAAATAAGTAAGGATTAGATAAACAACTGCCATACAGATACTAAATTCTTTGTTCTATTATTAGTGTTTAGATTATTTTCCATAATTCACATTATGTTGCAACAAACTGTATAACACACAAATGGCATCAAAGACCAATGAAAGAACATGACAATCTAGAACAAAAGATAAAATATTTATAAGATAGCTGCCAAAAAAGGTCCGCATAAAATCAATGCCAACTCTGATACCTATTGTTGGGAGGTCCGGTGACTCTAGGATTTATGCATTATTTTGTCTTACTAAGATATTTTAGCCAAAGTCCTTACATTAGAAACACAAACAGTGTGTATACAAAAGAAAAACTTGCTAGCACCAACTTTTGGGTTTAGGCATGTCCACAAACGCTCTCTCCTCTCTCCTCTCCCTAGTGGTGGCGCGTCCCGCTAGCCTTCAGCCTCAGATATCTCTCTTCCTCCTTCCTTTCTCACTGACTTGTCTAGGAGTGCTAAGTAAAGAGTGGTTCTGCACTCCATAGAGTTTGTTGGATCTGATCAGCTTGTGTCTCTTGGTTTTCAGTCATGTGAGCACCGCGTGGCCACGTGGATGCTGCGAACCCCCTTGGGGGTTGTCCTGTGTGGTTGGGTATAGAGAACCGATTCTTTGTGGAGGCAAATCTTTCACCTTCTTTGTGGTGAAAGGGTCTGTTGAGTTGAGGGTGGTGGAAAAGAGGAATGGGTTCTCGGGGTGGGTTTTGCTGGGTGAGTGTTGCGTAGCTTGGTTGCTGTTGATGGTGGAAGAGGTGCTGGGAGATCGTGGTTCCAAGTTGTTTGTGAAATCTTTTAGGGAGGATTCAAAGGTGACCATTGTTCGGATAGGTGGTAATAGCTCCGGCCGGTTCTCGGAGGTGGCGGTTTATGATGTGGGTGGCCTGAGAGGAATGGTAGTGTTCCCTGAAGGATGTGCCAAGCGGGGGTGGGGTCGTGTTTTTGGGGAGTTGAGCAAAGTGTTGATTTTTTTAGGTTCCATGATGGTGTCGTCATCCTCTAGTGGCGCTCTGGCGGGAAAGATTCTGGGTAAGGTTGCGAGCGTTTTGTCATTCGCTGAGGTGGTACGCTTGCCGACTCCTGTCGTAGTTGACGGGCCTCAGGTTCAGTCGATGCCTGTGGTCTGGTGTGAGATGGAGAAGCTTATTCCGATGGGTCGGGAGTAGGAGATGATCTGGCAGGCAGTGGACTGCTACGCAATGGAGTGTTTTTTTTTTTTTTTTTTTCCTGATCCTTTGGGTAAGAGCATCCTTAGTGAGCTCTCCATTTCAAAATTTTCACCAAAATTTGATGAAAAACTCAAAAAAGTCAACTCCAGCAAACTCTCTATAGTTTCTTTATTTTGGCTCTCGTCAGAATTTCACTCTAAATTTAGCTTACAAAATTCATGAGCTATTCAATAGTTTATTATTTTTCCTTTGTTTCCCGCCTCTCTCTCCTTCACTTTTCCTCCCCGAAGAAGTTTGACCCTTCCCTGTTCTTCTTCCCCGTTCTTTCTGTCTTAATGGACTCAACACCTCTGTGTGTGTGATGAGAGGGATTTGTTGCCGTTGGGTTGGATTCTTCTATGTTGCGTGAAGGGGTTTGGAGGAAGAAGACTAAGGTGGGACCATGGGCTTGTCATCCGGAGTAGGGGTAGGTGGGTCAAATTTGTGTATAATCTGCAATACCCAATTCATTTGTTGGGGAATTTTATCTCTCAACTCTCAAGGGCTCTATCAAAATCATTAAAAAATAATATATGTTTAAAATATAGAAATATTTAGAGAGTTTGATGTAGGAAGCTTTTTAAAAGTGACAGATAAAAAAAAAAAAAGTAGATTCTTGAGCTAAAATTTAAAGAAAATTTAGAGAGCTCACTAGTGATGCTCTAAAGATCCTCTTGCTGGTGGCTCCAAGATTCGAGGTTCCTGTATGTGCAGTCTGGCATGTTTCATGCAGAGGGCTGCGGTGGGTGAATGTGATGCTTCAGAGGGTTTCGTGTCCATAAGAAGTAGTTTGGCATGCTTGAAGAAGTGTGATGGTGATGCCTTAAAGGAGTTTGGGGTTCTTAGGAAGCTTCTTGGTCTTTTTGAAGCGTGGCTTGGTTGGGCTTGTCAGCATAGGCTTTTTTTTGGCCTTGCACTCCTCTGTTGGACTGAAGTGGAGAATGGACTGATTTGGGTTGGGTCGGTTGCTTAAGAGTGGTTATGGGTTGGGCTGGAGGCATTTTAGGGATAGGTCTAGTAGAGTGGGTTGTAGCTCTAAGAAGTCTTCCATGTCTGGTTTTGATTAGATACAGGTCTCCAACGCTTTTTCTATGGATTTGAGAGCAAGTCCGAGTTCGACCTTAGGCCTGGCGGCTTCCGCGGACGCTGTTGCTTCTCCGGCGCCGATTGCTTTAGGTTGTTCATCAGGTGAGTGCTCGGTGTCTGTTGTGCACTCTCCTTCTCTGAAGGTCTCATCTCCGACGGCTTTTGTGGAGGTGTTTGCCGCTACTCCGGAGTAGTCAGTCGTGGGTTGCATCTTGACACTTTTTGCAGCTGAGCTGTCTTCGGCGTCCTTCGTGAGATCTGCTCTGGGTGAGGGTCCTCTGTTGTCGTCTTCTTCTTAGGTTTACTGCGATTTGCTGGCTCCTTCTCCGGCTCTAGATGGGTTTGGTCTAGCCCCCGGCGTTTGCTTATCAGAAGCGGCAACACTTGATGAAAGGCTGTGTTTTTCTCTCCCTGTGATGAGTCTGGAGCGCCTATTTACCCATCGGAATCCAAGCCTGTGCTTATATACTCCCGGAAGAATAAGGTTGGCAAATTAGATAAGCATCTGCTTGAGGAGGCTCTTGAGACTTTCGGTGTTCCCAAGGCTTCTTCCTTAAGGTCATTTGGGGTTGCTACCAAGCCCTTGTTAGAACCAACAAAGGACGGGATAGTGTCTACGCCTGCTCAAGACGAGGGTTGTCAGTCAATTCTTCGGCGTGGCTTTCTTCTCCCAAGGGGCACGACCCATTCTCCTTCAAAAGTGGGCGAGTCTCCCGGGGTAGCCTTTGTTGATGATTCTTCGCGGGGAGGTGGTCTTGAAGAGCTTGGTGGTCCTCCCGGGGCAGCAATTGATCTTAGCTTCTGTTTTCAAACTTTGGGGGTCTCACACGAGGGGAATGTGAAGGACTTTTTAGACTTCATGGCTCTAATTGATGCGGAACATCGTCTAGAGACTTTAGTCTCTACTCCTAAGTTTAAAGGGTGTCGTGAAGTGAAGAGCCTAGAGTGCACAATTAATTATGATGCCAGGGGTTTTGGTTCTAGCTAGCGCAAGGCAAGAGGGCCTTTGATGTTATGTTTTAGTCTCTAGGTTTTGTGGGCTGGTTTTGTAGGGGTTGTTGGGTTTCCTACTGTTTTTGAGTTTTTCGGGGCGCCTTTTACGCTCTTTATAAAATTCTCTACTTATAAAAAAAAGAAAAAAAAAAAAAAAAAAAGCTGCTTGAAGAAGAAAGGAATTCAAGTGCTGAAAGAAATTGATAACAAATGATCCAAACTCATTATCCTCATATACGTCAAACATTTTTGTTTCGTCATCTAACCTTCCACTCAACAACAACAATACCGAAATTAACAATGTGTGTATATATATATATATTAAATATCACATGCATCCTAAAATTGAAAAGTTTTTTTTTTTTTGTAATTATCACTATTTATATTCTCAGGAATCAATAAGATTAACAACATGCAGAAAGAGCTAAAAATTTCTTGATTTGTCTACCCATCCTGAACATATTGGACCTGAAGAGAGAGAACAAGATATTAAATTTCAATCCAATTCTCACAAACCACAATTCGGAATTCATTATTGGCAGGATTAATATCTATCCAAAAAAAGTTAGTATACAGTGCGCATGTGAACGAGCGCGTGCGAGAGAGAGAGAGAGAGAGAGAGAGAGCATCAACCAAAAACAGAATATGTCCAAAAAGAGAATCAGAGGAAGAAATATTTGCCATACCTGAGAAGCAAGTCGACTTGAAAATGACACAAGAGAGATGTTCTCTTGCATCTCATTCAACATAAGACTGAAAGAGTCTATTGAAAGATCTTTTGATAGCAATTCATGGGTGTGTTTTAAGATATCAAGCAGCTTCTCTAATTCCTAAATACCAAACTATCGTGTCAGTCTTCTGTTGATGGAATATGGTAAACAAACAGCTTTCAATGATAACAAGAATCAAGAAAACAAAAATGGAATTACTTACCACTATAGCGCATAGATCCTGAGACTCAAAACGATCAAACAGAAACTCGAGATTGTCCCTGAAAACTTTGTTCATCCGTTCCGCAATCAAACTTCTTAAATCAATGCTCCTCCCAAGTAACTACACTCCATAAAAATCTTAGTCAAGTTGTGAGAGAGAAGGATTCTGATTGACTCCAAATAAATACATACCCTAGATCTATAGATATGTGGATTTTAAGTCTACAACTGCATGATTACATCCTACTGAATATGTACCTGTCTGAAAACATAATTTTATTTTTATTTTCTTTTATTTTTTATATAAGTAGTTTAATTTCATTAGAAAAGTGCAAAGGGCCACAATTCTAGTACACAGGAAGTATACAAGAAAACCTTCTATTTTGGAGAAAAAGAAGACCAGTTAAAAAAAAAAAAAAAAAAAAAAAAACAGCAAAATTAGAAAGAAAAAAAAAATTGATATGTAATAAACTGGTCTTATTAAAAGTGTAAGGCGCCCCTAAGTACACCGGAAGTATACAAGATAAAGCACCTAACTAGAAAGCGAAAAAGAAATAGTCCAAAAAAAGAAAGAAACCCACCAAACCCTCAAAACCAAAAGCCCTCAAACCCAAACCAGCCCACAAAAAGCAAAAACTTATGTGTTGCCATCCATGTGTAAAGAGAAATGAATATTATCTTTTTCAGCTCTACCACCAAAGTCTTTCTATTTTCAAAGCTCTCAGCATTCCGCTCTCTCCAAATATACCACATTAAACAAAAAAGAGTTAACCTCCAAACTTCCAAAATGTTACGACGCCCCTCTTGACCTCCCCAACTCACCAACAACTCTCTTACCATTCTAAGCATAACCCAATCAACATTAAATAAAATAAAAGGCGAGCTCCATAAATCTCTTGCTACTTCACAATGAAGAAGGTCCAGCAGAATTGCTTTTGTATTTGGTTTTGGAGTTTGTGTTTGAGCCAAATTACTCTCCGTCTCCCAGCCAATTATAAAGCCCTCTTTAGCAACCCCTCCCGTGTCTTTAAAATAACCTATTCGAGTCTTTGGTGATAGAGAATGCGATAGTGTGGAGAAAGAGAACGCATAGAGTCCAAGTGTATCATCGTGGGGAGCACCGGTATTATTTGTGAAGAAAAGGGATGGCTCAATGCGGTTATGCATAGACTATCGAGAGTTGAACCGAGTAACAATCAAGAACAAGTATCTCTTAACAAGGATTGATGATTTATTTGATCAACTCAAGGGGGCTTCAGCATTCTTGAAGATTGATCTCCTGTCAGGATACAACCAACTCAAAGTGCGAGAAGAAGATGTGCCAAAGACAACTATCCGTACAGGATATGACCATTATGAGTTCTTGGTTATGCTGTTTGGATTGACCAATGCACCATCGGTATTTATAGACTCGATGAACCAGGTGTTCCATAAATATTTGGATTTGGTCGTTGTCCTGTTCATTGATGACATCTTAGTCTACTCAACTAATTATCTTGAGCACGAAATGTGAGTTTTGGTTAGAAGAAGTGTGATTCTTGGGACATGTGGTTTTCAAGGATGGAATCGATGTTAATCCAAAGAAGATTAAGCCTATAGTTGAATGGGAGCGACCAACAAATGTCCAAGAGATTCTTAATTTCTTGGGCTTAACTGGTTACTACCGGAGATTCATTGAAGGATTGTTCTCATTGTCAGGACCTCTAACTACTCTCACAAGGAAGAATGCTCGTTATGTATGGAATGACGAATGTGAAGCAAACTTCTAAGAGCTAAATCGTAGGGGTTGGTGATTGCGTCTGTTCTCACACTACCCGCGCAATCAATTGGGTATGTGGTTTACACTGACGTATCTTGAAAAGGATTGGGGTGTGTGCTTATGCAAGAAGGCAAGGTAGTAAGTTACGCCTCAAGGCAACTAAAAGATCATGAGAAGAAATATCTGATAATAGCTTAAATGTGCCTTTCCTTTTTTTATTAAAAGTAAGCATTATCATGCTTAGTTGTACTAATTCTTATATTTTATACTTAATTGTGAAATTTTGCTTAATTATTAATCTTGAGCTTAAATAATATACTAATGCAAGAAATCACTTCTTGTAGGGACTAGCAGAATTTTTGAGAAAGGAGAGATAATAATTAAAAAGAAAAAAAGAAGAAGCTCCTTAGCAATGGGACATGGGGCCCTCATGCAAAGAAGACAAAGGCTCATTTTGCAAGTCTTTATCGTGTATGGCTAACAAAAGAAAGAGTAGCAAAAAACAAAACAAAAAAAGGGAATGAAACGAAAGTCAACAAAAGAGGGGATGAAGAAGACGAAATTCACTCTTGGAAGAGAAAGGGCTGGTGTGTCTACGTGGTGGTTGGATGTAAAGGAGAGAAGAAAACAAAAAGAAAAGTTTAAGACTAACGTGAATCAGTACTACAATAGGAATTAAATGAAGCAAAGCGTAAAAAAAAAATGATGAAACTCAAATCTTTTGAAAAGAGGCTGAAAGAAAGGAGCAAATCGAATGAGATGAATTCTTGTCTCCTTATCCTGACAGCTGAAGTTAACGTCAACAACATGAGCCCCACGAATTGGTGTAGGATCTCTTCTTATCTGACATACAGTTATACTTGGAGAGAAAAATCTGGTTGAAAATGTGCAAGAGAGAAAATCTATGAAGAGAACCGGCAAAGCGTGGGAAGAAATAAATGCTAAAGCTGCTTAAGCTGAAAAAGAGGAAAAACATGAGCTAAGACTAGGGAGATTTTTCTCTATAAAAGGAGCTAGAGGTGAACTTAGAGGAAGGCCAGAGGGTGGAGTCTGATTTTTGGGTCTGAAGCTTGGGGTTCTTCCCATTCGGCCAATAGCATTTCTTTTCTTAGTTTTTATTTTCTTTGTTGTGTTTAATGTTTAGCACTTTGATTATGGAATTTATTTCCATAATTATGAGTGGCTAATCTTTCAGCTAGGGCTAGAGGTGAATATTAGTATTTTTATTATGTGTTCTTGAGACTGTGTTTAATGTTTTTCAATGATTAAGGATTGAATGTTAGGGATGATTTTAATTTGAGAAATATTTCATGTTGACAAGTTTTTGATTCATTATCATTTTTGTTTATATCAAATGCTTACTTTTTGTTCGGTGCTTTCTTTGTATACTACCGGTGTATTTAGGGGCGCCTTCGCTTTTAATAAAACACTTTATTACTTATCAAAAAAATGCTTACTTTTCGTTTGATTTGTTATGATTCGAATTTATAGTGAATGCTTAATCTCTCTTAACATGTCATTGAAATCAAATCTTCAATCAAACCCATGCTCAATTGACTTTATTTTAAATTAATGTTTGACTATTCAATCTTCCAATTAGGAGAGTTGATTCTCTACCTAGATGAGTTAAAAATGTCTTGAGAATATGTAATAGAATGCTAGGTGGATCCTTAAGGCCCTAGTCTTTTCCCATTAATTTTCCTTAGCTCTATTTTACTTAATTTAGTTTTGTTAGCTTAATCACTTCATTGCTCCATTTCTTAGTGAAAAACAGAAGCCGAATCATTTAATTTTTCTGCACTATAATAGAAATTTTAACTTAGTATCTATCATTCCCTGTGGATCGACCTTGGTCTTATCGAGAATTTATTACTAGTGATAGCCTGCACTTGGGTTTGCAATCTTTTTGACACAGCACTATCCTACTCATGACTTGGAGTTAGCGGTTGTGGTGTAAGCCTTGAAGATATGGAAACATTACCTTTATGGTGAGCAGTGTGAGATTCACACCGATCATCAGAGTCTCAAGTACATTTTCACGCAGAAGGACTTGAATATGAGATAACGGAGATGGCTAGAGCTGCTAAAGGACTATGATAGCCAAATATTTTACCACCCTAGTAAAGCTAATGTAGTGTGTTAAGTAGGAAGTCTCATGATGTTGAGGCTGATTGTGTCAATTATTGATCAGCTAGCGCAGCAATTTGCAATTGTGGAAAAATAGATGATGTGCTAATTGGAGAGTCGCCAATTCTAGTAGCCTTGGTGGTGGAACCGTTAGCCAAGCAAGAGTCAAGCTAGCACAAGAGGATGATCCTGAGTTAAGGGAGCTTATGGAAGAAGCCAAACATGGAGAAGCATCTGGCTTTTATGTGCCTAATGATGCTGAGTTAAGGAAAGAAATTTTTGACGAAGCACACCAAACGTGGTACACAATTCATCCAGACAATACCAAGATGTATCGAGACTTGAACAAGTTTTGGTGACGTGGCATGAAGTGTAGGGTTGTTGAGTATGTTGCACGATGTCTTTCGTGCTAGCTTGTGAAAGCTGAACATCAAAGGCTAGCAGGACAATTACAACCACTTGAAATCCCAATGTGGAAATGGGATCAGATTGCAATAGACTTTGTCATAGGTCTACCTAAAGCACCTAGTGGTCAAGATGCTATATGGTGATCATTGATAGACTCACAAAGAGCACTCACTTTCTCCCTTTCAAGATTATAGATTCAATGGAGAAATTGGCGAGCATGTATGTGCGGGAGATAGTCAAACTCTATGGAGTGCCTCTCTCCATAATTTCTGACCGTGATGCTCAGTTTCCATCGAAGTTTTGGCAGAGGTTACGAGAAGCAATGAGAGCATAGCTGTGTTTTAGCATATCGTACCATCCGCAAACCGATGGATAATATGAGAGGACTATCCAAACCCTTGAAAATATGTTGAGATTGTGTGCGCTCGACTTCAAAGGTAATTGGATTCAATACTTACCTTTAGTTAAGTTTGTACCAGTAAGCATCAAACAACCATTGGTAGGGCACCGTATAAAGCGTTATATGGACGTAAGTGTAGATTGCCCTTGTATTAGAATGAAGTCAGAGAAGGACAACTATTGGAATCGAAAATGATACAAGACATGAAAGAGAACGTTGAGTTCATCCCAAAGCGAATACTCACCGCTCAAAGTAGACAGAAAAGCTATGTGGATAAGCATCACCGCAAGCTTGAGTTTGATGTTGATGACCTTGTGTACCTCAAGGTGTCGCCGATGAGAGGTGTAGTCCGATTTAGCAAAAAGGGGAAACTTAGTCCAAGGTTTGTTGGGCCTTTCTAAGTGATTGGAGTTGTTGGCCCCATGGCATACAAAGTTGAATTGCCACCTACCTTGGCGGGAGTACATAATGTATTCCACGTGTCACAATTGCGAAAGGGCGTACATGATCCATGAGTAGTTAATACTTGTGAAATTCGAGTATTATGAGATGTCTAGAGTTAAAGTAAGTTGTGAATTGAGTATAATTGGGACATGCA
Organism: Alnus glutinosa; assembly: GCF_958979055.1. Taxonomy (NCBI): domain Eukaryota; kingdom Viridiplantae; phylum Streptophyta; class Magnoliopsida; order Fagales; family Betulaceae; genus Alnus; species Alnus glutinosa. The sequence continues at coordinate 15,171,985 of NC_084897.1, forward strand.
ATGTGATGTTGCAAAGCCGGGCATGTGTTGGGAGTTATTCTTAGACGTCAAACGGATACTTGAGAGGATATTACTAACTGAGCAAAAATACTATGTTTTAATGCTTTAAAGTGTTTTCAAAAGCATGATATATGAATTGAAATCGAGCCAATTGTATATTGTGTTGATGAACATACGATGATTACTTTCGATGTTTTCAAGTATGTTAAAGATATGTTTTGATGAATTATGAGTAATGAAATGATGTCAAATGATGCATAAACATGAAAGCAAAAGTATAATAGTTTTATGGCATGAAGCATAATTATGAACATAAATATAAAAATGTAAGAAGAGATTTTTTTAAATTGGGATCATTCCTCAACATTACATTAAGGGACTATTCCCCGGGGGCCATCCCTCAACGCTTTTAATGAAATAATGTGATGAGATATATTCCTTAAGATGGGATGAGTCATTTCTTACAGCTTAGGGACCATTCCCTCATGACTATATGTACGTTATGCACAAGGATATGGGTGTAGCTAAGTTATATGAGATATATGATATGTTTTAGATGGGTATGTGCATGATTTTCGAGCATGATTTTGGAACGTGCACATTCATTCACAGCTAAGTATTATGTTTCACAATGATTTCATAACCACAAACTGATTTTAAAAAAGAAATATTGAACATGTTAAAGTATTGATTAAATAATTAAATTTACCTCTTCTTATCAGTTTAAACTTTTAGGAAAAGTGGTGATTGAACATGGTATCAGAGCCACTTTTTCTTTAGACTCCAATTATTTATCGATGTCATCGCTGCTTTCTACGGGTCCTAGCCTTCGTTGCTTTTGCTCAACTGGTTTGATCACAATTGAGCATGCCAGAGGATAGATGTACCACACAGAAGGTCTTCAACTTTCTCAGTTTATTTGTGGAAGGATTCGGTCAGATTGCTCAAGTTCTTGGTTTTTGTGTTTCATCTAGATGTGCATAAAGTTTCTAGAGATTGTCCAACATGTCTTACATATGCCAAGTCTTTCTTTCTTCACAGCATGTGCACTTATGGTTCTTTTTTGGTTAGAGACTTACTATTAGCAATCATGAAGGCCATGCCTCACGTCCAAGTTAAGTTGGGTAAGGAATCATCCAGACTATTTGTAAGTTATGTTTTGGTTTTTCAAAAAAGAAAAAAAGAAAAAAGAGAAGAACATGTGGATCACATCATGCGCGAATCGGGTTCGGTGCCCTAACTCGACAATCGCCCAAGTGGGGCTCACCGCTTTTGGTTTATTAGCCTGTTGTTAGCCCCTTTTTGGTTTTCAGTCTGTTGTCGGCCTTTTTTGGATTTTGGCCCAAGTCGGCCTTGCATTCCGAAGCCTCCAATGTTATCACCTGACGCTGTCACTGGCCACCCACTCGCCAGCCTCTATCTCCTTTGGCACTGTCTACCACAAGCCTTTACCACTGGCCTTTGTTCATCAGCCACCGTTTACGGCCCATTCCCGACTTCCATCGCTGCCGTCGTCACAAAAAAAAATAAATAAATAAAAAAACCTTGTTTCTATTGCTAATGCTGCAACCTGCCGCTGTTGCTGGCCTTCAGCCCGCCAGCCTCTATCTCCTCTGGCAGCGTCTGTCAGTCTTCCCCACCGGCCTTTGTTTTCTATTTTCTTTTTTTTTTTGATAAGTGGCCTTTGTTTTCTATTTTCAAACTCAAGCTTCCAAAAATTCACTTTGAATTTTAGGAGGATTTTAGAATATATAGAATATATTTTCTGTATATTCCATATTTGGTTGATATTGAAATATTCTCTATTTACGGGTTAATTGTAATTAAATTATGGGTATTTGATTACAATACTTGTATTTACTCTATACCCTATAAATAGGGACATTTGTATTGTAGACAAATAAGTCAATAAGCACAATGTAGTGCTAGGAGCTATTCCGAGTGGTGGACGTAAGTGTTTAACATTGAACCACCCGTAATTCTGTCTCTCTTTTCTCTCTCTTGCTTTCATTTTTATTCTCATATTTTAGATTTTTACATAAATATAAGCATGATATCAGAACTAAAGGTCTTGAATTCGAACCTTAACTCTGTCATTTACCTCCCATTTCATTTAAATATTCCACGTGTTAGGCATCACCTATTAAAAGAGAGTTTGAGCCCACACGTGAGGGGAAGTGTTAAAGTATTGATTAAATAATTAAATTTATCTCTTTTTATCAGCTTAAACTTTTAGGAAAAGTGGTAATTTAACAAAACCAAAGGTAGCTGTTATTGTAAACTCATGTAGAAAAGTTGGCTCAATGTGAAAAGTTAGTGATAATGATACTCGCCGCGCTTGTGGATTCATATTTCCGCCTGTGCGAACATGGTTAACTCTTCTTTTTTTTTTTTTGATATGTATATTCAATCAAAACGCAGACGAGTGCAACTCTAGTACACAAGAAATATACAAAAGAAACTCTAAATCATAAAGAAAGAACATAATTTTAAGAACTCAAAAAAATTAGAAATAGACACTATTCCATGCCACTCTCCATTTATACAAGGTGTGAGCATCATTTTCTTCAATTCCAACAATCCATTCTCACGATTGTCAAAGCTCCTTGCGTTCCGCTCTCTCCAAAGACATCACATCAAACACAAAGGAGCCAACCTCCATATGTTCAAAGCATTACGGTTTCCCAATTGTTCCTTCCAAGTTCCCAACAAATCACTCACCTTGCGAGGCATAACCCAAGCAACACCAAACAACTGAAAGCACTCCACAACTCTGTTGCAACCTCACAATGAAGGAGAAAATGATCTATAGACTCTCCACAAATCTTGCATAGATAGCACCACTCCATAACAATAATATTCATCTTTCGTAAATTATCCAAAGTTAATATTGCACTAAAGCCGTCATCTTCACAAAAAACGCCTCTCGGGGGAGTCTTAACTTTCTAGTACTCTTCCAAGGTAAAATGGAAATTGTAGGATTAGATAATCCTTGATAGTAAGACTTCACTTCAAATAATTTCTTTTTAAATGGTATCCAACAAATTGTATCCTCGCCTCTATGCCTTACTCTTTGAGAATACAACAACTCAAAGAACCTAGAGACCACTTCCACCTCCCAATCGTGTATAGGTCTAGTAAATATAATATTCCAATGAATGTTTCCATTATGGAACTGCACATTCTCCGCCACCCACGCATCCTTACCACACAAAAGTGAACAATTCAGTAAATAGGACCTTCAATGGTTGTTCCCCACACCAAACATAATGCCAAAACAACACTTTATACATTTCCACACTCCCACCCCATAGGGTCTCCCAACCTCCTTTGAACACCAACCTCCCCTCATACTATCATATTTAATGTCCACCACCTTTTTCCACAAAGCATCCATTTCCGTAGCAAACCTCCACAATCACTTGCCCAAAAGGGCCAGATTAAATTGAATCATACTTTTCACCCCTAACCCCCCTGAAATTATCCGAGAACATATCTTCGACCAATTCACCAGATGAAACTTAAATTCATCACCAATACCTCCCCAAAGAAAGTCACTCTAAAGTTTTTCTAATCAATTGGCCACTCCTACTAGAATAGCCAACGTGGTTAACTCTATGATCGCATAGATAATGTGGTTGTAGTTGATGACAGTGTCGACGAGGATCTAGTGGTCTCGTACTTGGGCTATTATGATTGAGGTAGTGGGATGCCGCATACTTTTGTATTAGACTAGCATGGCCCTTTTCTACTTTATTTTTAATATGTTTATAAACACTTATGATGCACCTATGGCATTGTGTCGTATGTGATACTTTTGTATAGTCATTCTTTTGTATGTAAAAGAATCAATGTATAAGCTTTAAAAATATAGATGTTTAAGTCAGCTCTCAGTGTTGTGGCTACTCAAGTGTATTATGTTTCCACTGCGATGTAAACATCTATGATATGATATGCTCATGTTGTGAGATGTTTCTACTGCGATGTAAACATCTATGAAATGATATGCTCATGTTGTGAGATGATATCTGGTATGTACAGGTTTATGGTGGCGACTTGGCCTTTGGTATAAAAAGGGGGCCGTGACATCTTGGACCACCCAAGGGCATTCAAAAGATTGTGATATTCATTTGTTTCACTAAAATGCATGCCAGTTGCAAACTCCCCATCAATTTTAGGACAAAGAAAGTATTAATTCAAAATGTGAAAAAGAGCAGGCAAAAAGAATGAAGAGTCTAAAAGTAAATAAAACTCTCATGCTTCCACAAAAACAAACAGAATAAGCAAACAAGAAAACCCTCAAAAAACCAAAAAGCACCAAAAAAACCTATGTAAGAACTAAGCTGATGAAGGACGGAAATGTGTCAAAATTTAAAATGATTATAGCCCCTATCTTCCTTGGCAAGACAGTCTGCCTCCTGATTTGCTGATTAGTGCACCCAAGAGGAAGCCACAACATTTCTTACTGTGTCCAAAATCCTTATCATGAATTTCCTATATCATATACTTCCCTCCACCCAGTCTTTTCTCCAAAATACAAACAAAAAATAGCTGCTTTACTCAGAAGTCGCCAAGAGCCCATCTTAGGATACCTTAGACTACCAAAAGAGCTTGACTCTAGGTAAAAACAAGCATGAATTAAAGCATATTCATGACTCCTAGAGGTTTCATCAGCTCCAATAGGCCCAGGATTTATGAAGAGCAACCATTAAATATGTCACCTTGACAAGGGGTGGAGGACTTTAAATGTTTTTTGATAGGTAAGCAAAGAAATAGCATTAAAAAAGCGACAGGCGCCCCTAAGCATACAAGGAGTATACAAGGACACCAAAATAAAAGAAAAACAGAAAACGACAATAGAACACCAGAAAAAACCAGAAAGACAGAAGAAACCCCCAACCATAACACAAAACCCATAGCCCTCAAAGAAACCTGGGCTCCTTTACACATCAGGAAGGACCCTTTTGCCTTTGACCCGGCTAAAATCGACACCCCTAGCAACGAAATTGATCAAGCATTCTTAAAGCTTGAGCTCTCTTTTTCCTTTTTGCTTAGGAGTAGAGACAGAGCCCTACCACTCATCAACTAAAGTCAAGAAATCTAAAAAACCTTTCTCAGTCCCCCCGTAAGAAACCCCCATTGTGTGATAACATGACCTAGCAACTTGCACTGCCCTGGGTTATCCAACAACCCCTCCCTTAGGATCATCCCCCTTTCAAAGATTCGCCCACCTCGAAGACCCAAGTAGACTACTGGTCCCTCGAAGACATACCAAGTAAAAATTGGGAAGAATACCCATTCACAAAGGAGAACAGCCTAGACGGAAACAAAACCCACTGAAAAGAGGGAGGGAACTGCACCCCCCCCCCCCCCCCACCAAAACGCCGAAAAAGCAGGCCCAACACCACCAAACAAGGGCTAGGCAACCAAAAGGAGGGCTTTAAATGTACTTCTTTGATCTTAACGACATATTTATTAAAAAAAAAAAAAAAAACCTTCCAATCTCTCATGAAAAGAGAAACTTATACATTGGAATTTTCCACAAAGACTAAGCCAAAAAAACCATGACAATCTTTTGATGTGTTGCTCTAATGACATAAACTAATATCAGCATTCCCATAGCCAAAAGTATAGCTTGCTTTTGCCTCCAAATGCACCAAAGGACAACCAGTACCATGCCTTTCCACTACTTACCTCTCTTTTGCCTAAAATTGGGAAAGTGACCCATTAAAGAGAAATGTTTTTTTTTTTTTATAAGTAAAAATTCAATAAAAAGCGCAGAGGGACGCAACCCTAGTACGCAGGAAGTATACAAAAGTGCCCCTAATCAGAGGAAAGAAACAAACAAGTAAAAAATCAGCGAACGACATACTACCCGGGCTATGCGCCAACACCCAAAGATATAACATATTAAGCATATTTTTACAAAGAGCCCCAACCGGTACCTCCACATCTTCAAAAAGACTAGAATTTCTCTCACACCACAAGCCCCACAAAACACACAAAGGAACCTGCTTCCAAATACGATTAACAGGACCACGACTCAACAAAGTGTCCCAACCACTCAATAAATCAAGGACACTACTAGGCATAACCCACTCCACCCCGTCACATCACTTACTGCCAGTAACAACTTGTCCCGCATTGCCTATGCTCTGGGGGCCAACACATGAAACTTTGGCGAGAGATAAGGTCAAGATTATAACCAAATAACAAAACAAATGGTTAACGATATTTAGCTCATACCAATGCCCCCAATAAAACCAGAATAGTTCCACAACAAATAAAAAAATTCAAAAAATGGAAGTTATGTATTCACCTTCACTCTAGTCATCTTTAGTAGCGCAGTGAATCTCATAGGCTGGACAGAATACTTTTCTCCATTGTCCAATGCGAAGAGAAATGATGGATCAAGTAACTCACTGCAGGATTTTGCAATTGATACAAGATTTACAAACTTTTAGTGGTACAGGAGAATAAGCCAAAGGCCAAGTGGTGTACCTTGCTGCCCAACTCTTGTAGTAAGTGAAAATAGTCTCAGAAAGTTTTGAAACAAATATGTCGAAACAGTGATCCACCTACAGAAAAAAAAAAAATATAACTCATCGTTGACAGTACAAGCAGAAAACATAAAAGGAACTTGTAAAAAGATTTGAGGGCTGTCTCTATATACATGCCCACTAACATAGAAGCATGTGTGTCTATCAGTCGCTTTATGAACAGTTGCACAAGATGTTTTAGTGCCTTATACAATTCATGCAAGAAAACTTATTGCACCAAACTAACATGGCTTCAGATAATCCAGTCTGTGGTAGCCATAAGGACACCAGTGAGACTCCAGATTGGTTTGAGGGAATCAAGAACTTAGCTAGCAGAAATAAAAAGATTAAATAAAGTTATAAATGCATTAATATGTCACCATTTTATACTTCAATTGAAGTCTCATCAGGGTCAAATTGATGAGACACCAGCATTAGTTTCCCTTCATCGTAGGGACAAAAGGAATATACAGCCAAGATTTAATTATGCCATATTCTTAGGCATGTTTAAGATTATATTAGCAATTGTTTCTTTGCGCTAAGTATCTGAAAGAGTGAGATTTTAGTTAGTTTATGGAAATTGCAAGACACGTGCACTGCCCCAGCTGCTCTGTTTCTTGAATATAGTCCTCATGTGTTGATTCGGAATGTCTGCGTGTGCGTATGTAGCAGCTCATCACCTCACAGCAAAAAGCCCATGTTCGTTTTTACTTCCATATCCATCTCCAAATTAATCTCTTTATATTTTTTTATTTTTAAGTTCAAGGCTACAATGGAATTCTCTTGCACTGACATAACACTCAAAAACTTCTCCATTGACTTTCATTTTTGAATAGTGATAAGGTCCTGGGTCCTAAAGATTATTCTATGGCGTTCTTTCAAGCTTGTGGAGAATTTTTTTTTTTTTTTTAATAAGTAATCTCATTATCAATATTATTAATTAAGTGCAAGGAGGTGCAACCCTAGTACACAGAGTATACAAGAAAACCCCTAATCTGAAGAGAAAGAAGAACAAAAAGACAAAAAATCTGCAAAATTAGAAACAAGCAAACTATGATGAGCAGATATCCAAGTATATAAAGTGTTGAACACAATCCTCCGCAACTCTGTCTTCGAAGTCTCTACATCTTCAAAGCTCTGAGTATTCCTCTCTCTCTAAAGACACAATGGAACCAATTTCCATACTTCCATAACTGTACCACGACAAAACTGTCAGATGCAGGATGAGAAAATAATATTTGGTCTTTAGATTTATTTAGGTTTTATATTTTAAGAGTTAATGTATTTAGCAATTCAATAATGGGTTTGGCCCAAAGTAAGTCAAAATAAGGTTGCAGTTATTTTGTAATTTAGTAATGGGCTTGACAAGGGGCTTTACAGGTCCGACGACCAAGTCTGGTTCGTTGTTGGCAAGGTCTGGGCAGGTCTCAGTGGGGGTTTCTCCATCGGCAGGCAGTGGTTCATCCGGTGTCCTTTCAGGGTTTCTCCATCAGCAGGCAGTGGTTCATCAGATTTTTCCATTGGTTGCCTCTGCCTTGATGAGGCCTGCTGGGGGGGGATCCTCCTTTGCCGTCTTCGTCTGAGGCCAGCTCCAGGTTGTTGGAGCTGGGTGCTGTCTGGAAGTCCGATGTTCCCGGCGGCAGCTCTTCAGGTGCAAATGCGTTAGGTGAAAGGCTGCATTATTCTCTCCCTGTGATGTCAGAGTCTGGAGCGCCTATTTATCTGTCAGATCCCAAGTCAGTCCTTGGATACTCCCAGAAGCATAAGGTTGGCAAATTGGATGAGCATCTGCTTGCGGAGGCTCTAGAGGCTTTCAGTGCTCACAAGGCTCCTTCTATGCCATTTTTTGGGGTTGCTGCCAAGCCCTTGTCAGCACCAACAAGGGATGGGATTGTGTCTATGCCTGCTCAAGATGAGGTCTGTCAGCCTCTTCTTCGGCATGGCTTCCTTCTCCCAAGCAGTGCGGCCCTTCCTCCGTTAGAAGTGGGTGGGTCTCCGCTCTCTTCGATTTAGTCTGTACTTGGGTGCCCTCCTTTGTTGTCTTTCTCAGAGGTGGGTGAATCTTCGAGGGGAGGTGGTTTTGAAAAGTTTGGTGGTCCTCTCGAGGCAGCGATTGATCTTAGCTTCTGTTTTCAAACTTTGGAGTCTCCCATGAGGGGAATGTGAAGGGCTTTTTAGACTTTATGGATCAAATTGATGCGGAGCAGCGTCAAGAAGCTCCAGTCTCCACTTCAAAATTTAAAGGGAGTCATGGAGTGAAGAACTTAGAGTGCACGATTAATTATGATACCAAGGGTTTTGGTTCTAGCCGGGGCAAGGCAAGAGGGCCTCTAATGTGAAGTTATAATCTCTGGGTTAGTTATGTTAGGATGTTTGGGTTTCCTCCTGTTTTTGGGTTTTTCGGGTGTTTTTCCTCTCTTTCCTCTTTTTTCCTGTTTTCCTGCCCTTTTTGTATATTTTCTGTATGCTTAGGGGCGCCTTTACGCTTTTTATAAAACTTCTCTACTTATCAAAAAAATAAAAATAATAGGCCTGGCCCAAAAGTTGGTCAATTTAGGGTTAGGGTTCTGTCAGAGTCTATTTAAATAATCTTTTGTAACCCTATGATTCAGATTATGATTAATGAAAATAAATATTTTGTTTGAGATGTGATTTCTCTTCTCTTTTGGGGTGAGACTCTACCAAGGCCAGTGAGACTCTGGTTCAACCCATTCTTATCTTTATTTTGGTCAGCCTCTGAATTAACATAAGATTTATCTATATCTTTTATGTTGTTCTTTATCTATTTTTGTGGAAAAATCCTTTCGTCCTACGTCAATTTGGTATCAGAGTTCATATTCGATTATTTTTTGCAAGAACCGACGAGCACCAAAACCCACACCTTCGTTGAAACAACCCATCGACACAACCAATACCAAAAAGAAAACCCACCACCAAGCCAAAAATCCAAACACTCAAACCCAACCAATGCCCAAAATTCACCATGTATCATTATGATTACCCCACCATCAACACAAGAAGCCTACTTATGCAACAGCAACGGTACGACATCCCAACGCAGGTATAAATGGATGTGTCAGATTTTCACGGCGAACGGGATCCGTATGCGATCCAAGATTGGCTCAATGACTTAGAGGACTACCTTGAGTGGATTGGTCTCTCTCCAGACTGAAAGGTTCATTTTGTGAAGATGAAACTCAAGGAACAAGCAAGTGTTTGGTGGCAGAGTGTCGACGAATACTTTACTCACGTCTACCACCCATCTCAGATTGGGAAGAGATGAGACTCAAATTGCAAGATAAGTATGGTGCTAACCATCATACTCAACAACAACTGTATGGAACCGGTCGTGCAAGTCCAACACCATATGAAGACTACCATCAAGAATTGATGAAATAGATGAATGCTAGGAATAAACGTATGGACGCTGTTTGGCAAAGGTATGTCCTAAGAACCCAATCCCCACCAAAACCATCACCCCCACCGTGCCACAAAGGCCATCCAAACACTCACCCCAAATTGGCAACCACTGTCGTTCAAAAGTCATCACCACCATCGGGCAACAAAAAATCCGAAACAGAAAACCCCCACCCTACCACTATTGCCCACGAACTACAAAAGACCATTGTTCCTTCAGTCGTCAACCATGGAACCCAAACAGAAAACCCCACCCAGTTAAGGTACCATCCCACCCACAAGAAACTAAACTACTGACACAGGCAACACAAGAAATCCCAATCACCCACACCCAATCGGCAATCACTACCATTCAAAATCCAAAAGAAAACAACACCCACCCACTGCCAATATCCACAATCCAACCACCGTTGACACCCAATGCCCAAAACTGAAAGGAGCCATTCAGAAAATACCATCCGCATATATCCACGAGACATCGCTCAGACAATTTCCTCCGCCATCTGACCACCACAAATCTTTTTTTTGATAAGTAAGAAGACTTTATTAATGAAAGCGTAAGGCGCCCCTAAGTACACATGAAGTATACACAGGAACAACCAAAGCTAACCCGCAAAAACCCAAAAGAACCAATACGACCCGAACCCCCGAAAACGAAGAAAAACCCCGAAACAAACTACAATAGCACCCAACTAAGAACAAAACAACCCGCCACCCACCCACCAAAGCACACAAACCTACATCATGTGTGCCTTGCCTTTCCTACTCCTAGACGGACCTTTAGCATCACCATAATTGATGGAGCTATGCAGATTTAAAAGCTCCCTTTTTCCTTTAGACTTTTGGCGCGCAATCATCTTCTCCCGCTGAAAATCTTCTTCCATGGCATCCCTAATTGCCAAGGCCTCCTTCCCAAAATCCCCTTCCAATGCCCAATCCAAGGGCAATCCATCCCAATAATCATCTTCCACCTCCTCCCAAACTACAATCTCCCCGTTGTGGTCAAAACCGACAGACCAATTTCGATAATGGGAGAATCCATTTCCCTCAACGGAACAAGGAGAGATGCAGCCACTTGGAGGAGAGGAAGGACGAACCACCCCGACGTCCTTAACCTCCCACGGCAAAATGGGGGGGACAGAAACAATCGGGGGAAGATTAAGAAATCCCTTCCTAAAAAGACCCTTTTTCGCTGGAGATTCTCTCTTCTTTTTCGCATAAAACTCTCCACCCGTATCCTTAAAAAGAACAGGTTCTGCGGTCAACTTCGAAGCTTCCAAAGAGTCAGAAAGAAACCCATCATTCCATAACACAGAATGCCCTACCCTGCGCTCCCTAGCCCTCTTGAAATATCGCTGAAACGAGCGACTATGCAGCAAGGGGGAGGGGGAAGAACGAATCTTCTTCCCCAACTCAGAGGCCCCTGAGAGAGAAGGAACAGAAGAGACGGACAGATCTGCACCACACAGAAGCCCAGTCGACGCTGGAGAAGCAGCCAAAGTTGCTGGCGACGGCAACTCCGCAGTCAGCAGAGGAGGGAAGACGAACGGAGGAACCGACTTAACCAGAGACGACCCACCCCCAGATCGGTCTTCGCACAAAGGAACCCCAACGGGAAACTCCGATAAATTGAGATTGCATGGCCCAGAAGAAGCCACCAGCGTCGTCTCCGTCGAGAAACTCAACGACCAGAAGGGAATAGGTTTTCGCAAGAAGCGACCCAAACGCAATTCCTTTTGTCTCAGTCCATTCCTTGCAAGCCGGCTCAGAAGCTTCTTAGCAGCCCGGCCCAAAGCCAAGTTGAAACCTATGACCCGCTTACTCCACGTGCGCAACTTTGAAATTTCAAATTTCAAACTCGCATGTGGGAGAAAAGTCTTACCCATCGGACGGTGAGCCTGGTCCTTACCCAACAGATCAAACGAAGAAGACTCCAAGGTTGAACAGTCCAACGTCGACCTCAGATCTGCATCTATCACCCTCACCGCCGGAAGAAGGTCAAGCTCACACTGATCCACTGGCGTAACCATTCTCCCGGACAAACGACCCCCCACGATAGGCGCCTTCTTCACGACAGCGGCTGAGCCTGCCTTCAACACCTCCACAAAGGAGGGCCCCTTCGTGAAAGGAACCAAACCCGGCCACGCCTATACTTTCTTCCCCTTATTCTCCACCGACTCATGCAAGAGCCCAGACCCCCAGCCCACTGAAGCAGAGAAGGAAACAACGGCCTTCCTCAGCTCGTAAGAGAATTTGATCCAACCCCACCCTCCACGTCCCTCAGGGATCAGAATAAACCCTTTTCGGCCACCCATCCCGAATGAAGCTGCCTCTAAGAAACGGCCGGCTTGGTTACACCATCTTCGAGCCATCAAGACTCTCGATCCTTCCTTGAAAGATTTGATAAAAACTTGATCTTCCGGAAAATCCACAAGACACTCCAACGTCGAAGCCAACCACTCAGAGCACGAAGAACTAATGAAAATTTCCCCAGAGAAGCTTCTCCCCCATCCTCAGCGTCGACGCCCCATCCAGAACCGAGAAGACAAAAGTCTTTGACTCCACGATAAAACTTAACTCCATCTCAAAAAACACCCATAACCCAAGCGATCGACCCAGAGAATGATCACATTTTCGACAAAAAGGAGCCACACAGTCACAAGACCCACCGGCTGACGCCCCTACGCGAGCAACTAGCGTGACCCACAAACACCAGATGCTCAACACACTATCCCCGAACAGCAACCGGGTGTCTGATAGGCGAATCAAGGCAAACTCCTTCGCAACCCGCCACAAATCTAAAGCACCTATCACTTGTAGATCTCCTCTCCACCAGCCACCGCAAGAAACCACAATTCCCAGCATCTCAGCCTGCACCGTCCAGCTCGCGTGCCACCGCCAGTCTCCATAGAGCCGATGTACACCTTTCACCGGAGAGTTCTTCTACCATCACATCCTTGCCGGATTTTGCATCCACGAGCTGCTTCTGCACTACACCCAGCCACGTTCTTGGACCTCCCCTCTACTACTATGTTGCGAGAGAAATGCATGAAGGTTCCACTTCGTTTGGCTTCAAGAGAAGGAACTCTTATATTTGGTTCAGAAAGAGAAAGAAGAAGAAAATAAAAAAGAAAACAACTTGGCTTTGGTAAAGGTCATTTCACAGGTCAAGGAGGAAAAGAGACAAGTGAAAAAAAGAATAATAAAAAAAAAGGACGCTCAGTTCAAATGTTTTGGTGCGAGAGTCAATGGATCAAAGATAGAAAGTGGAATCTCAACCACCAATCTCCATAATGCCTCATTATCCATAGCATACCGCCAGAACCACTTTCCCAATAGGGCTCGAATGAACTAAATCATATTTCTTAATCTCAACCCACCTAATTTTATTGTAGTACAAATCCTTACCCAATTCACTAAATGGTCTTTAAACTCATCCCCAATACCACCCCATAAAAAGTCCCTTTGAAGTCTCTCAAGCCTATTAGCCACTCCCACTGAAATAGGGAAAAGAGACAAGTAAATGTAGGTAGATAGGATATAGTACTTTTTTTTTCTTTTTTTTTTATAAGTAAGAAAGGTTTTATTAAAAAAAGCGTAAGGCGCCCCTATGTACGATAGGATATAGCACTCTTGATTAGAGTCAATCTACAAACCTTTGATAAATAGAGTTTCTTCCATCCAGTTAACCGCCGTTCCATTTTCTCAATAACGCCATTCCAAATAAAAGTGGCCTTATCAGAAGCACCCAATGGCAAACCCAAATACTTCATTGGCAAAAAAGAGACTCTACACCCAAGAATACTGGCCAGTTCTTCTACATCTTCCACTTTGCTTACAGGAGCAATTTCTGATTTTGCTAAATTGATTCTCAACCTCAAAACTGCTTCAAACATAAGAAAATACACCGCTGTCGAATTTGTTCGGGATTTGCATTGCAAAAAATTAGCATATAATCAGCAAACAGTAAATGAGACACTAACAATTCTTCATTGTTCCTCAACCCCACTGAGAAACCTATCAAAAAACCCTATCCATTGCCGCAGTCATCATCTGACTCAACGTCTCCATAACCACCACGAACAATAGTGGCGATAACAGACGCCCCTATCTGAACCCACGAGAGCTAGAAAAGAATCCAGACAATTTTTCATTCACAAGAATGGAAAAGTGCACCGTAGAGAAACAATGCTCCTTTCACCATCATGCCCCCCCCCCCCCCCCCCCCCCCCCCTCTTCCCCAACACCCAAACAAAATTATCGTCTACATTTCTAAAAGAGCATGCAACTATATAACTCCCCACATAATCCTCAATCTTCTCCACCATTTTCCTATCTCACATTAAAAAAACTCCACTAGAAGCCCCTCTTGATCCCAAAAGGCATCGATCCACATATTGACAACCCCATAAACTCTGAACCACCTCCCTAGAAATATTCTCTCATTTTATCTCTAATAAACATACAATGTCCGCCTTCCAATCTCTGAGAAGCCCTCTAATCCTTAGTCTTTTGTGTCAATAGGATTGTGCCCTTCTTTGCTTCGTTCGTCAATCAGTTCTATTCCATTAGGTTGGAACAAGGTGGAGACAAATTTTGTAGTGCCATTTCTTAGAGAGGGTCGTTTGATGTAAGCTCGTTTTATAATGTCTTAATTCCTCATTTTAGCACTCCTTTCCCTTGGAGGAGAATTTGGCAAAATAAGGCCCTCTTGAAAGTGGCTTTCTTTGCTTAATTGATCGCTTTACATAAGATCCTCACCTTGGATAATTTAAGAAAGGGGCAGATCATTATGGTAGGTTGGTGCTACATGTGCAAGACGAGTGAGAAAGCCGCAAACCACCTCTTACTCATTTCAAGATGGCCCGTGCCTGATAGAACTCTATCTTCGGTTTCTTTGGATCAACATGAGTCATGCCCTGCTAAGCTATAAATCTCCTCGCTTGTTGGAGAGATCAGTTTGGCAGTACAGGTAGAGAGAAAGAAATGATCAAAGCTATGAAAACAGTGATAGAACGGTCGTGGAATTAAAGGCTTTCTTCTTCAACACCTATACCAAGGGATGGCTGCCTATGAATGTTTTCATTTTTTTTTTTTTTTTTGATAAGTAATTGCAATTTATAAAAAAGAGCAGAGGGGCGCAACCCTTATACACGAGAACCCCTAAAAGGGACGGACATAGAAAATTTTTAAAAAGTCTACATAAGTAAACACATTCAAACTATGATAGGACGCTATCCAAATATATAACGTATTGAGCAACCGCTTCCGTAGCTCCACCATAGATGTCTCTACATCTTCAAAGAGCCGCGCATTTCGCTCCCTCTAAATACACCACAATAAGCACAGAGGAGCTAACCGCCAAGCTTCTTTAGCACGAGCACACCCTATTGCCGGCCCCCAACTATTCAACAACTCCAATACCGATCGTGGCATAACCCACTCTACCCCAAATAAAGTAAGAATGTAGCTCCAAAGATCCCGTGTGATTTCGCAGTGAAGCAACAAATGATCAATAGACTCCCCACTCTTCTTGCACAAACAACACCACTCAATCACTATAACATTTCTCTTACGCAAGTTATCATGCGTCAATATTTTGCCCAAAGCAGCTGACCAAACGAAGAAAGCCACCCTTGTTGGAGCCTTAACACGCCATATATTCTTCCTGGGAAAAGAGGGAAAAGATGGGCCATCTTTCCTAATAAGCTCATCATAGAAGAATCTCACCTCAAATAAACCTTTTTTAGAGGGATTCCACACTAACCTGTCGCCCTCTCCATGTCGAGCCGAAACAGAGTATAGTCGATCGAAGAAAGAAAGGACCATATCCATCTCCCAATCCTGGATTTGACGCGTAAAAAGAACATCCCAATGAATTACACCATTATGAACAGCCAAATTATCCACCACCCTCGCATCTTTGTTCCTCGCTATACTAAAAAGAGCTGGAAAGCATTGCTTCAATGGTCTATCCCCATACCACCAATCATGCCAAAAACTAATATGTGATCCATTCCCCACTTCAAAACGAACAAAATTGCGAAACTTCTCCCACCCCCTCCTAATATGTTTCCATACACCCACTCCAAAAGAACCCGCCACCTCTTTCGAGCACCACCCACCCTTTAGGCTCTCACATTTGGCATCAATCACCAATCGCCATAAAGCCTCTCTCTCCCTACCATATCTCCACAACCACTTTCCCAGGAGTACTCGATTGAATTGAATGAAATTGTGAGCTCCCAATCCTCCTGCATGCAAAGGAGTACAAATCTTGTTCCAATTCACTAGATGAAATTTGGCCTCGTCACCAATGCCACCCCAAAGAAAATCCTTTTGAATTTTACCAAGACGATTAGCCACCCTCACTGGAATAGGAAACAAAGATAAGTAATACGTAGGAATATTGGAAAGCGTACTATTAATAAGAGTCAACCGGGCCCCCTTCGACAAATACATTCGCTTCCATCCCGCCAACCTCCTTTCCATTTTTTCAATAACACCATTCCAAATAGAAGTGGACTTGTAAGAGGCACCCAAAGGCAAACCCAAGTAAGTCATAGGCAAAGACACAACCCGACATCCAAGAAGATTAGCCAACACCTCGACATCCTCTATTTCACCAATAGGAACAATTTCTGATTTTCCTAAGTTAATTCTCAAGCCAGAAGCTGCCTCAAAGCATAAGAAGATACATCTCAAATGTCGAATTTGTTCTTCTTGAGCACCACAAAAGATCAGTGTGTCATCAGCAAACAGAAGGCCTTGATCCAATCCTAAGTTAATTCACAACTAAGGCCTCGGAATCCCTGGAGCCCACTAAAAACCCTGTCAAATTACCTTGATCCAATGCGGCAGTTAGCATCTGACTCAAAGTCTCCATAACCACCACAAACAACAAAGGAGAAAGAGGATCTCCTTGTCGCAAACCACGAGAACTATTAAAATATCCCGACGGGGTTCCATTTACAAGAATAGAGAATCTCACCGTAGAAATACAAAAACGTATCCAATCCCTCTATTTTTCCCCCAGACCACATCTTTGCAACAAATAGAGCAAGAAATCACAGTTCACATGATCATATGCCTTCTCCAAATCTAGCTTGCACAGGAGTCCTGGGCCCCCCGATCGAATTTGACTATCCACACATTCATTACCAATAAGCACAGAATCCAAAATTTGTCTACCGCCAATAAACGCATTCTGAGAGTTGAAGATAATCTTGCCCAAAACAGATTTAAATCTGTTCGCAAGGACCTTGGATATAATCTTGTAGATCCCTCCAATCAAACTAATAGGGCGAAAATCTTTCACCTCCATGGCACCAGTCTTCTTTGGAATCAAAGAAATGAAAGTAGCATTAAAGCTCTTTTCGAACTTACCTCGAGAGTGAAATTCTGCGAAAACAGCCATAATATCATATTTTAAAATATCCCAACACTTCTGAAAGAATGCCATAGTGAAGCCGTCTGGACCCGGTGCCTTATCTCCGTTCAACTCCCTGATCACATCCCACACCTCCTTCTCCTCAAAATCTCTTTCTAACCAAATACTTTCATCCTCATCAATGGATAGGAAAGAAAGACCATCCACCATTGGTCGCCAAGAATAATTCTCAAAGTACAGATTGTTGTAAAACTGAACTATGTGCTCCTGAATCTCCGCAGGGTTCTTGGAAATTTCACCATTGATCTTCAAAGAGTTCACTTGATTGAATTTACGATGTGAGTTTGCCACCCTGTGAAAAAATTTTGTATTCTTGTCCCCTTCCTTCAGCCACAGAGTTCTAGATTTCTGTCTCCAGTTCAATTCCTCAAAAAGAAGAGTTTTCCCTATCTCTCTAGACATATCAATCTTACAAACCCTTTCGTCCTCCTCTAAGCTACGACATTCTTCAATAGCATCCAGCTCTCAAATACCCTCCAATAATTCTTTCTTTTTCTTCCCTATATAACCAAACACTTCTACGTTCCATTTCTTCAAATCTTTCTTCAAGGCCTTCAATTTATTAGCCAAAATAAAACTAGGTAAACCAAAGAATTCATAAGACAACCACCAATTCTTAACCTGCTCAACGAAGCCCTCATGTTTCAGCCACATGTTCTCAAACTTAAAGTACTTGTTACCTCCTCTTGGTGCCTCGCAATCCAGCAACAAAGGAAAATGATCGGATAGAAGTCTTGTGTACTTGGATGCGCCATTTACATTATTAATGAATTTCATTTACTTAAATTTTTATTTTTATTTTTTAAAGAAAAAGAAAAAAAGACGGAAAAGGTCTTCATCCCCTGAAAGGAAATTCTTTGAAGTCAACGAAGTTTGTTTATTCACACGAAAGGCATTACATCTTTTTGAAATCTATACTAAAAGCGGTAAAAAGGGCTAGTAGAGCAGGAGCTATTTCACAGATATTCCAGCAAATTGGGCAGTCACCTACCAGTTTATCAATCAATAAATAGTAGTGTGTAGAGTGCAGACGACATATGAAGCATAACTCCAAGAAATGGAACTAATTGAAAACTCGAATCACGAACGGACAATAGTCAACACCATCCCAATCAAAATATTATAATTTAGTTTAAATTTCACATACCTCTGCCTCAATTTCATCATAGAGAAAGCGTTGCTTCAGTGCAACCAATGCTTGCTGAGCCGAATCATTATAGATATCAAATGGCATCATAACACTCTCAAGAAGACCAGCATTCTGCGACTCAAGCACATACTCCACCAACATCCAGGGAAGAGAGCATTCAATGGGAAACTGCACACAGCGAACAAGCAACTTCCCTTAAATCCATGTTAGGGGTAGAGTGAAGAAAAAAGAGCTATATCAAGGGGAAAAAGAGAGAGAAAGAAAAAACAAAAAGAAACCTTCATTGCAATAAAAATCAAGAATTACAATTGCTTGTTTCTTCCAAGTTAGGCTTATTGATATATATGTTCCAGCTTGAGGGGAGTGTTAGAAGAGTTATTAGGGTTGTGGGTATTTTGGTTATTGTCATATTTCTCAAAAATTATATAATAAGATGTGGGAGGTAGGCTACGTAACAGTAACGGCCGACACCTTCTCTCTAAACCTTTCATGCAAACTACAAGAGTTTTCAATGTCTGCAAGAATGATTTAAAATTCTTCATCTAAACATCCAGAAATTATGAGCATAATATCATTTTCAGTATGTCAAACCAGTATAGATACAAATATCATCATAGTACGAATTAAGGGAAAAAAAAGAAAAAAGAAAAAAAAAAAAAAAAGATCATTTTGATGTATATGGTGTGTACCTGAATAACACGAGAAGACTCCAAATAAAATTCTCTAAACCACAAGAAACCAAGATCCGTCAAAGTTGCAACACTTGCTGCAATCACATCAGATCAGGCTAAAATTAACCATATTACAGCTCATGAGGGCGATGTATCTACAGTTGAGAAGAATACCTGTGAAGTCCAAAATATGCAGGAAGAAGCTAAGCTTGTAAAAAAAGGTTTCCAACTGTTTCAAATCATTGACAGGAATATCAGACCCACTATTCCCAAAGAGCCCCCCTGGCTTCCTAAGGTTACCACCAGAGACCACCTCATATATCAGGAACTGCAAACAGTGGACCTACAAAAAGAAAATGCATCTATCAGCTCATTCAACCTTCATCCATCTTATACAAATATTTATGTGCATATGCCTCACAAAATAATTGTACAGGGAATCTAAGGAAGAAACATTGCCATACCAATTGTGTGATCATCTGCAAGATAATGTTATTAGGTCATATACAGTATCTGCCAAAATTTATTAATGGAGAAAAATCATGAATTTCTTAAATAAGCTTATCTATATTTTAGTATGAACACATTTAAATTCTTCATTATTTTATAATCAAGTGATTTAGAATGTAGGACATAATTGGGACCCAAGGTAAGAAGGAACTCTTCTAGGGGAAACCAATACTTACTAATTGTCAAAACATTTTCTGTTGAAGGATGCACCTAGACATGTATGTATGTATGTATCAATTATTAAATCTCAGTTAATATGTATATGCCTGGAACTAAAAACAGTGGCCTTTACACATGAATATATCAATTATGACAATCTCAGGGCATTATACACACGTATGTGAGCGCACGCGCACGAATAAATACAAAGGAAGTGAACCAGCAATTATTACAATCTAAATTTTAATATATTACGTGTGAATGCAGAAGCATACACATGTAAGTATGAATACACGATGCATGCATGGTTGTGTGTGTGTGTGTAGATATTAGATTTTGGGTAATATTCTTAGCAAAAACCAATTGTAGAAATAGTCATAGTCCAAGAATTATTAACAGTATAAATAATCAACACTAAAAAAATTGTATGCACAAAACTGTTAAATCACCACTTATCCTAAAAGCTTAAGCTAATAAGAAGAGGTAAATTTATTTATTTAATCAATACTTTAACAAAAACAAGTTTAAAAAATGAGAAAAACCTGAGCAGCTGTTGGTGCGACTGGCCTTGGATAAAAAAGATTCCCTTTGCTTTCCTCACCTCCATGCTGTAAAGATTGTAACTCAGATTCAGACTTGCTTGTATTTGCCATCCAGTCTGCCGAAAGGGTCCGCATATCAGAAAGAATCCTGAAAGTTACCAGTCAGATGAAACATATAAGCAAAACACTGAGGTAGAAAACTTGATTTACCATCAGCAGGTTTGACAATAATTAACAAGTACATACATTTCCAAAATACATTCATGGCAAAAGCACAGATTAATCAGATAATGTATGGGATGCAAGAATCATGAACTCCACCTAATGGTATTATCGTATGATAGCCCTAATTGAAGGCTCAAGCAAACTTTGAGTGCAATTAACCATAGCACTAAGAAAAATCCGTGATGAGGATTTCAATGCATAACCATTTGAAACATAATAATAACCTGACTTACAAGGCTGAAACTGATTAATCACCTATAGCTCTAACATCATAAATTGTAATTTTGAGTTGCCCAATCACTTCAATGAACATTTGGATTCTGTGTGGTGTGTGCATGTGTTTGTACACACGCACACACCCAATTTCATTTGCAGTCACGCACTAGACACGCCGACATATACAATGAGTGCTAGTGGGTAGTAATATACTTGACTAAGTTTGTTGTATGTGTGTGTAACTGGCTGCTTGTAGTTGCTTGGTTCAATATTTATCTATGTATATTCATAATAACAACCATCACATCACTGCCATGTCTAACTAATTCCAATCCATAAGATGTCCCAAACTTCCTTTCTATTTTAAAATCTTTTAAGGATAACTGCTTTCTCTACAAATCTATTACAATATCATGAATGTGTGTTATAGTCTACATTGTACACATGGTTATTGAGTAACAGTATTGTTTTACTCCTTTTGATAAAATGCTAGAGGTGCTATTGCAAGATTATGTATTTGATGCTGCTGTCACAGAGAATGCCGTCCCTCATAAACATCCATTCTCTTTCTTCTACTCTATTCTTGGCTTCGCACAAAACAGATATTTACAAATAACTAATCTCATGGAACACCTAATCTAGGCACACAGAGGTTGTGTCAGGGCAGAAACACATCTCAATCAAGCACCTCCATGCCTATGACAAGGCAACCACTCGTCTGGTTCCAACAATTTGGACTAACAGAGAAACTGAAGTCAGCTAGAGCAAATAATTTTGATTTCCAAGTTCTATTACCTTTAAGCAATTTGAGAGTAGAATCTATGGAGGAGTCCTCCCTCACCTCTGAAAGTGGCTAGCAGTTATGAAAAATAAATCATATACCCAAACCGCATGAGGCACAAAAGACATATTCCTTTGGAAACTCTAGTATAAAGGACAGTGTTGACCCATAAATATCAAACTTGCTGGCCACAAGCTAAAAATTCATTAAGTTTCATTTCTTCAAAAACTTTTATAACTTCACCACCATCATGCTCATCCAGTTTTTGAACAATATTGTATGGCAAGTATTGATTTTTTTTTTTTTTTAAGTAAGAAAAGAATTATTAAAAAAGCGTAAAGGCGCCCCTAAGTATACAGGAAGTATACGCCAGAAACACCCAAAGCTAACCCGCATCAACCAACAAAACCAACAGAAAAGACCCCAAAACCCAAGAAAGAACAACCAAACAACCTACAAGGAGCCCAAACAGAGTTACAAGAGAAAACTAAACTCTTAGCATTCCCTTCTCTCAAAATTACAAAGAAGCCAACATCCACATTTCCAAAGCATTACAGTGTCCAAATTGTCCCCTCCAACTCACCAACAACTCTCTCACCCTTCGAGGCATAATCCATGTAACCCCAAACAACTAGAAAAGCGAACTCCATAATTCTCTTGCAACCTATTGTGAGAAGGAGGTGACCAGTAGACTCTTCACTTTCTTAAACATACAACACTAATCCACCACAATAACATTTATCTTTTGTAAATTATCCAAAGTTAAGATTTTCCCTAAAACTACCATTCACACAAAAAACGTCACTCTCGAGGGAGCCTTAACTTTCCAAATACTCTTCCAAGGAAAATGAGAACTTACCGGAGTAGATAACACATGATAGTAAAACTTCACTTCAAACGATTTCTTTTAAAAAGAAATCCAGCACATTTTATCCTCCATCCTTGCCTTACTCTTTGGGAATACAACAACTCAACAAAAGCAAACACCACTTCCACCTCCCAATTATGCACAAGCCTTGTAACGAAAATATTCCAATGAATGTTTCCATTACGGAACTGCATATGATCCGCTACCCACGCATCCTTACAACGAGCAACAATGACTAATTTCTGAAAAGAGAATTTCAAAGGCTGCTCCCCAAACCATTAATCATGTCAAAACTGCATTGAAGATCCATCTCCCACCTCATACCTCACAAATTTAGAAAAACCTTACCACCCCCTCCTTATACATTTCAACACTCCCACACCATAGGGCCCCGCAACCCTTAGAACACCAACCTCCACTCAAACTATCATATTTATGGTCCACCACCAATCTCCACAGAGCCTCCATCTTCGTAGCATATCACCACAACCACTTATCAAAAAAAAAAAAGAACAAAAAACTACAAAATCAAAATAATTAGAAATTGTTTTTTGATAAAGTAATAAAATTTTATATATATATATAAAAAAAAAAAAAAAAAAAAAAAAAATGTGTAAGGCACCCCTAAGTACATAAGAATTATACACAGGAACAACCAAAGCAGACCACAACAAGAAAAAACCTAACAATCCCTCAAAAACCTATGCCCTCAAACCCAAACCCTCAAGGAGCACTCAACACTACAGCATGTGAGCCTTGTCTTTCCTTAGTCAGGAAGACGCGCTTGCATCGCCGTAGTTAATGGAGCTTACCAGATTCAACAGCTCCTTCATACCTTTGGTCTTTGGACGCACAAGGGAACGCTTAACCATCTAAAGAGGGTCCACCAAGGAGCTGATTCGGTGAGGAGATTCGAGGAATATTGAGTGATAGATTCTTTAATCAACTCTATCTTGGAGTTACAATGGGATTTATTATAGGGAGGTATGGGGGAAGAGGTCAAATCCACCTAGAAAGCTGGTCCAAGGTATATTCTCTCTCTTATGCCATTACGCCTATGAGAGAGGCTCTTTGGAGAAGGGTAGTGGCCATTAAATATGGCAGTAAGTGTTGTCGGTGGTGCTCTAATGAAGTCTTTGGGTCTTAATGAGTGGGTCTCTGGAAATTCATTAGGAAGGGTTGAAAGGAGTTTTCTAGATTTAAGGTGGGTGATGGCTCGAAGATTAGTTTTTAGCACGATATGTGGTGTGGGTAATGGTCTCATAAGGCAACGTTTCTGAAGCTGTATAGCATCGCTTGCCTCAAGGATGTTTACGTGGCTGATCATCTTCAATTCTCTAATGTTTCTCCTTTGTGGAACATTAATTTTGCTAGAGTGGCCCATGATTGGAAGTTGGAATTCTTTTCCTTTTTTTTCGATCAGCTGTATTCCATTAAGTTTTTTTTTTTTTTTTTGATAAGTAAGAGAAATTTCATTAAAAGTGCAAGAAGCGATCAAGTACACAGGTAGTATACAAGAATGGCAACTAAGAAGAAGAAGCAAACATTACAAGAAAATCATTAAAACTAATCACTAAAGGGGCAAGGAATGCAGCCGTCCAAGAGTACAAAGAATAAAAGAAAAAAGAAACGAGCTCCTCAATGGTTCTTTCTTTGTCCTCGAACTGTCTATCGTTGCGATCCCTCCACAGGCACCATGTAAGGAAACAAGGAACCATCTTCCACACAACCGCACTCTGAGAGCAACCACCCGTCTACCAACAAGCGAAAAGATCAACCACCCAACGAGGCATCAAGAAAGACTGAAGCGGCTAAATATGGCATTCCAAAGAACACAAGCGGCATCACAATGGAGAAGAAGATGATCCACAGACTCCCCATTCTTTTTGTACATACAACATCTATTAATTATAATGACCCGCCTTTTTCTGAGATTATCCAATGTAAGGATCTTCCCTAGCACTGCCGCCCAAGCGAAAAAGGCCACTTTCTAGGGAACCTTGGTACGCCAAATACTTTTCAAGGAGAAATGACTTGTCTCCTTAAAGGCAAGAGACTTATAGAAAGATCCAATATCAAACTTACCTTTGCGAGAAGGAGACCACCAAAGCTTATCTTCCCCATCACGATCTAGACTGATGGAATACAATAAGGTAAAGAAAGAAGTCAAGATGTCCACCTCCCAATCGTGTGCCGCTCGAATAAATTTGACATCCCACTAAAAAGATCCGCTCTCCAGAATCAAATGAGCTGCCACGAACGAATTATTGTCGCAAGCTATGTCATACAAACCTGGGAAAGCTTCCTTGAAGGGCATCTCTCCGCACCACACATCATCCCAGAATCTGATCCTGGATCCATTACCCAAAATAAATCGGGTATGGCTACTAAACAGACTCCACCCCTTCCTACTGTTCTTCCATAGCCCCATTAAGTTTTTTTTTTGAAAGCAATATTATAAAAAGCCTAAGGAGCTCCAAAGTACACAGGAAGTATACAACAAACTGCACCCAACTAAAACGAGCACAAGATAAACCCAAACAATCCAAAAAAAAAAAAAATCCCACCCAAGAAAAACCCACAAAAGACCAAGCTCCCAAACCCAAAGCCCACAAACAACAACCCTCAAACCCGATCCCCGCCAGAAGCACTCAACTCTAAAAAACATGGACCTTGCCTTTCTCACGCCCAGAGCATGTACCTGTAGAGTCATTATTTTTAGAGCATTCAAGGTTCAGAAGCTCCTTTCTCCCTCTAAACTTAGAGCAAGCACCCTTAACCACCTTCGCATGATCCTCTTCCAACGCTATCAAGAGAGCCGAAATTGTATTCCATTAAGTTAAAACAAGACAGTGCATACAAGCTTTGTTAGAACCCCTCCAAGAAAGGTTTGTTTGATGTAGGATCGTTCTACTGTGTCTTTTTTGATAAGCAAGCAAAGGAGTTTATAAAAAGCGTAAAGGCGCCCCTAAGCATATAGGAAGTATACAAAAAGGACACAAAAACAGAAAAAAAGAAGAAAGAAAAAACACCCGCAAAACCCAAAAACAAAAGGAAACCCAAACACCCGAACATAACCAGCCCACAAAACCTAGAGACTATTAACATCACATTAGTGGCCAGCTCCGGGGTGTTAGAGATGGGTGCTATCAGGAAGTCCGCCAGAGCTGGTCAACATGAATAGTTTGCCTTGCCGGAGCTGGCTACGTCTCTAGCTCTAGCTAGGTTTCGTCCAGCATTCTTGCATGTTCCCAGCGACTGCTCTTCAGGTGCGGATGCGTTAGGTGAAAGGCTGTGTTATTCTCTCTCTGTGATGTCGGAGTCTAGAGCGCCTATTTATCCATCAAAATCCAAGTCGGTGCGTAGATACTCTTGGAAGCATAAGGTTCTCAAATTGGATGAGCATCTGCTTGTGGAGGCTTTCAGTGCTCCCATGGCTCCTTCTATGCCATTATTTCGGGTTGCTGCCAAGCCCTTGTCAGCACCAGCGAGGGATCGGGTAGTGTCTACGTCTGTGCCTTTTCAAGACGAGGTCTGTCAACCTCTTCTTCAGTGTGGCTTCCTTCTCCCAAGCGACTCGGTCCTTCCACCGTCAGAAGTGGGTGGGTCTCCTCGCTCTTTGGTCTAGTTTGTGCTTGGGTGCCCTCCTATGTTGTCTTTCTCAAGGTGGGTGATTCTTCGAGAGGAGGTGGTTTTGTAGAGATTGGTGGTCCTCTTGGGGCAACAATTGATCTTAGCTTATGTTTTCAAACTTTTGAGGTCTCCCACGAGGGGAATGTTAAGGGCATTTTAGACTTTATGGCTCAAGTTGATGCGGAGCAGCGTCAAGAGGCTCCAGTCTCCACTTTTAAGTTTAAAGGGAGTCGTGAAATGAAGAACTTAGAGTGCACGATTAATTTTGAAGATAAGGGTTTTGGTTCTAGCCAGGCTTCCACTAGCTCTAACACAACGTACGTGGCACTACGCTGCTTCTAGACGTCCTTGACAAAGACGGGAGCTGCTGTACGCACCACTTCCGTGAACGGCAGAGACCCAGCTGCCTTCCCCATCGTCTTCCTGGCATCTTCAAAAAAAGCCAAGACTTTAGACAACTTGCCAGAGACACGACTCCATCCTCACCCATCACGACCTTCGAGAAACAAAACCAGACCTTTCCGGCCACCCACGTCATAGACCGCCACCTCCAAGAAACGGCCGGAACTATTCTCACCTCTTCGCACGATGGTCACCTTAGACCCCTCCCTATAAGACTTCACGAAATCTACAAGTCCAGGATTACGCAAAGCCTCTTCCAACATCGACAATAGCCACACGATGCAATGAGATCCCAAAAGGATCACCCCAAAGAAAGCTTTCCGCTTTTCCAGTACTCTGAGTTCTGCAATCCCAAGCCCCACTGAGAACAAAAACGACTTAGCCTCTACATAGAACCGGTTCTCCATATTCCCGAAGGGAAGCAAACCCAACATGCCACGGTGTTTCTATCTTGAAGATAGAGCTTAATGTGGGCTGTGTTCTATAATGTCTTAATCCCCTATGACAACAATCCCTTCCTTTGGAGGTGCATTTGGCAGAGCAGGGCCCCTTTTGAGAGTGGTCTTCTTCGCTTGGTTGGCCACTTTAGGTAAGATTACTGTGGACAACTTAAGAAAGCAAAAAATCATTGTAGTAGATTGTTGTTGCATGTGTAAAGAAGAGTGGGGAAACCGTTGACAACCTCTTACTCCATTGCGAGATAGCTTGTGCCTAATGGTACTCTATTTTTGGTTTTTTCGGTTTAGCGGGGGTCATGCCTCGTTGGGTGAGAGATCTCCTCGCTTGTAGAGAAAGGACTTTGGTAATTCTCAAAGTGAAGCTGTGTGGAAGATGACTCCACTTTGTTTGACGTGGTGCATTCGGAGAGAAAGAAATGACCGGAGCTTTGAAGCAATGAGAGGACGGTGGCAGAGCTAAAGGACTTCTTTTTCCATACCCTCTTTCAGTGGATAGCTGCTTATGATTGTTTGCTTATTTCTAGTTTTCATGACTAGTTTGATCTATATTTTGTTTTTTTGTTAGGTGTTTCTCTTGTATAATTCTTGTGTACTTAGGTATGCCCTTTGGTTTTTAGTGACCTCCATTTACTTATTAAAAAATAAAAAAGGATTAAATTTCTTGATGGATCACTTAAAATGATAATAATAACAACAATTCTAATAATTTAAAAAGTGGATACATTTAGAAATTTTAACAAGTGATCATTTATTACAAATTCAAATCCCCACCTTGAAAGGTCCTTCTTCTTTCGGAAGGTAGTTCGCAACATAGTTGCCAAAGTGTTTTGGACAAAATCTTGGACCTCAGCATGAATTGTTTCCCATAATGCATCTGCTACAAGTGTGTCGCACCGCTGCATCATTGATCCAATGTTCTTTATGTAGCTAACAAGTTCGACCAATGCTTTCCTTTCCTCTGAACTATAATTATATCGTACAACCTACAAGTAATGCAAGAAACTTGCCACTATCAGACAAACTGTAGTATAGACATAAACATGTATTTGTAGTGCTAAAAGCTAAAATTTATTGATTAACACACAACCAACAAATTATCTTAATTTATCAACTTTATTAACCTAGATATGCACGCATGCAACACCAACCCAACAAACTCAAGTTATTTTTAATTCATAAGAGTTTCCTTCCATGTGTATAACCTTCAAAGACACCTCAAGCAAGCACTCCCAAACCAAACTTTAGCTTTCACTATGGCACATAGGAGGGAAATGTGAACGTATTATGACACATTTTCCACCATGTGGTACGATGGGTTAGGCTTATTACAACTTACTAATCTTGCATAATTCGAGGTTATGAAGTGACCACGTAGTCTTCACTCAAAATCTTTATAACGGTAGCCTCTTTTTGCCCAATGTATGAAGTTTCAACGTTACACTTTATCTTGTGCTAGTTGAAAATGACAATTAGGGACAGAAATAGAAGGAAATTTCCAGATTGCCAAATCAATATTTGCAAACGAAACTACATAATGCCTTAAATACATGATCCAAAAAAACAAGTTCTCAGGGTTTTAGTAGATGAAAGAACTTCAATTGAACTAAGTAAGGCTACAAAATAAGTTCTATTAAACAAAGTATCTTGGTTCTAGCTTCCACATTTGGCATTTTTGTTCAACTAGAATTAGGAGTACCAAGTAACTTAGTTACATCTATTACAATTACAATCAATCGAAGAGCAAGTAGAGACATTTCAGCAGTGATGAAGCTCCCACTAAGGATTTTGAGTTGCAACTCTGGCCTAAACCTAAAATCTTCTTATGCTTCCATCTTCATTAATTCTTTTCTTGTCCTTTTGTACTTGGTTTTAAGCCCCAAAGAATCCTGGTTTTCTAGTCTTTTGAATGAAAACCCTACTTTTCTTTTTTCTAATAAAGAATCGAGATATCATTAAAAGTGTAAAGCACAACCCAGGTACAAAGGAAGTATACAAGAGAAACACCTAGTTAGAAGGAGAAAAGAAAAAAAAAAAGAAGGAAATCATGAAAACTAAGCACCAAAAGAGATATAAAAGCAGTTGTTCAAAGATAAAGAGTACTAAGAAAAAAAGACAAACTCCACCATCTTCTCGCAGTTCTCGAAACTTTTTTTTTTTTTTTATAAGTAATGTCAAGTTTTATTAAAAAAAAAAAAAAAAAAAAAAAAAAAAAAAAAAAAAAAAAAAAACCTAAAAGGAGAAAAACAAAAAGGAAACAAAGACCCACAAAAACCCAAAACAACACCCATAGCGAAACCGCCAGCCTTAACCTTGAGACCCACCACAACTAAAAAAAACACCCCCAACAACACAACTCGGAACCTCAGAAGACTGACATAGCCCTCTTCCCTTTGCCACGGCTAGAGCCTTCAATATTAATGGAACATTCCAAGATTTTGAGTTCCCTTCTACTTTTCATGCCACATTTGGAAAGAGTAGCCAAGACCTCTTAACAATGTTTTCTTATCGAGGCTTGTCAAGAGACCTAATAACTGTTTCCCATCAGCTCCACAAGAAATCCCCAATAAAGGGCCAATCTCCATCACACATTGCACAATCTCTAATTCCTCTACGTAGTACGTGCTGAATCCCGTTCTAATCAAGGGCCACCAAATTTGTCGAAGGAGACTATTCAACTGATGAGAACTGGGGACAAACCAAGCTCATCGCTTCCGGCATAGGCTGGACCACTCAAGCATCACAAAAAGCCTCGAAACTTCTATAATTTCTTTCCCTCCAAAGACACCACAAAAGGCAAAAAGACAATTTTCCACACAGCAACACTCTAAATGCTACCAATAGTCTACCAACAAGCAAACAGGTTAACTACTCGTCTAGGCAAACCCAATACAGCTCAACTGGGGAAAAAAATAATAATAATAATAAAATAAAATAAAAATACATTATATGAAGCACATGCAACCTCTCAATGGAGCAGAAGATGATTCACAAACTCTCCATTCTTCTTGCACATACAGTACCTATCGACCACAATGATATGTCGCTTCCAAAGGTTGTCCATGTAAGGATCTTCCCTAGGGTTGCCAACCAAGCAAAAAAACCCGCTCTCAAAGGAACCATAGTCTGCAAAAAATTGTTCCAAGGGAAATGAATGTCATCATTACAAACAATGCTCGCTGCTTTGAAGATTGTGAGATGGATGCCTCGAATCTGAAGAGAAAGATGTTCCAAATGTTGTATATGTGGAGGGATAGATTTATTTCTATGCAGGAATGTTCCTATTGTGAATTTTTAGATAGTTGTTCTCTTTCCCCCTTACCTTAGGGGTCCCTTGTATACTTCCTGTGTACTTTGGGTTGCGCCCCTTTGCGCCTTTTCAATAAATTTTACTTATCAAAAAAAATATCGAACCCTCTTTTGGAGGGGGCCCACCAAAGCTTGTATTCACCTCCCCGTCTCACTCTAACTAAATACAACAAATTAAAGAACGAGACAAAGACATCTACCTTCAAATCATGAGCCGTTCTAGCAAAGTCTACGTTTCAGGAGCCACCAGAAAGCTCAAGGTGAGCCGCAATGTAAGCATCCTTAGCACAAGCAATAACATATAAATCTTGAAAGGCTTCCTTTAGGGCCTTATCCTCACACCACAGATCATTCCAAAATCTAGCCTTAGAGCCATCTCCCACCTCAAATCTTTTAAGACTTGAAAACATCCCCAACCCCTCCTGATATTCTTCCATAACCTCACCTCATACGACCCAAGAGGCAATTTAAAACACCACTAACCCCACAAACTTCCAAATTTAGAGTCCACCACAACTCTCCACCAAACCTCTCTCATGCACATAGTGCCATAGCCATTTCCTAAGAGAGCACTATTGAACATTAGCAAGTTCCGAACCTCCAACCCTCACTCAAAGATCAGAGAAAAAACCTATAAGAAATCTCAGTGAAGCTTCTCTATGTGGTTTGCAATACTCGTTGGGAGAGAGAAGAGAGTCATTAAATACATAGGAAAAGTGGAAAGTATAATCTTTATAATGGTAACCCTACCACCCTTAGAAAAGTATATCTTTTTCCAACTAGCCAACCGAAGCACTATCTTTTCAATAACACCATCCCAAATAGACTTGGCCTTATAGGAGGCCCCCATCGAACGGCCAAGATACTTCAAAGGCAAAGAAGAAACCCTATAGCCCAAAATGCCAGCCAACCCATCCACATTATCAACATTACCCACAGAAACCAATTCTGACTTAGCTAGATTAATCTTCAAACCGAAGACAGCTTCGAATCATAAAAATAAAAGCACGCGGATAGTGAAGGTGGTTAGGCTTGGCCTCACAAAAAACCAAAGTTTCATCTGTAAACAACGGGTGTGAAAGGTTAACCATACCAGAGTGCCTAGAACCCACAGAAAAGTCTGAGAGAAAACCCCCCATTAACAAATGCAAAAAAAGCATTCTACATAAGGCCTTCATAACAATAACAAAGAGAAAATGCGATAAAGGATCTCCCTGTCTCAAACCATGGGAGCTACTGAAGAAACAGGACAGATTGCTATTCACCAAAATAGAAAAACGCACTGAAGAAAATACAATGCACTATCCAAGAGCACTATTTTTCCCCAAAACCACATCTCCTTAACAAGTAAGAAATCCTAATTGACATGATCATAGGCCTTCTCAATATCCAGTTTGCAAAGCACCCCTGGCGTACCAGATCTAATTCTACTATCCAGACATTCATTTGTTATGAGAACGAAATTAAGGATTTGCTTACCTTTAACAAAAGCATTCTGAGGCTTCGAAATAATCTTCTCCACAACCCTTCTCAACCTATTGACAAGAACTTTGGCACTAATCTTATAAACTCCACTCACAAGACTAATAGGTCGAAAGTCCTTAAAATCAATAGTCCCAAATTTCTTCAGAATAAGAGCAATGAAGGTGCCATTGAGGTTGTTTTCAAACTTACTACCAGCATGAAAATCATGGAGCACCCCCATAATATCTGCTTTGATCACATCCCAGCAAGCTTGGAAAAAAGCCATAGAAAAACCATCAGGTCCTGTCACCTTATCACTATTCATACCTTTCACCACCTCAAGAATCACACTCTCCTCAAACGGACTCTCTAACCTATAGGCTTCCTCCGCATCTATGGAGTCAAAAGCAAGGCCATCCAGCTTAGGCCACCAACTGAACTGTTCTGAAAAACAAACTATCATAGTATTACACAATGTGTTCCTTGATAGCAAATTGTACAAAGGAAACTGAGTCATTTACTAACAACAATTCAATAGAGTTGTTTCTCCTATTTGAGTTCGCCACCCTATGGAAAAATTTCATGCATTTATCACCCTCTTTTAGCCAAAAAGCTCTTGACTTCTGCCTTCAACTAATCTTCTCCAATAAGGTAACTTTTTCCAATTCACTGATGTAAACCGTACTTTTCACAGCCATAACCATTTCCTACCCCATGAGCCTTTACTATTACATCCCAAAAAGTAAAATGGCCTCTGTGATGTAATTCCTTCAATAGATGTCCTTGCTTCCTTCGCTGATGTAATTCCTTCAGCGATAAAAAGTGATCCTTTTCAAGACTAGTTCAAAACATAACCCCTAAATCCACCATTCCACTCTCTAAAACTCTAAACCCAAATTTTTCATAAATCTAGCCCGCCACTCAATGAACTTGCAGGATAAAAAGAAAATTGAATAAAATAAAATAAAAAGATAGAAAGAAAGATGGTGAAAAATTTTAGACTGATTGTGTGAAATGTAACTGAGTAATACACTCATAAACAATAAGCTTGTGAGCCAGTAGAAGATGTAATTGAAAGTCGAATTCGAGAAAAAAAAAATTAAAATAAATGGTAAAGTGAACACCATCAACCACAGAAAACATAGGGATGCAAGGAGCCAGTCTGTTCATGTCTCATGCTGAAGTACTAAACTGCAATTTCAAATTGACCAAGAGAATTTTTAATAGACCTGAAACACTGCCCAAAAATTATGTGTACTCATCAAACTACTAAGATGCCAATGGTCCTTGATCTAAATGACATCTATTCCCCAATAAGTACGGTGTAGAGGGTTAGGTCATGTATTCTATCCTGTTTGGGTGTAGACTTGTATGTTTAACTTGAGTAAAGAGTAGATCTTTTATTTATTTATTTATTTATTTATTTATTTATTTTTTTTGGGGGGGGGGGGGCCGGATGAAAGGAAACTTTCACGTCTGATTTTGAAGGGGGATATCCTATAGGATCCTACCCAAATTTTTCTTTTGCTAGGCCCATAGCTAAAAAACCTACTTTCTTACGATTATGAGGTTCATTCGAATATGAAATCCAATCCTGAAAACATTCAGAGTCAAAAATTGAGGATAGGCAAACACCAAAGGATCTAATCCTCTATATATATACATATATAATTAACACCAAAGGATCTAATCCAAAAACTAATTTATGCAGTTTGTGATCAAAATTAACTATGGCTTGGTTTCTCAGCTATTTGTAGGGTTTTGTGGGTTTTCTCTTTTCTTTTCTTTTTTCTTTTTTTTTTTGTTTGCTCGTGTTTGGTTTCTTTTGTATACTTCTTGTATGCTTAGGGGCACCTTACGCTTTTTTAATATAATTCTTCGCTTACCTATCAAAAAAAAAAAAAAAAAGCAATATATGAAAGAGAAACATTTATGGTTTTGAATTTTGAAAAGAAGAAAGATCTGAAAGGAGGAGAATAAAAATTCATAAGCAAGCTTTCAAGCCCTTTTGATCCTCTAGCTACATATCATGATGATGTAATAGTGTTAACAAATTTATAGAAACCCCCTTAATTGTAGGTACCACTGCAGATGCAAGAATATGACATATAGAACTTAAAATGCTTCATAGTTCAACCACATAGCTTATAAAACAAATTTTGTCTAAGTGGGGCCTAGGTGCAGAATGATGACCAGCACAAAAGCAAGCATAGTTATCACCAAATAAGCTGCAATACCCAAAATACACAAGAAACTAAGAGAAACAAAAAGAGGAATTACTGACAATTCAATACAATTCAGACCCTCAGAAAATTCATTGCACGTGCAAAGATACTGGTTTGTTACAGCTCTCGAGGCCGAGGACCAGAAAAAGGTGGAAAGATGAGAGAGAACTTCTGTTACAGATCAACAGGAAAAACAATATGAATGCAGATAAAGGACAATATACCTTTTCATAGTCAGAAAATGATGCTGAAGTCTCATGTGATTCCAAAGGGACTGGTTCCTTGGATGGGCGAGAAAATTTCCATGCACATTGTTCCCAAATGCGTGCAGTCCATCTGCTTAAAAGCTGAAAACCTTCAACAATTACTTCATAAATGCTTCCCTTGACTTCTTTGCCCCACTCAACCTCAGCATTATCGATTGACTTTAACAATAACAGCTGCAAGAGAAGAGCAAAGTTATGGACATTGAAAACATATACAGCAGGGACACCAAGAAACGGTCTAGGCATATAGGGGGAGGGGAGGGGATAGCACCTGATTCATTGACAAAGCAAAACGAATTGCGAAATCATCATGCTCAGCACGGATTGCTCCAATGTGATTGATAATCAGATAATGTCTCTGATAAGTAGATTATGTCAAGGTTTCAACAGAAAGACACAGCAAATAGACATTTTGTGCATAAACGCATATACACATAAGAAGTAGACTTTAAAGTTCTATTCATGCATTGTAACTCCATACAAATCTAACTGGGGTATTAGTGGATTATTCTAGGGATGAAAGAATATATTTCCTTGTGCCATCCCAACTATGACAAACACAAGTTTACAGAAAATATATTTTTTTGATAAGTAATAGATGAAGTAATAATAAGATTAAAAATTGAAACGAAATGGCTACAGTTTCCACAAGTACATTACAGACTTGTGATTATTGAAATACAACTCAATTCCATGTAATATATTTGACAGGCAAGTAAGTACTTTAATGGTTGACAACGATTCCAAACATAACTTTGGATGTATTGAATCTTTTAAAGGGCACAATTGTTCTTACAATTTAGGGGTTACCTTACAAACTTAATGATTATTAAAATACAAATCAATTCCATGTATTTTATATCACAGACAAGTGATTTTTGAAATTCGTAGTTCACTTTTATGGTTTTTACAAATGGCCCATGTTCAGAGAGGATCAGTGTTGGGTTGGGCCAGAAAGTGCCCAAGTCAGTCGAGCCCATTCAGGCTGTGGTAAACCCACCAAAACAATAAAACGAGAACTTCACAATCAAATACATAAATGATATAGAAGTATAACCAAAAAAAAAAAAAAACCTAACTGACCCATATGCAAAATATTTTTAAACAAATTACAAATAAATCAGTTTCAACACAATTAATTAAGATTGTCCCCCTTCCCTCTAGCCTTTGTATTGCTTAGAAGAAAAAAACACACAATTATTTAAGATTGGTGAGACAGGAACTAACCTAAACCCAACACATTCATAGCCATGATGGGTAATGAGTCAAGCAAAACCAAAATAGATTCCCACCTTAAACTATTTACTCTCGGGCAGGTCAGAGGGTACATATCAATTCCACAAGCCCTATCTTTCTATCAACAATTAGAAAATTTATCTCAAGGAAGTTTGAAGATGCATTTGCACTCAAAATTATCACACCCCAAATCTGAGACTGGTTAGTTAAACACATAAGCAAGATTGTCAACACACCACAAAAAGCAGGGAACAATCTCAATGTGGTTTACTTTATTGATCATTATTTTTTTTTATAAGTAAGAAAACTTTATTAATAAAAGCGTAAGGCGCCCCTAAGTACACAGGAGCAGCCAAAGCTAACCCACATTACTTTATTATTATGTCCATAATCCAATCATTATTTTCTTATAAGTTTTTGATAAGTAAGCAAAGAAGTTTATAAAAAGCATAAAGGTGCCCCTAAGCATACAAGAAGTATACAAAAATGACACCAAAACTGGAAAAAATAGGGAAGAGAGGAAAAACACCCACAAACCCCAAAAATAGGAGGAAACCCAAACACCCCAACAAAACCCAAAGACTATTGCATCACATTAGTGGCCCTCTTGCCTTGCCCTGGCTAGAACCAAAACCCCTGGCATCATAATTAATCGTGCACTCTAAGTTCTTCACTTCACGACTCCCTTTAAACTTAGAAGTGGAGACTGCAGCCTCTTGACGCCCTCTTGCCTTTCTTACAAGTTGAAAGAAAGGGAGCGGCAAGTAAAGCATTTCTAAAAGCTAGCTAAACTGGAACTCTGACTTCATATGTCTGCATTAATAGCACTAACAAGAGAGTACCAAACAACGAAAAAAGAAAAAGAAAACACAACCAACACGAACTAACATTATTTTCTTTCATAGGTATGAAAAGGAAAGGATCCCATGACGTAGTGTTGTGTTCTCTTTGGTGGGTTTTGTGGTCTTGGGTTGTCGGTTTGTAGGGTTTGTTTGTTGGGTTTGTTTGGGCTCTTCCTTTGGCTAGCTTTTGGTTGCTTCTGTGTATACTAACGGTGTACTTAGGGGCGCCTTACGCTTTTTAATAAAACTTTTCTTACTTGTCAAAAAAAAAAAAAAAATTACTGATCAAGATGACAAAAGAACAGGATATTCTTGTGCTTCACGGGGCGGAAGCTCGTGAGGTGCTGGAAGAGTGAGAAGACGAGTTTGAGCAGAAAACTTTTGAAAGTAAATTGACAATTCTTTCAAGATTGCAGCAGGAGAAAGATGAAGATCTGGAAATGCAGGAATGACTGGTTCATTCTGCAAAGAAAAAGAACAAAATTAATGCAAGCTTCTTGACCAATTCTGCCACACGTAAAGAAATAAATATCTGTTTCTTGCGACTTTATCACAAATATTCACATTTAAATCATTCACAAACAGCAATACCTTAAATATATTTATCAGTCTGTTAATTTTCACCCTCTTGTACAGTGACTCGCTATCTTTCTCTGATGATGTTGCTAAGACAACAAGAACAGGCAAAACGCGTAGAAGAATGTGCCGCTCTGGGAACAGAAGTGCAAAATCCAATTCCAATGACTCAACTGCAAAGACTATGAGAACTTGAAGAATGTCTTCTACACTATTTCAGGTCAAGGAACTCAAGAGAATAAAACATTGTATCCTCATTCACATATGTGCTATGAACAACATAAGGAGAATTACATTCCAAGTTGTAAAAAATTTATCAGCACACATACAAAGTAGGCAAATCATTTCTACACATGTATCATATAGAAATTTCTGCATTTGACAAGATTTCAAAAATAATAGTACAAATAGCAGGATACTTGTTCACACGAAACATCTCAACATGCAAATTCAATAAGATAGCCCACCTTGTGCTTAAGAAAATCTGCAAAAAAAATAAAAAATAAAAAATGGTTAAAATATAATTGTAATTGATCAACGACCAGAAAGCACAATATCAATTGCGACTTTGTGAATAAAATACAAGAGCATTAAAGGAAGGGAAAAAAAATTAAAATAAAATAAAAAATAAAGTTACTGTTCCCAAACAACATGAACAGTCAAACGTTACATCCTGTGCCTACATGTTAAGACAGAAAGGGAACCACAGTCACACACCTGCAAATCATCCAACTCCTCCCTCATTGAATCAGTGTCTTGCCACTGAATACTGACTTGTGTGAATGTCCTGCAATATTGGGTAGAGATCAAAAAAGAATGGATAATAAGCTGCAATGCAGATCGAGCTGCTAATGCTGTTAATTCGACATCAACTACAAATTTTCAGATAAAAGAATCTAAAGTAATGAATTGCTACTAATTATGGAAAACTGCAATATAAGAGGTTCACACGTTAATGATCTTGTGATTTACATCTTCTATTTTTTCTCTTGGTAACTCAACGGACATTTAAAGAAGCTGTAAAATGGTTTGGTCAAGTACTTTCAGGAAATAACAACTTTACAATTTCCGGAGAATTACTAGCAAGTATATTTAGAAAAATTTTAACTCAAGAATTCAGTCAACAAATTCTATTCCAGGTACTACGCCTGGACTACGCTATTGTTTCATTGACATTTAAGCCTCTCTACCTTGGGCACATCTTATATTCCTAAGCACAAAATGCAAAATTTTTAGTGTTTAAAATCTAAAGAATTCAAATGGAGGTAACATAATGTCAATTACAAATTTAAAGAGGAACAAGTATGAGAATAATGTCTATGGTCTTTAATAGCTTAAAGTTCAGTTTCATTGTTCAAAGTTTCCAAATATAACTCTTATTGCTTGTGGAGTTTTGTTGGCTTTGCTCGTTAAAGAATTTGGACTCCCACTTAGCAGTCCAGTGCCCAACAGCACACATCCACACAACTTCTTCAATTCAAAGGGACTCTTCTGAAAAATTTCCATCACCTAAGTGCTTGCGCGAGGATGGAATCTATTCCTTAGTGCTATAGTAAGTAACCTCTGGGTGTCATCGCTTAGGTTTCCTGTTGTTCTCCTTATTCTTTTCTTCTTCTTTTTTCTTTCTCAATACACCTGTTAAAAGATATGACTTGCTTTCTTAAGAACCAGATTTTAAGTCCTCTTGAAGAACCAATAAATTTTTATGATAGGAAAAAAAAAAATTAAGTCCTCTTGCTTTCAAATTTTTTTTTGAAGAACCAATAAATTACAAGTTGTTGTAGATTAGCCCACCATATAAAAGATCATATATGGCACTATTCTAGAACTTCAGCATTATCCTACATCATCCTTCTAAGCCACCTCAGTAGGCCTGGAAATGGCTGCATGAAAGAACAGATTTTAAGCACCACACATGCAGGCTGTAGACAAATGTAATACTTAAAGACGGTCCATTAGTCACAAACTTTTTGATAGGAATTTTTTTTTTTTTTTTTTTTTGATAGGAGTCCATTAGTCACAAACTTTTAAAGAACATTGTAAGAAGCGTGCCACTAGACATCAGAGAGAAGATAGGGAGAGGAGAAGACTCTCAACTGCAAGCTACTAGCCATTAACAATTAAAATAATAGACAGAAAAATCAAATCAAATCAACTCAAATAAAATCAAATAAAATAAAAGATAAATCCACTTTAAAGAGCAGAAGAGAGGTGTAACCAAGAAATAGCAATATGACATAGAACAAAGATGATTGTCATACCTCTTATACCAAGAGAAGTCATTAGGTATGCTTGCTTTAGCATTTTTGAGATGATCAAGTTGCACCAAGACATCAAGTAACTTCAACATGGACCTAGAGTTGAGAAAGATATCTCAGGAGGATAGCTACAGGGCATCATCATAGGAACTTACGAATTTCTCTGATGACGTATTAACATTTATATGATGGTGAGGAGCTTAAGTTCAAACATATTCAGCACTTGAAATGAGGTGGTAACAAAAAAAAGAAAAATCAAGCAATCAGTTCCGGAAGAAAAAAGAGAAGTTATAACAGACCAGAGATGAGTTATTGTCGGGCCATTAATGCGCCGCTCAGGCCTTGAAAAGCGTTGCATATCAGCAGCTAGCTGCATCACAAAACAACAATATTTGGTACTTAAAGTTTGGCTCAAGTTTAAACACAGAAAATAAAAGAGTAAATAAGAGCTCATACTTTTGATGCAGCTGATGCTTGCCATCGCTGAATTTCACGCAGACGACTCATCTCCAAGTCCAAAACTTGATATGTTTCTAAATACAAGTCAGCTTGACTTTGCTTCATAGAATCAGGGAGCTGCCACATAGTATACATTATATATTACCATAATCCAAACAGTCTAAGCAGATGGAGAGAATAAATTTCATTCCTTTTAATTTATATTCTAACACTCCATCTCACACATGAGCCCAAGCTCCCCCTCAATGGGTGATACATTTCTATATACAAGTCAGCTTGACTTTGCTTCATAGAATCAGGAAGCTGCCACATAACGTACATTACGAACTACCATAATGTCAAAAGCCTAAACTGATGGAAAGGATAATATTTTATTTTTTTTTAATTTATATTGTAATACTACATCTTGCCTACGAGCTCAAAATCCCTTAATGGGTAGGAAGCAACTTGTAGAATATTTTTCACTTAAATTAAAAGCATAGAATAAAGACAAGATTCAAACTCAAGACTACAGAAATAATCGACATAACTTTGTTGTTATGTTTAAGATATATATAATTAATTGGGGTTGATAGGCATATGCCTTTGATTAAAATCTGAGAGGCCTGGTATTTATCATTAAGCATACACATGAAAGATTTAGCAAAATTTTCATGCATTAGGGGGTCATGGATGCGCCTCACCATGAAGCATGACTTGTGTGTGTGTGTGTGTGTGTGTGTGTGTTTAACAACGACTAGAATGACCAAATATATACTTGATGTCCAGAAAAGTTCAATTCAAAATAAACCCAAAATGAACCTGAGGAAGTGCTTTGACACAACTGCGATATGTATAAAGCACGGATGCCATCTCCTTCCCCTCTTGGATAAGGGCATTCTGCATGTTTTACAGCTTCGCCATCACATAACATGAAAATAACAACAATGTTGCGTACAAGAACGAATCAAATTGTAATTATGTACTTAAACTTTTACTTATATCTGACCTTTTAATATCCCAATTATCTGAATAGAAGGTAAATGCTTAAAGTATAAGTTCTATGCTTTCAAAAGGCAAGGCAAAAGGAGAAAACAATAACTACATACCAGCTGATTGAAAGCTTTTGTGTCCTCTGATAGAGATAGGCGGTATGCAGAAACATCACTGTACTCTACAATAGGAAACGCTTGTAATTATATTTCCAACTATACTGTCTTTAGACATACATGCATGTGTTTGTGTGGGTTTGTGCGTGTAAATGAGAGAGCAAGAGAGACAAAGAAAGCTGTAGCATGTGTGTGTGTGTGAATGACAGCAAGAGAGACAGAGAGAGCTATAGCATGTGTGTGTGAATGAGAGAGCAAGACAGACGAACGAGCTGTAGCATAAATAAAGCACAAAATTGATCCTGTAGTATGGATAGAACACAATCAACCAATAATATGTTGGGTTTATTTTAAGTTGTTTTATTATTGTTATTTTGGTGGGAGTTTATGTATTATTACAATTGTGAGGTGAATACGGATCATCTTCGTCATTTGCGCTGCCTTTTCTTATGCTTTGAAGTTGTATTAGAGTTGAAAATTAATTTGGCCAAAGCATAGTTAGTCCATGTAGGTTCCGTGGAAGATGTTGGAGGCCTGGCCCGCATTCTTGGTTGTAAGGAGTCCTTTGCATATGAAGTAACTAGGTCTTCCTTTGCCGGCTTCTTTCAAGGCAAAATGAATATGGGTGGTATTATTGAGAAGATGGAACATCGGGTGGCTGGTTGGAAGCGACTTTATTTGTTAAGAGGTGGTAGGATTACATTGATTAAAAGCACTATTTCTAATTTTCCAACTTATTATTTGTCCCTCTTCCCCATCTCTGTTGGTGTGGCCAATTGTATTGAGAAATTTCAGAAAGATTTTTTGTGGGATGGATTTGGCGAGGAGTTTAAATTCCATCTTATTGGTTGGTCTAAGCTTTGCACTGTGATTTTCTCGGGTGGTTTAGGGGTTAGAAACTTGCTTTTGTTTAACAAAGCACTTTTGGGAAAGTGGTTATGGTGTTATGCCAAGGAGAGGGAGGCTATGTGGAGATTGGTTGTGGAAGTTAAATATAGTAGTATGTGAGGGGGTGGTGTTCTAATACGGTTTCTAAGTCTTTTGTGGTTAGGGCGTGGGAATTCATTAGAAGGGAGTGGGGGGACTTCTCTAGAGCATGTATGGTGGATAATGGGTCTAAGATCAGATTTTGGCAGGATATGAGGTATGGGAAAGTGTTATATACCATCAATACTCTTTATTCCTCATCAAGAGCATGTATTTCTCACTTTAAGTAACTTTCTTCAAGCCAAATACAAGCAAGTTGGTACTGCCCAAAACCTTATGATTATTTCCCAAGCCAAATCCAACCAAACAGATCTGATGTTGGAAACCAACAAGAAGACATCTTTGCTTCGTATCATTTTCTTATTAACTAGATCCCACAATCTTTAACCTAACTCCTCATATCCATAACCCAAGAAGATACACTATTTGGCTTTGCTATCAAGCTTGGACCCCTCATCTCTAGGAACATGGACAAACGCCCTCCAGCCAAACACTTTCAAGTGCTCAAAAGAAACTTCTTTCCCTGTCCAAACCCTTTGAGGAATGTCACAATCCAAAGGAATTGACGGGGTAAAGATTAATCAAGTCAATTGTTCTCCTCATTGCCT
Source organism: Alnus glutinosa (assembly GCF_958979055.1). Lineage (NCBI taxonomy): Eukaryota > Viridiplantae > Streptophyta > Magnoliopsida > Fagales > Betulaceae > Alnus > Alnus glutinosa. Next base: position 15,214,321 of record NC_084897.1, read on the forward strand.
CACCCCAAAAGGATTTGGGTAATTTTGCATGAGAGAGCATACACATGATTCTTTCATAGATGGTTCCGTTCATTCTCCCTACTACGCCATTATGTTGCAAGGTCTTGGAAACAGTTTTTTCAAGCCTGATGCCATGACTTTTGCAGTACTCCTCAAACGGCCCTCTGTATTCACCACCATTATCTGCTCAGACACATTTCAGCTACCTTCTAGTTTCCCTTTCAACCTTCATATGAAAGACTTTGAACACATCCAACACTTGATATTTAGTGTCCAAAGAAAAGGCAAACACTTTTCTAGTGTGGTCATCAATAAAAGTCACATAAAAAAGTGCACTACCAAGTGTTTCAATATTCATAGTGCAAACATCAGTGTGAACTAAATCAAGAATATTAGCCTTTCTTGATAGAGGGGATTTATGAAATGAAAGTCTTTTTTGGTTTCCAACAAGACAACAAGTACAGGGCATTAGTGGCGTACCTTTGATATTAGTTAGGAGCTACTTCTTGGCAAGAAAGTGAAGTCTCTTCTCACTCATGTGACCAAGCCTGTTATGCCATAGCTCAGTGGAGGTTTCATTATCAACAACATTCACATCTCTCTTGACTAATTTTGCATTAATCCTGTAGAGAGTGTTGATCTTCTTCCCTCTGGCTATAATGAGAGAACCCTTACTAAGTTTCCACTTTCCACTTCCAAGGTGATTATGGTAGCCTTTATCATCAAGTTTCCCAATGGAAATCAAGTTGAAGTGCATTTTAGGAACATGTTTGACATCCTTGATAAGCAATTTGCACACAATGCTGGTTTCTAACTATATATCTCCCATACCCACAATTTCACACTTTGCTTCATTTCTCATCCTAACCCAACCAAAATTGTCACTGATGTAGGAAGAGAAATATCTATGTGGAGTAATATGAAAGGAAGTTGTTGTATCAACTACTCACATAGAATCATGACATGCGAGATTAACATAAGCATCATCACAAACAACTAACTCATCACCATCAAATGCAACTGCTGTAGTCTCTTTTACTTCTTTTGGTTCTTCATCTTTTTCTTTCAACTATTCCCTTTTAAATTTCTTGCACTCTCTCTTCATATGCCCAGGCTTGCCACAATGAAAACATTTTATCTCTTTTCTTGACTTGTCACGACCGTCGTCACCGCGAGATTTTATACTTTTACTTCTCCTCCGCCTTTCTGTAACAAGTGCCTCTGTATGAGAAGAAATACACTGCTCTTTTCTTCTTGCCTCTTCATTGAATATGCTATCTTTAACCAAACTCATAGTTATCATACTGTTAGGAGCCGAATTACTAAGTGATACCACCAAGGTTTCCCAACAGTTTGGCAAAGAACTCAACACAAGTAATGCTTGCACCTCATCATCTAGCACAAGTTTCATGGTAGAGAGCTCATTCAACAATCCTTCAAAATTACTCAAGTACTCCGTAACACTTTGCCCATCTTTGTACTTCAAATTCACAAGCCTTCTTATCATTAAAGGCTTTGTTTTTAGCAGTCTTTCGTTCATCAAGACTTTCTAACTTTAGCCAAAGACTGTAAGCATCAACTTCTTTGGCTACATAATGGAAGACACCTTGGTCAACCCACTGTCTAATATGTCCAACGGCTTTCCTATTCAATTTCTTCCATTCATCTTCAGTTTTAGCATCCGGTTTCACCCCCTTCAACTCAATAAGCTCAAACAACTCTTTACAATACAAAATATCCTCCATCCTGGTCTTCCAAATTGAATAATTGGAAGCTGTGAGTTTAACCATGCTATTAGATGACTCATTCATTTAATTAACACAAGAACTTCTCATTAGCAATTAACCAAAGCTCTGATACCACTTTGTTAGGGGCGAAAGTGAGTGTAAATCAATCACAAACACAAGCAGTAGAAATTTATCTACCCTTCTTTGTACAAATTAAATAGACAATCTAGCACCAAACAAACTCACCAACAATGTAGAGAAATAAATCAAACAACACACAAGCAAGACACCAAGATTTGTAAGTGGAAAACCCTCCAGTGTGAAGGAAAAAACCATAGGACATAGTCAAGTTAAATCTTTCACTATTAACAATAATGAGATTACAAATGTCTTCTCTGGAACACTTTCTAGAGGCTACCACCATATTGAAAACACATACATTCTTGGATCATAACATAAATTCGTCACTCCATTAATGGATTTCAACGAGAACAACAAAGAAAGATCTCACCAAGTCGGAATGGACAACCAAGCAACTGGAGAGGAAAACCAACGATTGACACCAGTCAATACGTAGATCTCGTCATCATGAACACCATATTAAAATTTCATCAAGATAGGATCATAAACGATCCTCCAATCTCGAACAGAAATGGCTATGTGAAAAGCCCCAATTTTTCTCTTCTATCTCAAAAATGGTTGCACTTCACAAGAATGGGTGGGTTGCTACCCATATTTACTTTTTCTCCTCACATGGGTGGGCCCCTCACATAGGAGGGACCACCCAACACTTCTTCCTTAGGCACGCCAATCAACTTCTAGACTGCTTCAATCAGTGCAACTACTAAATAAGTTTATCATTAACTTATCTATGGGCTTCAATACCCTTACTAGGAGCACAAAGGCAGCAGTTCCAAAGTCTCAAATCCGAAACCACCATAGAAAAGATTGATGGAGGCTAACTCTTGCATCTTTGCAGTATTATACCAAAGAGCATATCAGAATCATTCCAAGACAACATTGAGGTGATGAGAGGGCAGCATTTCTTTTGTATTAGGTTTTATTTTCTTCTTTTACTCTCTCCCCCCCCCCCGCATAAAGATTCAATGTGCTAATACCAAGATATCATGTAGCTTCACTTCCTTGAAACCCAACAAGTCCAATATCACATTTTTTTCATATAATCCCGTACCCTAACAAAGAAGATAGAGCTATAGATATGACTAGCATACAAACGCCGATGCTGCTCAAATGATCTAACTGTCTCAATATCCATAGATGACAAAGAAACACATCATCTATGAAAAACGGATGATAAAGCCAACCCCTCTAAACATTCACATTATACGGATTTATTTTTTCGCTTCATTTCGCCTTTTCTCTTTTGTGTCAAACAAGAAATTTCATTTTTGGGGGTAGTCAAATGTTTATTCAATCACCTTTCCACTAACTAGGCCCCTGCACCTACCTACACTCCACAAACCCTCATGAGAGAAGAGAAGACATAAAATGTGGATAGGGAGGAGAATGAATACAGAGAAATTGAAATAAATAAACAATTGACCCTTATATAATTAGTATTAAGTTACTTATCAAAAAAATAATAATAATTAGTATTAAGTTATTCAATAATTCTGATAATTGAAACTGTTCTGAGGAACCAGCTTCTATATTAGATAATTAATAAAATATTACTTGCATTACTTACGGGTTTTTTTTTTTTTTAGGAGAAAAAAAAAAAAAAAAAAAAAAAAAAAAAAGAAAAGATACCCGAAAGACTACTAATTTTAAGAATAATTAGTTACGGCTATTTTAAACTGTATTACAGATTAAAACCTTAAGTAGCTATATTTAAGATAGAAGTGTGTGTGGCGGTCTCAGGCTCCCTCGAGGGCAAATTTCTTCACTTGGTCTGCAGCTCTAGGCAAAATCTTGACGTTGGATAATCTGAGGAAGAGGAACTTAATTATTGTGGACAGATGCTATCTTTGCAAGCGGGATGGGGAATCAGTGGATCATATTCTTCTGCACTGCGATATGGCTTCTGCTCTTTGGAACAACATTTTCTCCCGCTTTGGTATGGCGTGGGTCATGCCTAGGAGTGTGATGGACTTAGTTGCTTGTTGGTGGAAGTCTGGGAGATCTGGGAGCGCTACTTCTTGGAAGATGGTGCCTATTTGCCTTTTTTGGTGCATTTGGAGAGAAAGAAATCTTAGGTGTTTTGAGAATCTAGAAAGCTCCCTAGAGGAGGTGTTAGAGCTGTTTCTCCATACTTTGTATGTCTGGTCGATGGCTTATTTGTACCCTTTATCTATCAGCTTTGCTGAATTTCTGATTTCTTTTTCGCTTACTAGTTAGGTGTTTTCCTGTTGTATACTTCTAGTGTACGTAGGGGCGCCTTACGCTTTCAATAATACTATCATTACTGATCAAAAAAAAAAAGGGCCTATTACTCCTTAATATAGACTTGTATTCACAGCATTAAAATTATTAAATAGGATTCTTACCTGTAAGATTCCTTCATGCCTGCTTTTTTTCCCCTTCCTTATCTCCCTCATGTTCTCTTTGCCTCCCTTTCTTATATGCTACACTTGGTTACCTATTAACATTTTTTAAGACTTTGGTTATATACTTTGGTTATTTGAGCGCTCCCTCAAGCCGCCAAAAGGATAGGATCCCTTGACGTAGGATTGTGTTCTCCTTGGTGGGTTTTGTGGTCTTGGGCTGTTCGGTTTGTAGGGTTTGTTTGGGATCCTTTAGGTTCTTTTGGGCTCTTCTTTTGGCTAGCTTTTGGTTGCTTCTCTGTATACTTCCGGTATACTCAGGGGCGCCTTACGCTTTTAAATAAAACTTTTATTACTTATCAAAAAAAATATATATTTTTGTATTATTCTTCTGCAAATTGAAATTTTTTCTATAAAACTTCATCATTGTACCAGAAGTCTCATAGTATTTGGATTTTTTTTTTGTCATTATTGAAGCCATAAGAGAAACTAAATTGTTTATAAAGATTGATAAAATGATTTATCTATCCAAGACACATATTTGACATCTTTCTTAAAATTATTTGATTTTGTATACAATAGGACACAAGGAGAATATTTTCAAAATTTCATGCGTAAGAAGCTCTTATGGAAAATTAGTAGAGAATCTGTTTTGTTAGCACTAATAATAGAGAGACCAAAACATTAATCACCATTATACACCACAAATATGTAAAACTAATATTTTCCCTCTGTTTTCCAAATGAAGAGGTTCTCAGGCCGATAAAAGTAAAATGTTAAAGCCAAAAAAAACGACAGATAATTGCCAAGAGTACGAGGATTGAATAAATCCCGTAGCATTCCCTCCAACGACTGGTATAGATCCGGCAAAGTGCAGTTGAACCGCCATAGGTATGCAAAATCCAAATAAAAATTTAATAAAGTTTTTTTTTTTATGAAAAAAAACCTTCATAGCACCAACCAACCCAGAAACATCCCAACTATTTACAAACTACACTAAGGGCAAACACAAGCAACAAGCTCTGTAAGCCCTATCAGCAAAGAAAAACCAAAATCCAAAGGCAATCAACCTGCCTGAGCTACAACAAACAAAAACAAAAACAAAATACAGCCAAACATCTAGATAAAGGGAATATTCCAAAGCTGTACAAGCCATAAATTCTCCTTTGTCCTCTTGAACATTCCCTTCTCCAAAATTCTCGTTTTGACATCCCATTTAATCTTTGACAGCAACACTTCCTCAGTTGCAATATTCTTGCTATGAAGAAGAGTGTTCCTCTGCCTCCACAAATTATACACTGCAGCTCCCAAGCACAAAATCTTCAATCTGATTTTAAAACATTCCTTTCTCAATTCAGTAGAGCACCACTGAATAATCTCATACCAGGTTTGCAAAGACCGATGCTCCAAACAAAGAGACATGAGATTTCTCCATGTGCGTCTACTAAAACCACACTGAAAGAATAAATGTGACCTGTTTTCAATACTACCCCGGCAAGACAGACACAAGCAGTCACCCTCAAACCCCCATTTACACATTCTTTCTTTGGCGATTAAAGCATCCTTAAACACCAGCCAAAGAATAAAAGAATAAAGTTTTGCCTGATAGGAATGAACTCGGATGCACATAATATTTGGCCACAGATTTGCGAAACAAAAATTCATAGTTTTCCAAACAGTTACATAAACCAACACAATTCTTCATATGTGTAACGATTAACAAAATTGCAGTGACTGATAAACTAAAAATCTTAAAGAATGCATACCAATTGGACTCTCGGTTGCACCTCTCTCAGTCGACACCCAAAGTCCTGGTCCTTGCACCTCTTGTTGCTCATCCTACATAATTTATCCACAAAAATACAAATATCTACATAAACGCTTCGGTTTCAAAAGCACATTATACAATTATATTCACTTTTTACTGAGCAAGGTTGCGGAATGTAGATCAAAAATGGAACTGTTTTGAGCAGTTGCAGGACTCACCTCAAGTGAGAATGTGGAAAGAGCCGCGATGGCTTCCTCAACAGGGACAGCCATGGATGAAGCTCAAATTTACAGTTAATCTTTAAGTCGAATACTGCGAAAAATTAAGGCACTGCAAAGTTAGTAGATGGAAAGCTTTGCATTTTGGGCAAGCGGATAGATCAAAACTGGGATTACGAATGAAAGTATTTTCTCTTTTTTCTCACCTTAAATTTCGGTAATTTTGGAGCGAATGAGGACTGGGATCGCCGGCGAGTCGCTTCCGGAAATGTCGTTTCAAGGTCGCCAGGTAATGGTTTGGTGACTGAAGAGTGAAGGCAGGGGGAGTAAATTACGGAATTGGACGTTCCAGGGTGTAGCGTAGCGGAATGGACGTGGCTATCACCTTGCTGCTGGGTGGTCTGGCTCGAGTCTTCATACCGCCGCTATATTTTTTAAAAAAAAAAAAAAAAAAAAAAAAGAAACCGTAATTTAGGTGATTTAAATTTTAAGTTAACGGGCTATCACTTTTAGCACGATCAGTTGATTTGCAAATTCAATACGAATTTAAAATACAATTAGTGAGAATTTTGTACGATCGAATTCAGATAGACTGGATTAACTCATTTAATAAATGGGTCAATTTCAAATCAACTCTCTCGATGCATAAGTGACTTGTATAACCTGTATAAATTAAATTAGTTTTTTTTAATAATTAAAAAAAAAACCTTAAAAGGCTAAAATTCTTATAAATTCATTTTTAAAAAAATTCATATCAACTTAAATTCATCTTTTCTTTTCTTTTTTTTCTTTTTTGTATTTAAATTGACATACAGGTTGAAACGGGTCGTATTTTGGTCAACCTAATATAACATGTTTATTTAATTAGTTATGTGGATCGGGTTGGGTCAACCCAACATGGCATGTTTATTAAACTGTTAGTGGATCCTATTATCTCACTTACTAATTTAAATAAGTTGTGTCAAAGTTAAGGGGTTTAACATGTTTATCTAGTTGGGTTGAGTTCGGTTTGACCTGTGAGTCGATTTCAAAAAAAAAAAATGGCCTGGCCTACAACCCAATTTTGTATGACATCTTAGTTATCAACAAAATTGTTTATTTTTTTAGATTTACATAAACACTAGAAACTGTTTATTCATTTAATTAATGTATTGTGTAGTCCATTAGTCGTATTTGATGTTGTAGTGTTAATGAGATTAATGCACATAAGATATAAATCATAAGTTTTTGTGACTTATAAATTTTAGTTAGTAGTCAATGATGAAATTGGGCATTTTATCTTATAAAACTATAACATATCAATCATTATGATCTATCTTGATCCTGGAAGTAGTGACTTCTAATTGATATATATTGATCTCTTTGGAATACATTGAGCTGGATCACAATGAATTGTTATTTTATAAACTACTATTAACTAAATGATTTGAACTCACGACTACTTAGCGCATTCACTCTCAATCTCGAGATGAGTGTGAACTCAAATGTAAAGTATATGTCACTTTAATATATTTAGAAATAAGATCTTGCATGGTCAATACTTTAATGTATTGAGTGATCATATGCAGCATTTAAGAACACGACTCCTCAAGATGGAATTCATAATCTCTTTAATAGAAATTAAGGAAATAAAAAAACATAAAAAATAAAAAAGTATCCATTTGAAATAGATTTCCAAAAAAAATTGGATCACATTCACAGTATAATGTCATTAAGAGTGTCATACGAAGTTGTGTGTATGATTTTCAGACATGTGACGAGTTTGATGCAAGCTGACAGAATCTACTTGAGTGTTATAATCTGGAAGATAATGCATGGCTGCGTGATTTATACAGTGAACGGACTCTCTGGGTACCGGTAAATTTGAAGGGTGTATTTTGGTTCCGTCCATTTTCATGTTGCTAGAGGCTCCAGATTTTGCCTTTGTTGTTAGTCGGCTGTGCTTCGATGTTTGATCATGACATACCTTCATTGTTGGTTACTGAAAAATATAGAGACTTCTAATTTGCCCTCTGTGTGTGTGAACAATGTGTAACAAAATATCAAAGTGCGGAATTTAAATAAGACAGATATTTTGTTAATGAAGTGAAAATTCAATTAAGAGAAAAATCACTTTGTGGCAGCAAAACTCAGGAATTTCACTATTCAGAAGACAAAGCTAGTAACAAAGCAGTAACACTCGCATACCCCGATACAGCGATCTTGCCTTGCACTCCAACACATGACCCAATGTAAATGCTTCACAACCAAATCTCCTACTTGAAGGGGTCTTCAATGAATTCATTTAACTTAAGGCTCCTCCCTAAGTTAGACTTCACATGAACAATAACCACACACCGGGCAGAACTTAGAGAGCTAGCAAATCTTCACAAATTCTACCTACACACCCTCTCTAAGCTTTAGATAATTCAATACCGAATTCTGTAAATAATCCATGCCTAGAGGTCTCTATTTATAGGCTTAGAAGACTTAAATCCCCACTGATTTAGATTTCTCTAGGCGGCGTCCGGATGGTGAACTGTGCAACCGCCTTTTCATAATGCGCTTCACTTGTTTCCATATTAAGGTCGTATTTGGACGGTGTTGCCCTAGCATCCAGACACCGTTCGGATACAAAGCTGTCTTTCCCGATCCGTGTCTGCAAAGGAAATCTGGATTCTTCTCGAACACTGAAGAGCGTCCAGACGTATTGCCTTGACGTCCGGCTGGATGTACGCTGAGCTTGGCAGAATCTTCTCGACACAAGAGGGCGTCCAGACAGAAATAAGGGATCCGACTTTTGCTGAGTTGAAAACTTTGCAGAATCTTCCTGAAACTCTTAAATTGCCTTCTTGAAGCTTGTGACACTGATACTTATCATAATAAAGCCAGTTCCATATTAGAGAAATAAACTCTGAATGTCTGAAGACTTCTAAAATAATACGGTAGCCCTATTAAGACAACAACATTACGTATAGTGGTTTTGTCAACAGAATGAAGCCAATAAAATTAATAGTTACAATATGTATTTGTTAACAAATCGGACATCATTTTCATCAGTGGATTGATGGTCTCAGGCATGTGAATGTGCGATTTGATGATTATATAAAAAAAAAAAAAATCACATGTAAAGGTTAATTCAAATAAGGATAAAGAGTCATTAATGTATTTAAATCTTAATTTATTGCACGCAAAGAATAAGATTTTTTGTATATGGTACCATACCAAAACCTATAAGAACAATTACATCAACAAAAATTACAACATCAATGCCAATGCTAAGGAGCCCCCAAAAACAAAAAATTACATGAACAAAAAAGTTTAGTTCCAAAATGTCACATGATAATCTCCATCTTTGGATACCAAAATATTTTTTTGATGAGCTTCTCTGGCTTTGAGCTTCACTAAATCACTAGCTCTTTCTACTTTTCTGAGCTTCTCTGGCTTTATTCACAAACTTCAATCTGGCTCTCTGTACATAATCTTGCATGCATAAGATAATTGCAAATTTAGCTAATTGGCAGTAACTACTACATTTTAACAGAAAATATTTATCCCAATCATCAACCCAAAGCTTAACAACGATTTCTCCTTATGGTTGTTATTTGACAATCTCAGTAGTTATACACTATGTTTTTGGTTTTGGACACATAATCAATCAAGGAATCTACTAAACAGCTCTGTTCATCATTTTTTTTTTTTTCAAAAAAAAAAAGCAGGTCTAACGCAAGCAAAAAAAAACTAAATCTGCCACCATGGAAAAGAACTAGTCCTCCAAACCATCCACAAAAATGAAGTACTACACACATGAAATCGTTTAGGGATCACCAATACCAAAATATAACAAATCAACCAAATATCTCTTCACGTGTCCACAATTTGGACTGATTGAGAACTGGGAAAATAGCAAAAGCATTCTAAATGATTGTTAATGCCTATACTTGCAACCAGATAATAGCAAAAGCATTCTAAATGTCTACAAAAATCCTATTCAACCAAGGAAAAAAGGTGAAAAAGATATACAAGAACCACTTGGAAAAAAAATGACCATCACAATAACTAGCACTTCATATGCCACTAGGAGGAAACCATCCCAATTTTTTCTCCACACGAATCCTTGTGGGCTGCAGTGGAGGGAGGAGAGGGTGGCGGTAGGTGGGGGTTGGAGAGGGATGGGCTGAAAAAAAATTGGGGAGAATGAGACGGATACAATATTGTAGGGAGGATACTTAAAATTAGGGGGAAATCTAGAGCTAGTACCAGATCTGAGGTCGTCGAAGGTTAGGTCGGCGATTGGAGGGGGAAAGGGAAGATGGAGATGGAGGGATGAATTTTTGGGTGAAAACCATATTTGAGGTCGCTGAAGGTTGGGCGGCGTGGTCACTAGTGCTCGAAGGTTGGGTTCTAATGGTCACCGGTGGGTGGCTTTCGGCCAGAGGTGGGAGGGAGAGGGAAGATGTAGGAGCGAGGGAGAGAAGATGAGGAGGGGGAATAAATTTGGGGAATGAAAAATGTTCAAGAAGATAAATGATGCATCGGTTTTTCATTTTTTTTTTTTCAAAAGAAAACAAATAAAAAAAAAATCGCAAAAAAGCTGCAACGTAGGACGAGGGTCGAACAAGGGCCTGACCCTTGTCCTCTGTATAGACGAGCTCTTTTAAAAGTGTTTTCTAGTACGGTCCACATTTGAGAAAATGTCATCTATATAGTATACCTATTGATTTTGATAAACCTAAGCAGATGTAGAACCCTAATTATAAAAAACAATTTAAAATTTAAAAAGGAGAAAAGGTCGACCGGGTGGTCGCGTGGCCACCTTGACTAGACACTGGAGTGGCTGCACGACCATCACACCCACATGAGGGTGGTCGTAAGGCCAACCTTCTTTCACTTAATCATTTGGAAAAAATATAATTTAGCATCTCAAACTACCATCATTTCTACGGATGGCCCATCAAACTACCAAGACTTGCACTTTATCCCCCAAACTAACAAAACCTTTGAAAAAGACCCATTTTGGCCAAATATCCCCATAATACTCATGCCACGTATCATTTTTCAATTAAAAAATTTAAAATAATTAAAAACTAAAAAACTAAAATTTTATTTTTTATTTTTGAAAAAATATTGCGATTGATCAAAGGATGTACTACTTCTTTCCAGCATCATCGTTGGGTACGATGCATGCCTGCAGCTCGGCAAACTTGTCCCCGCCTCTCCGAACATGGGCATGGCTAACTTCCTATCATTCGATATCTATGATATTGATCTTTCGAAGGTTATGAATGATTCCAATCTGAATTTTGTTTTGTTATAAACGACGAGTAAGTTTATTATCGTTGTGGAAGATCTCAATCGGTTTCTGACAGAGAAATCAACGGTCATGAGCTTGTTCATTGATATTCATATCCATTTTTCTCTCTGTGATTTTTCGGCATTCAAAACGTTGACCAATAGCTACTTGGGGCTTAAGGATCACAATCTTTTCTCTCAGGTGGAAGATATTTTCCACAACGGGGCGAGTTTGAACTCGGCCGAGATCGGCAAGCTGATGATTGCGAATTGGAACTCGTCGAGCCGGGTTATAAAATCGATTATCACGGCGTTGCAAACGGAGTGGTGTCGGGAAGATCGGGTTGCGGTTGAGAAATAACACCATACCAAATACCCATCTTTTTTAAAAATAAATAAATAAATAATTTTTTTAATTATTTTTTTGAAATTTTTTAATTGAAAGATGACACTTGGAAGGGGTATTATGGGGGATATTTCACAAAAAATGGCATTTTTCAAAGGTTTTTGTAATTAATTTGGAGGGCCAAAGTGCAAGTCTTGGTAGTTTGGGCGGCCATCTGGAGCAATAGTGGTAGTTTAGGAGGCTAAATTGTATTTTTCCCTAATTTTATTTTATTTTTTTAAAAAATAATAAGTTAACTCTTACCTTTGTAAAAATTAGTGTTTTGTCAAAATATTCTTACAACTAGAGAAGAAGATAGATTTATAAAAATTATTTTATATTTTGAAGAATATTTTATGTTTTGAGTTATTTGTTAATATATTTGTTTTGAGCACATAAAATAAACAAGGCTAAAAAATTAAAGGAAAAGAATATTAAATTTAATCCTAAGTTTTAAGTTTCATATGATTTTAATTTAGTCCTTAAGTTTTCAATTTTAATAACTAGAAACTTAAGTTTTAATATAATTTCAAATAAGTTATTTCATCAATTTACCACCTAATTAATTAGCGGCATGTCATGTTAAATCAATCAATTAATGCTACGTGACTCTTGTTTGATACATTATGTGTCATTTAAATGTGTCACGTGGCACAATTACTATAAATTATAAATATACTAAAAAACCAAAATTAAAAAAGTTAAAAGCATATTAATAAAAAAGAAAAGAAAAGAAAAAAGGTGGTCGGCCAACTTTGCCCCACACATGTACAATTCAGACATGACATGTTGTCCAAAAATGTATCCAACTAACTCTCGTGTATATATATAAATATGTAACAATAAAATCATGAACGGAGGGGGAGGCACATTTTTACGCATGGGGAATGGGGATGTTACAAGAATTCCAAGTCGGAAAAAAATGTAATTTATATTCATCGCAGACTTGAAGAATTTGAAGTGACCAAATTATTATTATTATTTTTTATTCAAATAATTTGATATTCACCGGTGGGAAATAAAAAGAGTAGTGGTAGAAATTATTATTATTATTTTTTTTAGTTGATGTGATTTTTAAAATTACAATTTAGATTAAAACATAAAAAATGATCAATTCTAAAGTAAATGGTGATTTTAAAAGGTACATCAATTTTAAGAGGATAAAAGAGGACAAATAAATAATTGTTGTGAAAATGATAGGTATATTTAAGGGTTTGTTTGGTTTTTTGATTTTAAAATGTGCAATTTAAAAATAAGGATTTTAAAACGTGCATTATGAAAATATGATTTTTAAAGGCCTTTAAAATTGCAATTGAATTTTCAAAATCATGCATTATTAAAAACACTCATTGTCTGCGATTTGAAAACATAAAATTTTTTACACTTTCAATCACAATTTTTTTTTTTTTTTTAAAACACTTCCAAATAATCAATTTTTTATAATTTATTTTAAAATCATACTTAATCACAGTAACTAACGAAGCTCTAAAACCCTCTTCCCATTATCTATCTTTCTATTTTGATATTTTGGTATGCCCTTTCTAAATAATGTTACATATCACTTTTGTATCCCTATTTTGTCCCCTTAAAATTGATGTAGCTCTTAAAATCACCATTGAATTTATGATAGACTACTATTAAATTTTGATCTAATGATGATTTTAAGGGCCACATCAATTTTGGGGAGACAAAATGAAGATACAATGGTAAAATGTAGCATTACTCGTCCTTTCCATTTATAGTTGCTTACCAATACATGCATAGTATTTCTAATTCACTTTCAAAATGGAATATGACTTGTCATGCTAATATGTTGGATGATAGTAATTTAATTATAAAATTTACTTTCTTATACTTTACAACCTTTTTTTTTTTTTTTTTTTTGCAAGTACAATGAAAGGAAAGAAGGAAAAACAAAAAAAAGCTAGGGAACAAAGAAAGATGAGTCTTTTCCAAAACGGAGAGGAAAAAAATTAGATAAAAAAAAATGATGAGAATGCAGTCAGAAAGAATTCTAGTCGTCACTCAATTTGTCATACGATGGACATAGAAATTTGTACTTTGGTTAACTTTTAATCACGCTAATAATAGAATTTATATACTGATTATGATGAGGTGGGGGGTGGGATAGGAACACCTAAAGCCACTTTGATTGCTCCCAACTTGAAAGATAAGCAAGGGCATAGAAATAATCGAAAAAGAAAAAGAAAAAAACACAATTATGTAATCTTCTTGGAGAAAAAAAAAAAAAAATTTATAGTGATAGGTGGACCCATAAGGCCATCAATTACTTCCTTATGTGATGATATGTATAATATGGCTGCATGATATTCAATTTTATTTTATTTATTTTTTTGGGCCTTTTCTTCAATTGGCTTATTATGTTCAAGCATTGATTAGATATTTTCTACACTTATAAAAAGAAAAAAAGAAAAAAAAAAGTGAAGATATTTTCGAGGTGAAGGATGTTGATTACCAACGGGTAGTGGAAAACCCTTCTCCTTCAGTCTTTCTTGGATAACACTGCAACGTAGAGTAAAAAGTACCCTTGTTTCCTCCCGCAAGTTGAATCGTAAAGCCTCCAAACTGAACACAGAAAGACTAGACTTCACTATGATGATGGGAGAGACCTCACACTAAGAGTACTCTCAATAACTTATATATATATATATATATATATATATATATATATATATCTCAATCTAGTTCCGGTGATACTGACTGAAATTCGGCAATTGTGTCAAATTTCAGCGACATTGGCTAAAATCCGACGGCATTAGTCAGATTTCAACGAAACCAGCCGGAATTTGGCTAGTGCCGCTGAATTCCAACCACCATCGCCAGAATCTTGTCACCAATTGCGTTTCGCGTTGGTAATTTTTTCGTACGAGCCAAAAGTCGAAAAATATTTTCAAAAAAATCATTTATTTTCCTTCAAAAATTGATTTCGTTGAAACAAAAAGAGTATTAGTGAAAGTTCTTTTAGGTGGGTCAGGAAATTATTTGCCCCCTCTTGCGCCCCGTTCTACGAGGCCATATTTAAGTCGCTAACTCTTTGAACGGATCTCCTTCTAAGTATCCATCTGCCTTTGAATTAATTATTGCTAAAAAAATAAATTCAAGGCCTGACATACATTACCACGTCAGCCTAGTAGGTTGAGGTGTAGTATTTAGCATTTTTCATGATTAAATAAAGTGGAAGACAACACCATTTCAAATGAAAATAGTTGCACTTTTTTTCCTGAGCAGAATGCAAATAGCAATAATAACTTTGGTTTTTTTTGCCTCTGTTATTTCAAGGTCTGCTAGTGATCCAGCCATATTTCAAAGAAAAACATGCAGTCCGTATGAAAGAATGCCACCTGAAAAGTAACTGATACGTTGTGGTTTTTATGTGGTTAGACTGGACTCTGCTCCTGTGGCACCATTAGATTGGACTCTATGATATAAGAATGAAGAATCTATTGTCTACAAAGATTTCCTCCAAACTCCAACCCAGTTTATAAAAATGCCATGTGAGATGCATATGCATTTTTAATGGTAAGGACAAAATTGAAAGAAAATTTATTACAAAAACATGTGCTTTTTCACGTGTTATTTAAAAATGCACGTGCATCTCACATGCAAATGGACGCATGTTATTTTTATAAATTGGATTGGAGAAAGTTCCTCCAACCCAACTAGGAGGAAAACTGTCCGAAATACAATAGATTCTCCATTCTTATATCATCTGCCTTACTTGCCATCAACTAAACAAATAACAACAGTACAAGAAATAAGATCAAACAAATTATTGTCTAAAAAAACAGATGCAACAGCTCCATATCAAATGGGACTTTAATTCTTGATGCAGCTAAACATGAGAAGAAATTGGACAATTTTCTAGATTTGCATATGGGTTAAATAAAATCATTAATAGTTTCCTCTAAAAGTAAAAGCGACACTAAAGAAGCCCTAAATTATTTATAATTTTTTTTTTTTGTTTTTCCAAATTTCAGATCGCAATCAGATTGATACACCTAAAACATACAAACACATGCATGCACACGTACGACATACATATATACATTTTATATTTATCTTTTTCTTTAATTTGTGCAGGATTTCGATTGCATAAACTGGTATTAATGGTTTGAAAGTATTTACAGTAGCACATGAATAGAGCAACTCTAACAGAAAAAAGTAGATACACGAATGCATGTCTGTAAAGGATTTGTCTGATTTGGTTCATTTGAGGCCACTTAATTGATAACTGACAAAATGCACTAGACCAAGGGGTAAATGACCACAGGCTTCTCTTTGAAGTTGTAAGCACATGATCAACTTTAATTAGTAACTATTGCTATTATCAAACAATTGAGACCTACACTACACTTGCCTTCTGGACTGATTTGCAGCACTGGAAAAGTGCTCCTTGTCTGCCAAGCCACCATGACACATGCTGTTTGCTATTCCGAAATCAAGCTCTAAAGAAGGGAGATAGAAGTATAAGCCGCAGTTATGATGTTTCATCATTGACAGCTATGTCAATTATCTGTCTAGCAGCAATCACTTTGTCCAAAGTTTCGTCTGGAACTGTGATTCCAGATGTCTCCAAATCTGCAACAATTGCAATGGCTGCATCTAGCTCTCCAAGCTCGAGACATAGCAAGATGATTTCATCATAAAGGTCACTGCAATAGAAGAAAACTAGATAAGATAAAAGTTTTGTGGGAGTGGTTTGGAAGTGCCAACAAAGATATGCAATTTAAGGCTTTCTTGAGTTAAGAGTTTTTTTGAATGATATATCCACGTTGAAATTCCTTACTTTGTATCTTCTAAGAGATATATAGCATGCTATGTAGCCAAAGGCAAGAAAACTATTAGAAACAATAGAAAAGACTCCTGCTTTTGCATCAATCTGATGCATAAAAATCTAGAAAAAGTCCATCCACTCTGTCCCACCAATCATGTAGTTCACAAATTACATTCTTTAAGTAAATATTGGTCTCTATGAGAACTAAACTATCCATGCAAGATTTGAAAATTCTATTAATGTGCAAACAGCAAAACTTTCAACAGAAATAACAACCAACATACAGATATCCAAAGCACAGAACACAGAACACGGCAAGATTAGATCAAGAAAATCCAACATCTAACTCGTCTTCTATCTTTTCTTCCCCCTCAAATCAAGTACATGATCTTACCTCCCAAATGTATAGCCAAGACTGTGTGTTGTCTGCAAGATCTTCAAGAAAGCCAATGGCAATGGAGCCTTTATAGCAGCACGCAAGATCATTGCACAATCGCCAATGGTTGGTGTTCCACCCAATTCTATTACCTGAAAGTCCATTATTTCATTCATTCAAGAAGAACATATAGTTAAAGCAGATAATTATATGGTAGCAGTAAAGTTTCCACTTTAGGCTTAGTTTTACTGTATTCTTAAGGAATCCCATCTGATATGCAGAGCATGAAATGGCAATATATGTTTAGGCCGGTAAGTTATTAGCATGTCATGAAATAAGGAGTTTTACAAAGGCTCATCAAGTCTCAAAATACAGAGATATGGATAAACGTTGCTGATATAGATGAAGATGTTTGGATTCATGAAAATCCTCATGAAATTTCGGGGATGTCCAAAAGAGAAATTTATAAGCAAACAAGACTAATAAAGAATATTAATACATACAGTTCCCGTCAAGTACAGAAAGTTCATGACACGCTTCTTTTGATACATTTAGTGTTAATAGATAATGCTTTAAACTTTTGGATTAAAAAAGAAAAGAGGGATCTAGGGTTTAAAGAACTACTGATCTGGAAAATAAAGAGAGTCGAATCTAGGTTCTGTTATTGGCATTGAAATTTCTATTGCAGTTGTCAAAAAAGAGAGTACAAAAGGCTGGTAGTCTATTATTTATACTCTTTAACAACTAATATAGGCTATGCTACCACACATGGCAAAATATAACTTACCCTTTTCAAGTAACAATTCAAAGCTGACCTCAAGTTCAGTTGGCAAAGCTTGAAGCCAAGCACCATAGTTTCTTGATCAAGCTTGACTTTTTTCGAGTAGCTTAGGGTCAACTCCACTGGTTCATTTGTAGCCTCAGTAGTTGCCACAATTTTTATTTTTTATTTTATTTTATTTTATTTTTAATTTACTGTAACCAAGCAAACCACAAGTACTTGGGCATTCAAAGATATATAACCAAAAAAAAAGTGGTTTCAATGAAGGAAGAGAGGCACCCAAACAAGGGGAATAAAAAATAAAAAAAGGAAGAAAAAGAACGATATAACGAAAGAAAGAAAGAAAAATGGATGTACGATATGAAATAAGTAAGCTCAATGAAAATCAGGATTACTAGTGTCACATATGAAGAAACTAAGAGAAAGATATAGGAACTTGCCTTCAGCATAACTTTAATTGCCAACTCAACTTCCCATTCCGGTGACCATCTTCGTGGAGGTATGTTCTTTAGTTCTCTAGCCCATGTCCAACCCCAAGCATCAGCTATTGTATACATGTCTGACACATCAAACACCTTCCTTTTTCTCAGTTCCTTGAATGCCTCAAATATATCCTCAGGAAACCAGTCATCATCATCATCATCCTACGTCCATAAACAGAAAATAAGACCTTAGATCCGAAAGAAATGATCTCAATCCAAACCTAGTGGAAACAAAAACCAAAAACGAGTATACACTGTAATGAATATTGAACGACATACATATCCCACACCATTTAACCTTAGGGTGGACTTGAAAACCAAAAACTTAACTGAACACCTGATACCAAGTGGAACCTAAGACCATAATTATCATGATCAAATTCAAACCGACACAAAAACCTAATACATGGCATAACAAAGAACAATCAAAATCAGGTAATCGACCTACAAATATTACTAATTAAGAAAACGTTCAAATAATTTAACCTGATCTAAACAATAAAAACAAAAATGAGAAATAGTAAGCAATTAAACCATTATGACTTTCATACCTCCACAGATATTCGAGAGGCTCTTCTCCTCGTCTTTTTGGATGAGGTAGTTGTTTGGTCAGAATCTTTCAACAATTGGACTCCAATCATTTGAAGAGGCTTCTTGGCTTCAACTTCCTTGTCCTTCACCGTGTCTCCATCTTGGCTCTCAGTCTGCTCTACCTCCTCTTCATCAGCCTCATCATCTTCAACCTCTTTTGCAACGTCTTCTACATCAACATCATCCAACACATCTGGAGATTCTAATTTGCTCATGTCCAGAGGCTTCCCATGATCGCCATTAAAGCCTTCTCCAAGGAAGCGGCGTTTCCAGAACTCTGTATTTCCTTCTTCCAGCTTGATTCGAGAAATTAGTTCATCCAGCTCTTCATCAACCTGACAGATGGATCATACTTAAATTGGAGTATCAATGTAATTTTGAAGAGAAAGACCATGCTGAACAAATATGAATTGTGATATGCATACTAAAAAAACATGAATCTGATCTAAACAAAAGAGAATATCAGTATTCATAGCAGGAGAAGAATAGTAAGTAAGATTAACCTCTTCTTCTTCCTCCTCAATAGGTGGAACCCAAAGGGGCCGACCACGAGAGCGGTTTATTCTCCTTGCCTTTTGCACACGCTGATAAAGAACATTTCTAGTTCCATCTGTTGGCAGATCTTGTGCTTCTAGCTCTTCCTTCAGTTCAGATACTATCATCTTACTCGCAGCCTTGGGCTTTAAAATGTTCTGCTCAGGACCCTTTATAATTTTCTTTAACCGCTCCTCCACTCGAATATAATCAGATTCTGATGCATCCCCTAAAGCTGCCAGTCCCTCATTCTGTAAGGTTTTCAAAAGTTTTCGATGATACGTCTTCGAATCCTCAAGACATCTTTGCTTGAATGAGGTTTCCATGGGGTTTGAGTATATAAATCCTTCAGCATCTGGATCTAGAGGAGTTTTTCCCCTTCGAGGCACCCAGCGTTTGCGCTCACCAGTAAGCCCACCCTCTGCAATATACCTGATTCACGTGCAAAGAAAATCAATACCTTAACAATAAAATTACTGTCACAATATGCACTAGACCAATGCTAAAACATGCCTGAACAAAATTAAAAGAAATAAATTAACAATATAAAATTTAACACAAAACTAAAATGTATCATGACCATCTTATTGTTGTTCAAGATTTGAGAATGATCCTTTTATAGAGAATTTATTATTTCCACCAAAGCGTTTTAAGAATTGCACATTTCTAAAGTTTTGATCCTTTACTTTCTATCACCCAAATCTAGCGTTTAAGTTGTTTGATTATCTTTCTTAAAGTTTTTATCAGCATGTTTCTTCACAATTTCTTCCCCATGAAAGCAAAATCTTCCTCAAGCAATTAGCCAATTAGGCAAAGATAAACATATGTGGTATGTTTGTGTATATCTATCATGGAAACATAAATGAAAAAAGTGGCTTACAATAAATTTAAACATTGATCCAAACTAGTAAATAATCTGGAGTTGTCTATTTCCTAAAGATACATCTAGTGTATTTGAACCAAGACAATTTTGGAAACTCCCCTTTCATTGCTTACATGGAGGTAGGGTTAGAGAAGATTATGAGTCAAGGACTTGAAGAGAGGGAGGGTTATTAGGCCTAATGGATCCATCACAGAGTGATTAGATGAAGTTTTGATGAGCAAAAAGTTGTAATAAATTGAGAAAGATGGGATGCCCTAATGCATTACAAAATTTTGCTTTAGCCAATGATCCAAACAGAGGAATAATTGTAGGTAATGAACTATGAGGCGGTGTTGACCCTGCAATAGCTCCCTACCTATACCGCTGCCGGTTTTACAGGATTTTGTGAGAAGAGCAAACTTAAGGACTTTGGGCTGTCGTGAAGTAATCCCACATTGGTTGGGTCTTTCCACCTACTAGATTAAGATTTTAAATTGGATTGTCATGACCCAAGGAGGTATTAGTCACATCTAAGAAGACAGTTCGCAGAGAGTTGAGGTAAGAAGAAGGGTTTTGTGGTTGGAAAAATATAGAAAGCATGCAGAAATTATGGCATATTTAAGAAGACAGTTCACAGAGAGGTTTTGTGATTGGAAAAATATAGAAAACATGCAGAAATTATGGCATATTTAAGAAGACAGTTCACGGAGAGTTGAGGTAATAAGAAGGGTTTTGTGATTGGAAAAATATAGAAAGCATGCAGAAGAATTGGAGGACTGCTGGAATCACTTGGAGTGCTTCTAGACGAATAATTGACTTGTTTGCTTCTTGGTGGACTGCTGCAATCACTCGGAGTGCTGCTGTGGGGAGATGGTATCTTCTTGCTTTTGTGGTGAGGGAAAGCAATTATAGAAGTTTTGAAGACTGCAAGAGGACATTGGAGGAGCTTAAATCTTTTTTTCTTCAGTACTGTTTATTTTTGGACAGCTGCATTTGTATCTCATTAGGTGCTTAGTTTTCATGATTTTCTTGTTCTTTTTTCTCTTTCTAACTAGGTGTTTTCTCTTGTATACTTCATGTGTACCTGAGAGTGCCTTTTGCTTTCAATATATCTCGATTACTTATCAAAAAAAGAAAGAAAAAGAAACTCATAATCTACATAATACAAACAATAGAAGATTACAAGTTACAACAAGAAGTGAGTGGCTGACAGCAAAGTCTATTTTTGTTGAGTGGTCTACTATTGGAGAAGATTACAATCTCTATTATATCCTCAAATTTCTCTATCATGAAATCTAGGGATGTAATCGAGCCGAGCCGAGTCGAGTTCAAAGATTTCAAGACTGGCTCGTTTATGAGTCGAGCCTAAATAGTCGAGCTCGAATTCGAGCCGAGCTATAAATTACATGTTCAAGCTCGGCTCGTTTAAAACTCGGGCGAGCTCGAGCTCAAGCTCGAGTTCGTTGAAAATGACATTCGAGCCGAGCCGGGTTACTGGACAAGCTCGGCTCAACTAGAGCTCGATGTAAACTATTAAATTTTTTAATGAGTGATCAAAACAGAATTCAAGCCCAAATTTATGAACAACCTCTATGCATTTATTAATAACATAAATATATAATATGTAAGTATATAAAGCATATTATAAAATATATTACATAACTATAGTTTATAAGTAACAAATTAATAATATGTTATTATATATAACTACAGAGTATAAACAATGGTATATGTATAATGTGAACAAATAGTAAGTCTAATATATTCTATATAACTAAGTAACTATAATATAAGTATAATATATAACTATTGTACCTCACAGTGAAGCAACAAATGATCAATAGACTCCCCACTCTTTTTACATAAACAACACCACTCAATTACTATCACCTTCCTCTTACGCAAGTTATCATGCGTCAAAATTTTGCCCAAAGCAGCTGACCAAACGAAGAAGGCCACCCTAGTTGGAGCCTTAACACGCCAAATATTCTTCCAAGGGAAACACGGGACAACAGGGCCACCTTTCCTAATAAGCTCTTTGTAGAAGGATCTCACCTCAAATAGACCTTTTCTAGAGGGATTCCACACTATCCTGTCACCCTCCCCATGCCGAGCCGAACTGGAGTATAGACGATCGAAAAAAGAAATGACCATATCCACCTCCCAATCCTGAATATGTCTCGTGAAGAGAACATTCCACTGAATAGCCCCATTATGAACCACCAAAATATCTTCTACCGTCGCATCTTTATTCCTTGCTATACTAAAAAGAGCTGGAAAGCATTGCTCCAAGGATCTATCCCCACACCACCTATCTTGCCAAAAGTTAATATTTGATCCATTCCCCAGTTCGAACCGAACAAAGTTACGAAATTCCTCCCACCCCCTCCTTATATGCTTCCATACACCTACTCCAAATGAACCCGAAGCCTCTTTCGAACACCACCCCCCCTTTAAACTCTCAAACTTGGCATCAATCACCAATCGCCATAAAGCCTCTCTCTCCCTACCATATCTCCACAACCACTTACCCAAGAGAGCTCGATTGAACTGGATGAAATTGTGAACTCCCAACCCACCTGTAGGCAAAGGTGTGCAAATCTTGTTCCAATTAACTAGATGAAATTTGGTCTCGTCACCAATGCCACCCCACAGAAAATCCTTACGAATTTTATCAAGACGATTAGCCACCCTCACTGGGATAGGAAACAATGATAAATAATAAATGGGGATGTTGGAGAGCGTACTATTAATAAGAGTCAACCGAGCACCCTTTGACAAGTACATCCGCTTCCACCCCGCCAACCTCCTTTCCATTTTTTCAATAACACCATTCCAAATAGAGGTGGACTTGTAAGGAGCACCCAACGGCAAACCCAAATAAGTCATAGGCAGAGAAGCAACCCGACAACCAAGAAGATTAGCCAGCCTTTCGACATCCTCTACTCCACCAATAGGGACGATTTCTGATTTCTCTAAATTAATTCTCAAACCAGAAACTGCCTCAAAACATAAGAAAATACATCTCAGATGTCGAATCTGTTCTTCTTGAGCGTCACAAAAGATCAAAGTGTCATCCGCAAACAGCAGGTGATTCACAACTACGGCCTCAGAATCCCTGGAGCCCACTGAGAACCCAGTCAAATTACCCTGATCCAAAGCGGCAGTCAACATCCGACTCAAAGCCTCCATAACCACCACAAACAACAAAGGAGAAAGAGGATCTCCTTGTCGCAACCCACGAGAGCTACTAAAAAAACCGGCTGGGGTTCCATTTACAAGAATAGAAAATCTCACCGAAGATATACAAAAACGTATCCACTTCCTCCATCTTTCCCCCAAACCACATCTCTGCAACAAATAAAGCAAGAAATCCCAGTTCACATGGTCATAAGCCTTCTCCAAATCCAGCTTACACAGAAGTCCAGGTTCCCCCGAACGAATATGACTATCCACACATTCATTTGCAATAAGCACAGAGTCTAATATTTGCCTACCACCAATAAAAGCATTCTGAGTGTTGGAGATAATCTTGGCCACAACGGACTTAAATCTGTTTGCAAGAACCTTTGAAATAATCTTGTAGATCCCCCCAACCAAGCTAATAGGGCGAAAATCTCTCACATCCATGGCAGCAGTCTTCTTGGGAATCAAAGTGACAAAGGTAGCATTCAGACTCTTTTCAAACTTGCCTCGATCATGAAATTCTGCAAAAACATTCATAATGTCAGTTTTTAAAAATCCCCAACACTTTTGAAAGAAAGCCGCAGTGAATCCGTCAGGGCCCGGCGCCTTATCTCCATTCAAGTCCCTGATAACATCCCACACCTCCTTCTCCTCAAAAGCTCTTTCTAGCCAGGTACTCTCCTCCTCATCAATGGATAAAAAAGAAAGGCCCTCCACCCTAGGCCGCCAGGAACAGTTCTCTGAGTACAGCTTACTGTAGAAGTTAACTAAATGCTCCTTAATCTCCGTAGGATTTCTTGAAATTATACCGTTAATATTCAAGGAATCCATATGATTGAATTTACGATGTGAGTTGGCCACCCTGTGAAAAAATTTTGTATTCTTATCCCCCTCCTTTAACCACAAAGCTCTAGACTTTTGCCTCCAGCTCATTTCCTCAAAAAGAAGGGTCTTCTCCATCTCTCTCGCCATATCCACCCTACGAATTTTTTCGTCCTCCTCAAGACAGCGACATTCTTCGATTAAATCTAGCTCTCGAATTCCCTCCAATAATTCTTTCTTCTTTTTCCCTAGATCACCAAACACTTCTTCATTCCATTTCCTCAAGTCAGCTTTCAAAGCCTTCAATTTATTGGCCAAAACGAAGCTTGGCAAACCAGAAAAATCATAGGACATCCACCATTTTTGAACCTGCTCAACAAAACCCTCGTATTTCAGCCACATGTTTTCAAACTTAAAATACCTGTTCCCTCCTCTATTTGTCCCACACTCCAATAACAAGGGAAAGTGATCAGAGAAAAGCCTTGTCAATCTCTTCTGAGACACATCAGGAAATCGTTCCTCCCACTCCGAAGAAATTAAAAATCTATCAATTCTAGACCAAATCTGATCTTCCTGACCATTAGACCAAGTAAACTGGCCATCCTCCAGGGGTAAGTCCACCAGACTATGTAAGAAAATGAAGTCTGAGAACTCTTCCATAGCTGCCGAGAAGCTAGCACCATTAGATCTCTCACTGGGAAAGCGAACCACATTAAAATCCCCCCCAATACACCAAGGCATCTCCCACCAACTCATCAATCCAGCTAACTCATCCCACAACACCCTCCTCTCCCTGTCATCATTCGGACCATAAACACCCCCAAACGCCCAAAGTACATTATCACCAGTGTTGCGCAAGGAACAAGCAACAGAGTATCTACCTATACACTCCTCCACTTTCTCCACCACCCTTCTATCCCACATTAGCAAAATCCCACCCGATGCTCCGCTGGCACCTAAATAACACCAATCAACGTGAATACAGCCCCAAAGACTTTGCACCACCTCTCTAGAAATAACTGCCATCTTCGTCTCCACCAAGCAAACAATATCCGCCTTCCAAACCTTAAGAAGCCCTCTAATCTCCAATCTTTTCTCGATCGCATTAAGCCCTCTAACATTCCACGACAAAATTTTAGGCATCATAATAACGAGATGTGCCCCTACCCTTCTGTCTACCTCTCTCAGACTGAGCCCCTTTCTTCTCATAATTAACAGACCAAGTCAGCCTATTTAATTCTCTCTTCCCTTTCACCCCTTTAGTAGGCGTACACTTCGACTTGGAATCTGCCAAAAAGAGGTCTCTATCCACTTCAATTTCCTCAAACAAAGCCAACAATCTGTCCTCAAAGTGACCACAAGAAAGCCCAATGGTTGGATAGTAACTCTTAATTCTTTCCAACACCCACCTAGGTGATACTCTCTGTCTGTCTGCATCTTCCACTGCCAGTGGAGCAATAACTAAGGGCTCAAAGCTCTGTAATTCACCCTCATCGACTCTGATTTTTTCTTGCATCAGCAGCCCTTCATGAAAATGCTCAAGCAACATCGAAGAACAATCAAATTGAGCACACTTCTCATCCTCCACACATTCAACAGAAACCCCACTCTCCATAATGTCTCCTAATCCTTTCCAGAGGTCAATATCCATCGAAGGACCCCCTAAAGAAGCTTCTGAAACGATACCCTCTTCTCCTTCTACTTCGGAAAGCATCACCAACTCAAGACCACCTACTCCCTGCCTCTGAGACACTGGGTCCACACCAAACCCAGAGAAACCTATTCCAGCACTCGGCTGTGAAGTTCTCACCTGAGGAGTCACCAGCAAACCTCCACCTACTGCCGACACAGCCAAGCTGAAATCATTGCCAACGACAGTACCCTCCTCTTCTGGATCGGAATTCTCTGACACTGCCGTTGGGTCGAACCCAGACTGCCGAGAGCCGTCTGTAACCAGCCCAGGTAAAGAAACGACAGCCTCCTCCGACTGACTAGCTGCTAGCTGCAAGGCTGTCGTCACTCCCGCCCCACCACCCAGCACCATCTCGGACGCCTGGGACTCTTCCTGCTCCCCAAGCTTCGAAGAAATCGCCTCCTTCTCCCTGTCCTTATAAGTTCCTGCATCCTGGATGGGCTGCCCTGTCTTAACTCTCCAGACTGCCGAAGGACGCTGGATCGGTCGCTTCCGACGCTGATAGACCCGGCCAGAGAAACGAGGTCTGCACGCAGACCGCGAGACCGCCATCCCCAAACCCAACGACTTCGACTGCACCGCAGAAGTGGAAGCACCGGCGTCCAACGAGAACTTACGAGCTGGGATGGGGCGCAGAACCGACCCTGCCTTGGGCTTAAACAAAAGTTTGGGCCTTTTGATTGGAAACTGCATAGGTGCTGTCCCTTTAGAATGTTGGGCAGGCTTTGAAGGACCATGGGTCGAGGAGGGTCTATCGGGTATGGAGAAATTGGGCCGAGAGAAGCTAGAACCCAAAGAAATGGACCGACCCAACAACTCTTCTTCCCACAAATGCATACGATCCAGGCACTGCCCGACTTCCACGTACACCATCTCTAACGTCTTCCTGATACTGCGCAGCTCGAGGCACTCTTCGACGTGAGAATTGCGTGCTGCAGTGGCCAACATAGAGGGACTAGAGCCCGCCCCCCTACCCTCTAGGTCTGACGCAGTCTCACTGCTCGACGAAGTGGACAGTGAATTTTGAATCTTCATCCCGGCGGGAACCGCCGGAAAAACCTTCTTCATCTCAACTATCTTCGGCCCAGCAGGTTCCGCCGGAAGTTCCTTCTCCAACTTATCCATCTTCATCCCAGCCTGATTCACCGAATCCAACTTAGCCGTTAAAACCTCCTGATCACGACCACCCTTCACCGGAACCGTAGCCCTGAGCCGGGAATCTTCCTTCGTAGCATATAAAGAAGTCTTATCTTTCGGCATGGAAGCTCTAAGCACATCAGCGTAGCTCCTCCTCCTCTCAGCATGATACTGTGGCTCTTCCTTACCTTTGGCATGCTTCGGGAAACTGCCAGCGAGCAGACAATTAAGGGCTAACCGAATCTCCTCCCCAAAGCGCTTCCACCCTTCTCCAAATCTTCCTTTTGGCACCAAGACAGATCCTTTCCTTCTTCTTCCCTCATATTCTTCTAAGGTGATAAAGTAACCATGCCTATTTGCACGTTGTTGCGCAAGAAGCCGCGGAAAACCCGAGACGGATTGATTCCAGAACACTCTACAGTCCTGAGCCGTAACCAGATCATGATACGACTTAAGCAACCATGCAGCCTCATCTTTGTCTATAAGAATGGACCTCGACACTCCTTTTCTACGTTCATGAATCCTAATGCCTGTGAAACCACCCACTATCGCCACAGCGAACTCCTTGGACTCTACTGCCCACCGACGGGACTCTACACACAAATTCATCCCTTATTCCTAAGAAAGCAGAGGCTTTGGATATTAAGGTCTAAGGATTTTCATCCTATTAGTCTAGTGGGTGGCTTCTTGGAATTTTGAGAGTTGTTGAACTATAGAATGGTAGTTTGTTTTGCTTTCCTCTTCAAGTAATATTGTTATATTGTTATATACTAACTATTAAAAACTTAATATGTTAATTTAACATACTCAATATTGTTATCAAAGTATTATAATTAATATGTAATACTATATATATTATACTATGTTTACTATTTACTAATATATATGTAAGATATGAACGAGCTAACGAGTCGAACTAACGAGTCGGGCGAGCGATCTGGTCGAGCTTTAAACGAGTTGAGCTCGCGAGCTCCTATCGAGTTTTGTCGAGCGAGTCGGGTATGTATCACTTACTAATCGAGCGGGTTTCAACAGTAACGATCGAGTTTCTATAGTATCGAGCTCGAGTTCGGATCGGGCTAAACCGAGCGGGTATCGAGCGGGCTGTCGAACGGACTGGCTTATTTACATCCCTAATGAAATCAATATTGCTAAAAGAAAAATTATTAACATAAATACATATAAAGATTAAAAACAATGTTTTTGTGCACAGTAAGGAGGCAAAGCATAAGGAAATGGGAAGGGAATAGCCCTGGTACACAGGAACATATGCTTTTAATTTTTTTTTATAAATAATTCATATCATTGAAAAGTGCAGAGGGGCACAACCCTAGTACACATGATATAAACAAAGAGAATCTCCATCATATACTATAAGAACAAAAAGCCACAAATTCAGAAAAGTTAGAAACATGAGAGATATTATACGCCCCAATCCAAGTAAAAAGCGATTTGACCAAGATGTTTTAAGCTCTTCCATCAACTTCTCGCGAGCATCAAAACATCTTGCATTCTACTCTTGCCATTATCCGAAATGAAATAATTAAAGAACTAAATATAGAAAAAAATGCACTTTCAGCAACTGTAGTGGATTGATTATAAAGCAAACCTAGCAATGTAATCAATCTCATATCCAAGTTCCGCTTCTTCTTGTAGAGGTTCAATCCATGAGCTCACAAAAGTGCGGTACTTTCTGCTCAAGATCATGGCCCGTGGAGGAATTGGTTGGTTATCTTTCGCCATAGCTTCTAAAGCTTCTAGCAAGTCAACGATCCTGCCTGAATTTACATAGGAATACTAGCTCAGAAACATTTCTAAATTTACGTCCAAGGAAGAAAAATCCAAAACATCGCTGAAGAACACAAAAGATATTGTTTGAACCTATCAGAAGACTCGAGAGATAGTAATTCTACAAATGAAATGAGCCAAAAATACTAGAGCAAGGAACTATTTAAACACTAAAAACCTAGACTAGATGGATGTACTGACTTTTTGATGCTGGGCATTTCTGAAATTTCTGTAATGTTTTGTCGTGACTGTCATTTTGCTTAAGTAACCACAATGCAAGGGTAGTATAGCCTAGTATTAGTTGTTTTTTTTTTTTTTTGATAAGTAATAGAAAGTTTTATAAAAAAGCGTAAGGCGCCCCCACGTACACAGGCAGTATACAACATAAACACCTAACTAGAACGAGCAAAATAAAGACCCAAACAACCCAACACAGACAACCCTAAAACCCGAAACCCATAAAACGCTAGCCGCTAACAAACAAGAGCCTTGCCTTTCCTGCACCTAGAGGACGCGCCTGAAGTACCATAATTTATGGAGCACTCTAAGTTCAAAAGTTCCCTTCTGCCTCTAGACTTAGAATATGATTCATTTTTGTTGAAACAAGTGGCTCATATTCTCTCACGCATAGAGTAATACTAAAATACTAGTATAGTGGTTAGTTGGCAGAGCATCGCAACATGGTATTTTGGGGTTTTTCATATCTGTCTATACAGTAGGGTTTATTATAAATATGTTATGCAGTAACCCTAAATCATATATTGAAATATAAGCGCACTCCTGTGGACGTAGGCACATTGCCGAACCACGTAAATCTGTGTCTTGATTTTCTCTTGCTCTCTCTTTTCGATTCCATATTATTCATCATATGTGTCAAACCACGTAAATCTGTGTCTTGGTTTTTTCTTGCTCTCTTTCTTTTCGATTTCATATTATTCATCATTATTGTGCACGGTAACAACATTTTTCCTTCAAAGAATGATCCTCCAATGGCTGTTAGGAGAGCCACAGTTTGATCCTCAAGTCCCTCACACGAGACCCCCACCACAGAACAAATGTCCTTAACACAAAACAAAGCCCAATCCAGAGGAGTGATAGAGGGAACAAAATCTAGAGGAGACGTAAAATCCCCATCATCCCTATCCCTATAATCGCCTCCTTACCCCTCACATCCAACGCTGAAGACGAACCAATACCAATTGACAACTTCTAGGCATACACCAAACCCGTCGAACTTATGTCACCCTTTTTATCCACCACTGTGAAAGATTCCGGAGAAAGTATAAATAACAAATTACCAACCTGTGCAAGAAGTGATGTGTTGTTGTACCCCCTGGTAGTGGGGAGGAAGAAAATGGCAATACTATAGAGGTTGGCAAAAGGTTTGTGGAATTTAATGAGATTGACTTACCTAGTCTTGAGTTGGCGAATGGTATGAGGTTTGTGTAACACCCCTATCCCACATTGAGAAGATGAGGAGTAGCCCACATAGAGTGGGTGGTTTATAAAGATAGCCATGAGTGCTAAGTCCTACATTACTTAGTTACTAGGTGAAACTAGGCTTTATAAGGTATTCTAGAGAAGCTCCAAATTGGCTAGTTTTTTTTTAGGGTAATAGTACAGATGTGGTTAGCGCTTTTCCTTCGGTCGTTATAAATGGTATCAGGACTATTTAGTCACACCAGACCATATGGTACTAGAACACTGCATGACGTGGCATTGACGATGACGTCAGTGGTTTAAGAGGGGGAGTTTGTAACACCCATATCCAACATTAAAAAGATAAGGAGTAGTCCATATAGAGTGGATAGTTTATAAAGATAGTTATGAATGCTAAGTCCCACATTGCTTAGTTACTAGGTAAAACTCGGCTTTGGGGATTTTAAGGAAGCTCCAATGGACATTGTTTTGGCCTTCTAAGTTTAGGCATCAGATTCTTGGTCTCACTACAGCATAATAGCATAAAGTCTTTGAAGAAGTATTGTTTATAATAGTTTGGTTTCCTTGTTACCTGGCTTGTACATATAACTATAGGTTGGCTTAACTTCTAACTACCACAATTGCATAAATGTTAGGCTACAACTTTTATCAATAAATATTAGGTTGCATGATTCAAATTCTGTAGCAAATATGTAATGAAATGAGAGGAACAAATTAAAGGATTAGAAAATGTGAATATTACTCAAGGAATAGAAAATACGCATACCTTCTCGACATAAGGCCCGAAGATACAAAGATAGTGGATCACCAAAGTTTCCTTCATTATGTAAAACTTTTGTTCCCCCTTCGAAGTTTCTAAGGGCACGAAAATGCCGAATAGCTTCTCCTATGACACAATACTTGGTAAAGCACTCCACTAACAGCCTGAACATGGAAGAATGATATTATGCCCAAAACCTAAAGGAAAGAAATTTGATTTATTGTGATACAGGAATTTATAGTGATCTTCTATCGTTATGTTTAACTAGGTGAATTCAACAACTGAACACATATGTAAGATAGGAAAAAAAAAAAAAAACTATACCAAATGAGAATAATGTTACTCAAATCAATTTATGACCATAAATTCCATTTATTGAGAAAGCTTTTCTTCTAATTAAGCTTCACTAGGAAAGATATTAGCTTACGCGTAGGTCTTCACATTAGGCTGCAAACGCTTGTGGGCTTCAACCATCATGCCTAGTAACTCAGCAACATCTTGCACCCTACATGTCATATTAACACTCCAAGATAAAGAAAGTGACACAACATAATAACTTGAATTACAAATAATAATTAAAAAAAAAAAAAAAAAACTTATAAAATTATTCAACTTCCATATGGTTATTTCAAAAAAAGTAACTAGAACCTCAAGCAATTTTCAAGAGACAAATCCTTGCCCTTTGCATTCATGTCTATAGCATAGCAGTCATCAATTGTAAATTAGATAATAATACAAAATTATGCAATTTGTGGAGAGTTCTCTTGTTTTTTTAACGTAATTTGTTTTTGGACATTCTGTTTTAAGTATTTTCCTTTTTCAGCAATACAAAGATTGCTTTCATCTACTATTAGAATTTTGGTTCTCATTCAGAACTGGCAATCAGAATAGCACTCCAAAGGCCTTGTAATTTCAAATAGACAAATCTTCATGAGCTTTGAAATCCGAAATGAATATTTAGCTATGTTAGAATTTTCGGTAACTTTGGAGTTGTTAGTAATAAGTAGTAATTCTTGGACTAGGTGTTGCTGGCACCGTGGTTTGAGTTCCTTCAAGTCTAGGCTCTCATTTCTTCCAATTCCAGATAAGGGATTTGTGATATGAGCTTTTGGCATGTCATGTTATTTTTAACGTTATTGTGCATTCCAATTATATTATGAGAAATATCACATGCAATTATATTTTCAAATAAGATGGATTTCACAAGCTTTGAAATCCAAAATGATTGTTAGCTATGACAGAAATGCTACATGTTTCATGAACAAGATATTTTAAGTATACGGTAGTTATGCTATGCTACATCCAAAATGTTCTGGAAAAGTATAGATTTGAGAAAGGATGATGAATTTTTATGCTCAAATCCTATGCATGTTCTAAACTTGGTCTGTAAGGGTGAAATTGCTGGCTTTCCAAGCAAAATGATGTTTGGCCAGCTAGTGAGAGACGAATGTTGTACTTGCCCTTGTGGTGGATGCCAAACCTCCATGGTTCAACATTTATAGACTAAACAAAAAAAAAAAAAAAAAAAAAGTAACCAAATTTTTTTTACATGAACAGCTACATTTTTATGATAATAGGAAGACTCGTCATGTAATATGGAAAGATGGTTTCATGATCATGCTGAACTGTTCATATTCTCTCATGAAAGATGCTTTCTCATGAAATGTTTTATATTCTCTCAAAAAGATATTTTCTCGAGGAATGATTTATGTTGCTTCATGAAAAGTGCACAAGTTATTTTCAATAGTTATATCATCTTATTCATGAAAGGTATGAGATATTACTCACCATTGTTAGAGTTGTTATATTTTATATTCTATATTTTTATATTAGCTTGTTATTCTTAAAGGTATTCTTGTAATCATGTCACTAGGGTATAAGGGTATTCTTGAAATCATGTTATATTTACCCTAATATAAATATGTGATATTGTAAGGCACTTAAACATACAATCCTACTTATCCAAAAGAAATTATAGTCCTAAACCTTCCAGAGAAATATTAAACTCGATGTCCTCCTGTTCTCCTCCATGTCTTTCCAAATTTCTTTCACCAAATTTTTTTTGATAAGTAAGAGAAATATCATTAAAAAGCGCAAAGCGCAATCAAGTACACATGAAGTATACAAGAAAGGCATCAAGAGGAAGAAGAAAACAAAACAAGGAAATCATTAAAACTAAACACTAAAGGTGCGAGGAACGCAGCCGACCAAGAGTCAAAGAATGAAAGAAAGAGGAAATGAGTTCCTCAATAGTTCTTTCTTTGTCCTCAAACTGTCTATCATTGCATTCCCTCCACAAACACCACAAAAAGCAACCAGGGACCATCTTCCACACGACCGCACTCCGAGAGTGATCACCCGTCCACCAGCAAGCGAATAAATCTACCACCCGAAGAGGCATAACCCAAGACAAACTGAAGCGACTAAAGATAGCGTTCCATAGAGCGCATGCAACCTCGCGCTCTATTCACCGACTCCCCATTCAATTTGCACATGCAACGTCTATCAATCACAATGACACGCTTCTTTCTAAGATTGTCCAAGGTGAGGATCTTCCCTTGCGCTGCCGTCCAAGCAAAGAAAGCCACTTTCAAAGGAACCTTGGTCCGCCAAATACTTTTCCAGGGAAAATGAATAGCCTCTTTGCAAACAAGAGCCTTATAGAAAGATCTAACATCAAATTTCCCTTTGTGGGAAGGAGACCACCAGAGCTAGTCTTCCCCATCACAATCCACTCTGGTAGAGTACAACAAAGAGAAAAAGGAGGCCAAAACATCCACCTCCTAGTCGTGTGCCGCTCGAAAGAAGCTAACATCCCACTGATAGGACCCACTCACCACAACCAAATGGTCTGCAACATGAGCATCCTTGCCACGCGCTGTCATACAAAACTGGGAAAGCTTCCTTAAGGGGCACCTCACCAAACCACACATCGTCCCAAAAGCGAATCCTAGATCCATTTCCCAGAAAAAGTCTAGTATGGCTGCAAAGCAAACTCCACCCCTTCCTAATATTCTTCCAAAGCCCCACGCCGTGTGACCCAGGGGGATTTAAAGAACACCAACCAGCCCAAGTAAAACCGTACTTTGCATCCATAACAGATTTCCACCAAGCTCCTCTCTTATGGGCATAACGCCACAGCCACTTCCCTAAAAGAGCCTTGTTGAAAATCCTTAGATTCCGGATGCCCAAACCGCCATTTGAAATAGGAGAACAAACCTTGGACTAATTAACTAGATGAAATTTAAATTCTTCACCTATGCCACCCCACAAGAAATCTTGATGCAACTTCTCTATGCGACTAGAAACACTGGAGGGAATAGGGAACAGAGAAAGAAAGTACGTAGGAAGATTAGAGAGAGTGCTTTTTATAAGAGTAACTCTACCACCCTTCGACAGATACAACCGCTTCCAGCTAGCCAGACGCCTCTCAATCTTATCAACTACCTCATCCCAGCTGGACTTAGCCTTAAAAGGGGCCCCCAACGGAAGTCCAAGGTACTTTAAAGGAAGAGAAGAAACTCCACAGCCCAAGATGCCAGCCAAATCATCCATATTATCCACATGACCCACAGGAACCAATACTGACTTATCCAAAAATTAATCTTCAAACCTGATCAGGATTAGCCCCGCAAAACACTAAAGTATCGTCTGCGAATAACAGATGAGAAATGTTAATCTCTCCATTGCTGCCAGAGCCCACAGAGAAGCCAGAGAGGAAGCCCCTTTGAACAGTAATAGAGAACAACTTAGTAAGGGCCTCCATCACACTTTCACCAAAAATTAAACCCAAAATCTCAAAATCTTCCAGAGAAATATTAACTCTCTTATAGACTGGGACATCCAAACTATAAAGTCATCATTTCATGGTTTAAACAAACAACTAGGGCAGTCAAACCACTCATTACTGATGTGCCAAGATTACCTGTCATAAGATTCAGCTCTTGTAAATGCTTGGATCACCCAATTATAAGTCTCAGTATCAGGCTTCATATAATCTGTTATGCAAAGATAATTGTAAGTATTTAGCACTGGGGAAAAAGGATAGTTAAGTAAAAAAATAAACCTTGAACAATTGAAAACAAAGGCTTGAGAGTTCATTCAACTGTAAGAAACGTATAATCTGAAGGTTAATAAGGAAGCAATCATGGAGTTTATTTCAAACATTTGAATCAATTAAGGTTAATGTTACAGAGGTCAATAAGGGATTAAATATTATTTTGTGAAGCTGTTCCAATTATTGATAGGTAAAGTTTCAAGGTCGTTAACACCGTCCAAGAGAAAGAAAATAGATAGAAATAAATTCTATGAAGCACCGCAGGAAAGAAAAACAAAAAGAAAAAAAGTCAATAAAGAGAGACAAAGAGAGCTTATGCAAACCGAAAAGGGGGGGAGGTGGGAGGAAGAAGAGTAGAAGTTAAGTGGCATCTTCAGTTAACAAGTGTCAACTATGTGCCAAACAGTTCGAATTGAGTGGTTCCTCTGGACAATATTTTTTTCTCATGTATCCCTAGAGTATGTAACAGTACATACCAAACAATTGAGACAACAGTAGGATTGATGCGATATAATACTGAAACTCTCAAAACATGGTGATACTTTCAAAACAAGAGTCTCCATTAAATCCCTCACTAGGTCAAAGCATAGGAGCAAGTACTTAAAAAACAAGAGTTTCCATTAAATCCCTCACTAGGTTAACGCATAGGATCAACCTCCTTGCAAATGGATGAGGTATTGGGAGGGAATATTTAAATTGTCACCCAATTACTGACATTGGCCTGCCTTATTATAGTCATTGTCTCCCTTTTCACTTTTTCCATTTCCATTGTATTGTTGAGGAATTGCCTCATATGTCTGTACCCCTCTTCCTTTCCATCAAAATTTTTGTTCCATATCAAAAAGGGAAAAAAAAAAACAAAAAAAGAAAGAAAAGAAAAAAAGAAGGAAAAGTACAACTAAAAAATTGCTGCTTCAAATATATTGTGAAATAACCAAGGTTCGTCTTTGCTGCATCATGTACCCTAAAGTGGTTACAGTGTCCCAAGGCCCAAAATCTTATCAAAAAAAGCTAGCAACTAGGCATACCGTTATTGACAGTACACACTGCACTTAAGACTGAAAAAGGCTAAACTGCTCCAGGATTCATGAAAAAAATAATTGCTCTGAAACTAGTTGTGAATGCATAATGACTTGCAAGAAATATCTTAACATACAAGCATGAAGAAAGGGAAAGAGAATGTGAACCTTCTCCATATTCCATATTCTCAAATGTTGCAAAAGCAATTTCAGGTATGCCACATGAAGCCTACAAAATAGAAACAGAAATCAGTCTTGTGCAGTTTCTGTAACTGAAAACAACTAGGGAAAATTTAAACATGCTCTAATAATTCACTACAGAATTAGAATATCAGCTGATACTTCTACTGCTATTCTAACCACCATATTCAAGTATTTCACAAACAAGAGCTTTTGAGAAAACGAAGTCATAAATAAACCACGAATTAATGGCTGGAGATTGGTTTTTGGATGTTTTGGCTGAAGATATAGGAAACAATGTCGAAGGAGTCATGGCCTGATGCCTGTCCAATGCATATTTCTATCAGCTGCATTTCAATCATGTATGCAAATGCGAAAAAAAGGAAAGAGTAGTTTAAAAGTAGGGACATGTTTGGCAAGTGTTCAAAGCATATCCACAGCATGGGCCTTATATTCCAAGACAAATGATGATAAGACCAGTTGTCTCTGCAAAGATATTTCGAAGCACAAAACAACAACTATTGTCATAGTTGTTTCAATGAGGATGTTGAGATGGAATTCCAGGATACTTATGATACCTACAATCATAATAAAGTATTCAAGAAAAATATATTAGTTGTCCTCATAGATAGGATTAAAGAAATAATCAACTGGAATGGACACAAGCCATGATATAATGCAAGCAAAGCTTGTACTCAACTACTTCTGATTGTTATGATTTTTAATTTGCTTCAACGTTCACCAAAGCTATTTCATATCATATTATATTAAATTGCTTAAACATTTCATGAATCCCTTTTTTTTTCGTATAAGTTTAGACAGTTTGTAAAGCTTCTTCAGTTGGAATTTTGGTAAATCATGTATCTCACGAAATATTTTTTATTTCATACTTTTATCTCATGGCTGTCATGGCAAATTCCGTAGCATATTCAGTTTTTTCTTTTGGGTGTAAAATTCAACACTTAACCTAAAATTTTGCTAACTAAATTGAAACAAGAACAAATAAATAAATAAATAAATAAATAAATAAAAAGAGAAAAAGAAAAAAAAAAAAGGAGGAAGTGTTTTCGGAATGCAGGATCAACTCTGATAAAAAAATTAAACCTTCTAAGGAACTCTATAAGAAGAATTAAGAAGTTAGAGCTTTCTTCACTCTACTGCTCATGTCAACCTTCCTTTTCTTATTGATACATTAGTGGGTAGTGTTACTATGTGAAAAATAACATCAATCCAAGAAAAATCCTATACTAACGATTTACAAGAAGCTGTATCATAAAGTTCTTACCAATTTATATGCATGAGCACGATAAAAAATGCGTGCCTCATCCAAACTAAATTCAATACCAACACATGAGAGGCTAATCCACAATAGCCAAAAGAATTTATAAACAAACTCATTAAAGTTTATTTACAAGAAAAGCCCGGTATGCCATAAATTCTATATATGCTTAAAAAGGGATAAAAGAGAAAAAGGAAATTAAACATGACCATGCAAAAAGTGGCAATGCATAATGCATAAGCAACATTTCAGAAAGGGTCACCTGCACACTAAGCAGACAATTGAAATGAAAAGTGGTTGCCATCCGCCCAGCAGCCTCCATTTCATAGGAGATTTCTAAGGCATTAGAATGATCCCCGACTTTACAATCTTCCTCAATCATAAGGTCATAAATTTCATCGGTAGCCCTCAGCCCACCTTTGGCTCCTTTCAAAAACACTTTGTTTGCATCTTCCAAATGATTGTTCCTAACAAGTTCCTCTGGTCACAAGAAGCACTTCACCAACTTAGATAATCACTCAAATTCAACTAAATACAGATGAATAAGCAGAACAACATTGTAATTTGTACCAACAAAAACAAGCCAAGCCTGGCGAATATCATAGTTTAACTTCTCCATCGCTGCGAGGATTTCTAAGCCTCTACTGGCATGACCTTTAGAACCGAACAATCGAACCAACGCTAGAAATGTTTCGTGCAGTGGGCGAATACCTGCACTCAACTCCCTCCTCAGTGATTCCATCTGCAACCATGGAACAACAACAATTCAGTTTGCGCTACAATGTTTATTACGATTTTGCTACATGATCTTGGTGGTGCCAGCTGTGATATGTGTCCCAAATAACAATCATGACATCATTAACAAAATCAATTAAGAAAACAAATAATCACAAATAAAAAATTGCTATAGGTAATATACAAATCTTCAATACTTGGCTAGAAATTGACGACGCCACTCATAACACGCGTATCAAACAGAGCTGTAATCAATATTAGGACTTAGGAGTATTACGGAAGTTTTTATACGCGCTCTGCCAAATCCGCATTTGTGATACAGCTTACCAGCCCCATCAAATTGTAGTCAATTTGTAACCAAGTACAGTCTCAAATAGTCAAAAGCAATTTCTTAATGACAATAACCATAATAGCAGTAGTAATAAGGAAAACAAACAATGGTGGCGTACGGCGCCTTGGAGGTCTGCATTGAGGGCGTAGGAGACAATCAAGCCGTGGAAGGAGCGGGGGCCAGGGGTGAGGCCAGCGCCAACCATGTCGTAGATGACATGGGAGACACCGAGCGAGTCCCGGTTCCTGGCGCGCTCCATGAGCTCCTCCATGAAGCTGAACCGAAGGCTCTTCTCTGCCGCCGATACGGCGGGGGATGAGGAGTCATCGTCCTTGGACTGCTGCTTCCTCCTTCTGGTTTTGGTTCGCTTCGCTGGAGACGAGACTGCGGAGGAGCGAACAACGACGACTGGTCGTGGGAGGGAAAGATGAAGAGGTTTGAAGGGGAGGGAGGTTTGGGTCAAGAAATGGGTTGACATTGATGAGGGGGTGGATAAGAGTAGACGGGAAAGAGGGGGTTTAAGAAGTGAGGTTGCGGGGTGGGGTTTTTGAATTTTGCGGGTTTATCAATTGCAATGGTTTTTTTTTTTTAAAAAAAAAAGTTGTTTTTTTTTTTTTAGAAATGTCATTTTGGTATTTTGTCAACAATTGGACTACCGTGTGGAAATTCAATGATTAATTTTTTTTATTTTTTATTTTTTTAAAAAAAGAAGACAGTAGAAAGACAAAAAAAAAAAAATACTTGCGACGTTTGTTTCGACGTAAAATGTTTTCTGTCGTAAAATATTTTCAACAAAATCATTTTTCTGAAAAAAGAAAAGATTTTCTTAAAAATATTTTTCGGCATCTGATTCGTACGAAAAAAATATCAATGACGAAAAATCTAGGTTAGCCAGATTCTCACGACCTTCGCCAGAATCCGGCCAATTGGGTAGGATTCGGGCACCGTTTGCCGGAATTTGGCTAGATTTCAGCGAAGGGGCCATTTGCCACCGGTTGTCAAATTCTGACCGTTCTGGGCCGTTTCCACAAAAGGTGGTCGAAATCCGGCAGTTTTGGCCAGATTCCAATCAATTTTGTCAAAATCTGGTTTGGCCGAATTCTGGTGAAGGTGGGCAGAATCTGGTCGCCGGAATCCGGCAATGGTGGTCGGACGTTGCTAGATTCTAGCAGACAGTGCTAGATTCCGGCACCGGCTACATGATGTTTTTGACTGCTTGAGCGTGAAAGTCGACTGCGTCGTTTTAAAAAGAGTTGAATGCATTTGCCGTTTGGAAAAAATGATTTACGTTTTTAAAAAGCGTAAATCATTTTTGAAAATTATTAAGCATTTTTTGTCAAACGAAAATCATTTTCAAGTTGACTATTATTTTCACTCCCACCAAACACTATAAAATGTCAAAAATATTTTATGCCGAAACAAACGTAGCTTATATATTTTCATTTTTTTTTGCTATGCTTGTAGAGTGTATTGGTATATATATAGTTAGAGTTCTTTTTTTTTTTTTTAGCAATACATGGTACGGGGGAACATATATAGAGTTCGAGTTAAGATGAACTTTATTAATACTTTTTTCATGAATAAATACTTGATTGGGAACTTTATTAATTCACTCACTCATTATGCATCTTAGCAAATTATTTTTCAAAAACAAATTTTGAATTTCAGGAATGTTTAAAAAAATTTAGCTCCTTACCATTAATGATAATTTACACTTTCCATCTAAACTATCATTTTGTTTGTAGTTTTGTTTTACACGTTTTAGGAGTATAACTAGCCACCCAGTGTTAAGCAAAGAAGTACGCTTAACAATTCCTAGTGCTAGGAGAGAGAGTACGACTAACAATTCCACACGTGTTAAGTAGGGAAATACGCTTAAGAGCATTAGTAGCAAACACCCAATAATTTTTCTTAAATTTAAGGAACCAAATTAGTTTTTGTTTTTCTATTCAAATACAAACCACAGTAGGTCCTCTTAATCTTTTCTTATATTATTAAAATAATATTTTTTACTTTTACTTTTTTTTTTTTCTTTTCGGTATTCCAGAAAGACCTTTCTTTTCTTCTTCTTCTCCTCCCTCTCTCTCTCTCTCTCTCTCTCTCTCTCGTCTCCATCTTCTTAGTGGAATCGTGCTGCTCGGCTGGATTGATTCGCGATGGAGTTGACTGTGATTTTTCTCTTCTTTTTTTTCTTTTTCTTTTTGTTGATTTTCGAGTGGAATTTTGGGGGTTTTTTTGAGTTGTGGAGTTTTGGGGTTAATTTGATCGGTGGGTGGTGGTGGAATATGCTTTTTGATGATTGTTGAGGTGGTGGTGGAATATTCAGTGTTTTTAGGTTGACGATTTTATGGATTTTGTGGTTTATGCATTTTAAGGATTTTGTTCTTTGCTTTTTTGTTTGTTCAATCCTTGGTTCTTGAATAAGAATGAGAGAGACAGAGAGAGAGAGAGAGGCAAGAGGGAGAGAGGGAGTTGAGGTTGCTGCGAGAGGAAGGATCCGTTTGGAATTGTGATTTTAAAAAATGCAATTTAAAATAACAATTTTAAAATGTGTGATTTGAAAAAAGTGATTTTTAAAAACGCAGTTAAATGTTTGGTAAAATCTTAGCTTTCTGCGTTTTTAAATCACGCAATTTTTAAAAAATTCAGTTCCCAAACGATTTATGTTCTGCGATTTGATTTAAAATAACACTTATTGTCTACGAAATCACAATCCCAAATGCACCCGAAAAAGAAGAAGAAGGAATTGGGAGACATGAGAGGATAAAGAAGAGAAAGAATGTTTTTTTTAGAATTATAATAATCCATTGAGTAGCTATAGTGCAACCCAATGGTTTAGGAACCTATAGGGCATTTGGTACATGTGCGTTTTTATAGGTTTTTTTTAAAAAGATTTTTCTTATATTTAAGGAATGAAATAGGCTTTAGGGTATGTATTAATTGCTAATGTTGTAATGAACCTAGTGCTGAAGGGAGAAACGACCAACAAAAAAGAAACTGGAATGATAATGATTACAATTATGCATATGTGATTATGAGTATATGCTGCAAGTTTTGATGTTGAACTATGTTTTCCATTATTATCTGATAGCAACTGTGTTAACTTAAATATGTACATTGATTAACTGACATAGTACTGGAAAAGAAAATGTTAAAGAAAATTAGGAGTTTGAAATCTATTATGAAAGAAAAGTATCTTAGAGTTAAAATGATTTTACACTGACGTTTTCACTAAAGCATATTTTATGCAATTTTTTTTTTTTTTTTTTTTTTTTGAAAACCAGCTTTGAAGTAAACAAAGAGGGAGAATTTTTAAATAAAGGCTCTTGTAACAAACATGATTAGTTGGAATTGTGTTTATTTACTTGCAAATAAACACTTGCAAATTATAGGTGTGGACTCATCATTTTCACTTGCAAAATTTGTTGAATTTTAAATATAGTGGTATGAGCACATAAACTACTATCCTTAGCTTTTGATGTAGGCTAAGTTTTTGTGAAAGCCAGCCATAGCTGGGGTTGCCCTATGTGGTACTTTTGCAAATGTTGCAAACAAAGTTTTAGTTAAGATTATGTAATGAATATGATATTTATATAAGATGTCTATTTCAGATTAGAGCTCTAGTGTTTAACTTTACACTTTTGTAAAATGTGACTTTGTGGTTTAAAAAAATAAAATAAAGAAGATAAGCTACTTTATGTTGCGTTGTTAAGATAAAGTAATTTCACCACGTGAAATATGCAAGTATTATGTGGACCGACCCTATATAAAATGGTTGGAGCGTTACAAAAGGCCCATTCAGGTAAAAATAGATGAAGAGTCCGTTTGTGATTGTGATTTCAGAAAGTGCGATTTTAAAAAGCAGCTTATAAAAATGCAATTTATAAAACCTCAGTTAGCATTTGGTAATATTTGTTAAAAATTATCACTACAAAAAATTGAGGATATAGTAACGTGCAAATTTTTGTGGGTTACTAACATTAGTAAGGTGTTAACAATTCGCACGTTACTAAAAACTTTAGTAACATGCTAATTTTAACACGTTACTATATAGTAACGTGCGAAAATTTGCATGTTATTAAATTTGGTGCGTTACTAAAGTAGTAACCCTAAAATTTTACACGTTACTACATTAGTAACGTGCAAAATTTAGCGCATTACTATTTAGTAACGTGCTAAAATTTGCATGTTACTAAATATTATGTCAATATAATTTTTTTAAAAATAATAAAATTTTAAATAATTAGTAACCTGACTAATTTTGCACATTACTAAATGTAATAACGCGCAAATTGTTTGCACGTTATTGAATTAGTAACGTGCAAATTCTTACACATTACAAAAATAGTAACATGCAAAATTCTTGCACGTTACTAAGTTGGTATGATTTTTTTTTAAAAAAATAATTTTAAATTATTAATGACATGTTAAATTTAACACCTCACTAAATAATAATGATCTATCATGATCTACCATGATTGATCGGAAGATCTATCGATCCTATTGATCTATCATGATCAATTGGATGATTTATCATGATCGATCGGATGATCTTTCATGATTGATCAGATGATTTATTATGATCGATCAAATGATCTACCATGATTAATTGGATGATCTATCGATCCTATTGATCAATCATGATCGATCGGATGATCTATCGATCCAATTGATCTATCATAATCAATTGAATGATCTACCATGATTGATCGGATGATCTATCGATCCTATTGATCTATCATGATTGATCGGATTATCTACCATGAGTGATCTATCATGATCTATCGATCCTATTGATCTATCATGATTGATCGGATGATTTATCGATCCGATTGATCTTCATGATCGATTGAATGATCTATTGATCTTATTGATCTATCATAATCGATCAAATTGATCTATCATGATCGATCGGATGATCTACCATGATTGATCGGATGATCTATTGATCCTATTGATCTATCATGATCGATCGGATGATCTACCATGATTG
This sequence comes from Alnus glutinosa, assembly GCF_958979055.1. Taxonomy (NCBI): domain Eukaryota; kingdom Viridiplantae; phylum Streptophyta; class Magnoliopsida; order Fagales; family Betulaceae; genus Alnus; species Alnus glutinosa. The sequence continues at coordinate 15,258,035 of NC_084897.1, forward strand.
ATCGGATGATCTATCGATCCTATTGATTCATCATGATCAATCGGATAATCTATTGATCCTATTGATCTATCATGATGGATCGGATGATCTATCGATCATATTAATCTATCATGATCGATCGGATGATCTACCATGATTGATCGAATGATCTATCAATCCTATTGATTTATCATGATCGATCAGATAATCTATCAATCCTATTGATCTATCATGATTGATCGGATGATCTATTGATCTATCAAGATGGATCGGATGATCTATCGATTATATTGATCTATCGATCATATTGATCTATCATAATCAATTGGATGATCTATCGATCCTATTAATCAATCATGATCGATTGGATGATCTACCATAATCGATCGGATAATCTACCGATCCTATTGATCTATCATGATCGATCGGATGATCTACCGATCCTATTGATCTATCATGATGGATCAGATGATCTATCGATTCAATTGATCTATCATGATCGATCGGATGATCTATCGATCATATTGATCTATCATGATCGATTAGATGATCTACCATGATCGATCGGATGATCTATCGATCCTATTGATTTATCATGATCGATTAGATGATCTACCATGATTGATCGGATGATCTATCGATAGTTTAATGATCGATGAAATGATCTATCGATCCTATTGATCTATCTTGATCGGATGATTCACCATGATTGATTGGATGATCTAATATATTAGTTTAAGATACTATATAAGGCAAAAATGTATTTTTTTAATGAGACAAAAATGTCTATAAATTTGAAAAAAATAAAATAAAAAATAACTTTTTTAAAAAACAAATTAATAAAATTAAAATTAAAGAAAAAACGAAATTAAAAAAAATAAAATAAAAAAGGAAAAAGAACGATTTTTTTTTTTAAAAAAAAAAAACTCAAATTAACTTAAAATTTTTAAAAAATAAAAATAAAAGCCAATTTTTTGGAAAAAAATAAATTAAAAAAAGTTATTTAAAAAAAAAAATTAAAAAAATTAAAGAAAAACGAAAAAAAAATTTAAAAATGAAAAAAAAAATAATTTTTCTTTAAAAAAAATACAAAAAAATATAAATGAAAATTAAGAAAAAAAACCAATATATATATATATATATAGACACACACAAAAAAAAAAAAAAATTTAATTAAAAAACAAAAAAGCTCATGATTGAGCCTTTTGGGGGAAGGGGGGTGCCTGCGGGACACGAAAATTTCGTGTCCCGCACACGCCTCACCCAAAATTTAAATATTTTTTTTGTTTTTTTTTCTTCTTTCTTTCTAAATAGCTGTGTACTCTCTTTACTCTCTCCCTCTCTCAACTTAGTCATTTCTCACAACTCTCGTCTCTCGTCTCTCTCTCTCTCTCTCTCTCTCTCTCTCTCTCTCTCTCTCTCTCTCTCTCTCTCTCATCTTTGTTTCAGATATTGATTTATTAAAATTTGCTACAATTTTAAAGAGAAACAAGAAGAAAAAGGTACCTTACTCTTCTCCCTTTTCTTCTTCTTCGTCTTTGTGGTTTCCGTTTCTTTTCTTTTCTTTTCTTTTCTGTTTCTTGTTTTATTTTGCAAATTTTGTGACATATCTTAGCTCCGTCCCTCTCGTCCTTGTTTCAGATTTTGGTTTATTTATTGCAATTATTGAAATCTGCTACAATTTTAAAGAGAAACAAGAAGGAAAAGGTACCTTACTCTTCTCCCCTTTTTTCTTCTTTGTCTTTGAGGGTTTCCGTTTCTTTCTGTTCTTTTTTTTTTTTTTTTTTTTTTTGCAAATTTTGTTAATTCGTTTCTTTGGGGTTGAATTTGCAAATATCTAGAAGTTTTATCAGCTGTGCAATCCTGGTGGGTCATTTTTTAATTCTTATACTTCATCTTCTTCGTTTTTTTTTTTTTTGATATATATTTTGTTTTGTGCAACTTCGGCTCCCAAGTCGGCTTTATGTTTATCCCCGCCGGAAAGATCGACTCCGATCAGACCTAGTATATGGCTGCCACCCTCTCCGTCCCGTTCTTCCCCAGTGGGTCAAGGATGGAGCTGTGGGGCTTCTTCACTCTGCCAGTGGACAGAGTGGACTTTCGGGTAGTCTTTGTGGCCAATTGCTTCCTCAGAACCTTGCCTCCGGTGGACTTGCGAGCGTGTTGCACATTACTAAAATTAGTGATGTGCAACACTTTTGCACATTACTAAAATTTAGTAATGCGCAAATGTAGCACGTTACTATTTAATGACGTGCAACACTTTTGCGCGTTACTAAAATTTTAGTAACATGCAAAATTTTATTAACGTGCAAATTTTTCCACATTACTAAATAGTAACGTGGTGACAATTTTCACATTACTAAAATTATTTTAGTAACTATGAGTTTAGTAACCTGAAAATCACATTACTAAAGTAAGGTTACTACACTTTAGTAATGTGGAAATGGGCTTTGCATGTTACTAAAGCAAGGTTACTAAAATCTAAAATTTTTGTAGTATCTGGTTGTGGTTCCCTTATGTGGCACTTCTGTAAATATTGCAAACAAAGTTTTAATTAAGATTATGTAATGACTATGATATTTATATAAGGTGTTATAGTGTTTAAATTTACACTTATGTAAAATGTGAGATTTTGGTTTAAAAAATAATTGGAAAAAAGGAAAAGATAAGATAAGTTACTTTCTGCTACATTGTTAAGATAAAGAAGTCACATTACTTGGAATATGCGAGTATTCTATTGACCGACTTTGTATAAAATAGTCGGGATGTTACAAAAGGTCCATTTAGATACAAATGGACGAAGAGTCCGTTTGAGATTACGGTTTCAAAATGTGCAATTTTAAAAAGCAATTTATAAAAAAACACAATTTTTAAAATCGCATTTAATGTTTGGTAATATTGGGATATTTACTTTTTCCCTCATGAACTACCAGCCATTGTCAATATGCCCCCGTGAACTAACACCTTTATTAGAAGAGAGCATTGAACTACCATTTACATACCAAAACGCCCCATTCTGTTAGGGAATCTTGTTAAAACAGATAGAATATTCTATTTCTATACGTTAAATTTCCTTTAAAGACAAAAATACCATGAAACAATAATTTAATAAAAAATATAAAACCTAATATATATATTTTCAAAAAGACAAAAAAAAAGGGAAGAAAGGAGATGGCTGCCTTAGGGGGAAGGAGGTGGCTTGCGAGTCACCCGGAGCCTAGGGGTGGCCACGTGCCACCTCTGGGTTGCATTTGGGCCAACCCAGAGCAAGCTCGGGGTGGCCTTCGAGCCACCCCTAGAGGTGGCTCGCGGCCACCTTCGAACCTAGGGTTGGTCGCCCAACCACCCCATAGGCCAGGAGAGGCCTTCGAGCCACCCCTAGAGGTTGCTCGCGGCCACACCCAGGTTTCATTCAGGTGGTTCATGGGCCACCCCAGAGGAACCTAGGAGTGGCCGCGCAGCCATCCCTAGGTTCGGAGGTGGTTGCGAGCCACCCCAAAGGTGGTCGGAGCCACCTTTAGGGGTGGCTAGAGGGCCACCCCCAGGTTCCGAGGTGGTGGTGGCAGCCACCCCCTTTTTTTCTTTTATTTTATTTGTTTAATTTTGATGGTATTATATGTAAATTTTGATTTTAAATTAGGGTATTTGAGTCTTTTAACGAAGTTGACTAACAGAAGGGGAGTTTTGGTATGTAAATGATAGTTCAATGCTCTATTCTGGTGAGGGTGTCAGTTCATGGGGGCATATTGATAATGACTGGTAGTTCATGGAGAAAAATATAATTACCCCGGTAATATTTGTTAAAAAGTGTTATTTTTTTTTTCCTATCAATAGAGTGTTTTGATTACATGAGTATAAAAGAGCGGTTTCGTGTGCAAATTACCAAAAAGGACATTGCTTATAGCAGTAAAACTACCAACAATTGCCAGGTATACTGCATAAGCCTGTAAGGCATTCAACTAGCAGATTACTATCTTCTACTCTATGAGAGATACTCTAATAAATTGGTATTATATTTTGAATAAATCACCTAATTTTTAATTTATCCTTTGAAATCCTCGTTTTCTTAGTGAATGTAATGGCTTTTCGCCGTTGAACTGGGAAAATGTCGAATATTAATGGAGTTTGTAGTACATTTGGATAATTTCATAAGTGAATCCGAAAAAATGAAAATTGAACTGGGAGATAAAGGGAGCTTGCTTGCTGGACGTATATTTTGGTGAAGATTGATATTACAAAAAGAAATTTAGTTGTTGTTGGATCATGAATGCAATTATAATGGCAATATGGAAAAGTTCTTATATATCTAATCTTATAAAATTGGTAGTCAATTGACTCAATTGATACACCCTTTGGACTTAAACCTATATGCTTAGGGCTCTTTATTATTTTGCCTTGGAAGCTTAACACGCATTTAGTAGTACAAAGAACAATCTCAAGACCAGGTTCATAACCAATGGGCTAGTTTCCACTCATGGATTATAAACCCATGTGCCACCAAGCCATTGTTTTTTTCAAACTAGATACCGACATTGCACCATTTTAAATGTGAAGTTTTAGCAACACATGGAAAAATACATCATTCAAACGTGAAGTTGCTAGCAATAATGAAATATTAAAGTTTGTCATTGAGGGTCTCTCTCATGGGTAGGGCGTGAGGTAAGTGTCGGTGTGTGAGGGTTGTTTCGAAGATGTGTCAACATAATTTTGTTTGTCTAAGTGCTCATTGGATTTGAGAGATGGGATATTTGGGCTTTTTCTATGTGGAAGCAAAATCATTTAAGTTGCGGTCTGAGATTAGGGATGGTGTCCATTTAGCAGAGAGGAGTAGAGGAGTTTTCCGAGCAATGTTCCTGGGCTGGCCGAGCGTGTTTTGGTTGATGAAATTGTTAAAGGTGTTGATCAAATGAGACGAATTAAGAGAGTTTTTGATGCAGGGTGGTTCCCATTAAAACATGCTTTAATAAAAATGTCATGTCTAGATTTTCTTACATCAGATGAAGACAAGCTTTGTCGCATTGGAAAGCTAATTCAAAGGTCTATAAAGTCATATTTCTTTGCTAATTCCAATGTTTACTGGGTCAAAATGGGATGCAAAGAGGAGACCGAAAAGCTGGACAAAAGTTGCCGTCCTAAGTTTAGTTCGAACTAAATTTGGAATGGGTTGAATAAAGACTTCCAAAAGCTGTTGTCCCAAGTTTAGTTCGAACTGAACTTGGAATGAGCTGAAATATTTTTACCAGTTTGAACTAGTAAGTATCTCAATTCGAATTGACTGTGACAGTTTTTGTAAATCGATTTATTTCAGTATTTTATTATGTTTAGGGTTTTGACTTAGGAACGAAGCTTTGATATATTTTTATTATTATTATCAATAAGAAATACTTTGGGAGTGGTTTTCTTTCTATCTCACCTTGAATCCTTTATAGAATCTTGGTTTTGAGAAGAATTGTGAATTATTTGTTGTTTGTCTTTGTGAAACCATTACATCACTCTGAATCAGCTTGTATTAGAGCCCAACAACTATCCTACCATGGCGCGAAGAAGACGCGATGAAGGAAATAGATATGCAAGCCTTGGTGTTGTGCATGAGCACGAAGAGACATCACGTGATGAACAACTTGTGACAAGTTTTGAGCAGCACTTGGAGGAGCGATTTGAGTGATCTGAGGCAAAGATCCAGGCCCAAATCAGGGCACTCTGTAAGATCCTCAGTCTGCTAGGGCTAGATCAGAGCGATGGTATCGAGCTCAATCTTCTTAAACTTCTTGGGGGCCAATATTAGCTTCTCCACACACATTCCCTCATCTTATAAAACTTTTCTCATTCTAGTTATTTTTCTTGATGCATCTTAGGGCAATGTGTATGAGGGTTTTACCTCTTTATACTTCTCATATTCTTCACTTTCTAAAAGTAGTGCTTTCCTAATTTGCTAAATTTCCAAGAATAGTAATTTACTATATTTAGAAAGTATTTCATGGCGAGGAACTTTCTAAAACAAATATATATTCTCAAGGATATAACTTTCCATAAACATTTCATTTCAAAAGCTAATTAGAAACCATTCATGCAGGTAAAGTAAGTTAGTAATAAACAAAACAATTATTCACATATACGTATATATGGCGCTAGAAGCAATATATGAAATAACATGACATGAAATAACTTTAGAAGGGCCATGGGAATCTACTTACCTCTTGTCTGCAGCTAAAACTTGCCCTTTGTCAGCTCGCTAGCTACTTGAACAAATGTACAAACATTTTAATAACTTACTAATTCTATCTTAGTTAAAATGGCAAAAATGGTATTTGCTAAGCAAGACTCTAAACGAACCAAACGTGTAAAGCACTTCTAACGACATTGAGCTTAATTACCAATAACACTTTCTGAGCCTAAAAACTTAGATTAAATGGATCGAATTCACTTTCTAAGCGTGTTTTTACAAATATTCCCAAACTTTAACAACCATTAAATTTTTTAATAGTTATGTGAAAACAATGCAACTTGAAACTAGTTTAATGGAAATTCACATAGTTGATATAATATATGGTATTTATAACTTATAAACAAATTGTTTTCATGGAAAATTAAGCCCTATAAGATTCCAACCTAGCTTAATTTCCCATGTTCTTAATCAAATTTTTAAAATACTTTTTCATAAAAATATAATTTATAGCATCTATAGTAAGATTAACAATTGAAACATGTACTACGTACGTTACATAGGTAATCAAAATATGGTTCAGTTAGAGAATGATCTACCCTTGACCTATCCATATACATTTTCACGTAAACATAATAATGTAAAGTATGGGATCCGAATATCACAATGGAAAACATTAGAATTCTAATAGGGTTTTATGTTTTCATGTATAATAATCCAATCGTGTGATTAAAACTTTTCATGAATGAAACATATTTATATCATGATTTTGTATTCTAATGTTCTATCATAAAAATAAATGAACTCACATCATCAAAGAACGTACACATGCTTACATGAAATCGTGATTTTGAAGACAATAACCCATAATCATAATCTACGAAAATACGATACCTTTATTTAGAAGTGTTATTACTCTATATGAAATTCAAGTTTTAATATGAATACATGTTCTGATATTTTCTAATGCACCCATGAAATTAAGAGAATATGCAAAGAAAACACATAACTAGATGAAATTATGAAAATAACTCTTCATCCAAGAACTGACTATAATGAAAATATGCATGTATATGTTCATGAGATATAAAGGAGTTCAAAAAGAATGAAAGGAATACGTACTCACGTGAAAGTGGAAATTGGAGATGAGAGAAAATTGTTCTTGATGTTTTGTAGACGTGGAGAGAGAGAGAGAGAGAGAGAGAGAGAGAGAGAGAGAGTAAGATGTGAATTTTCTTGAAGAATAATGGGTATTGCTAGGTTTTAGTGTTCTTGAAAAAAAAAATGATAGAATAAGAGGGAGGGAAAGAGACGGCTGTGTGGTTTTAGGATGCTAGGGTTTTGATGCAATTAGGTTAGGTTTGAATTTTGGAAGATTTTGGTGCTTAAGCTCATTATCTGTAATAGACGTGAGACCTATAAGCCAAGTTTTTTTAAAATATTTTTCTAAATGAAGTTCCATCCTAACCTTATTATCATTTTGAAGACATTTTTTTTTAATGGAGATAATGCTTATGAAAAGTCTTGTAAGAAATAATACAAAACTTGATGAATTTTGATTTAACTTTCCTACATGTGTGGCGTGATTCTAGGTTGGTTTTTCTAATGAAAGGACAAAGATTTCCTCCAACTAGGTTGAAGGAACTTCCTTCAATCCAGTCTATAAAAATGCCATGTGTCCCTTTGCATGTGAAATGTACATACTTTTTTTTAATAACAAGGACAAAGTTGGAACAAAATTTATTAAAAAAAAAATGTGCTTCTCACATTTTATTTAAAAAGCATGTGTTTCTCACACAAAAAAGACATAAGACATTTTTATAGACTAGGTTGGAGGACAATCTGTCCTTAATGAAATAAATTGTGACCATGGATTTAGGTATGTGTAGCAAAGAGCATGAACATGGAAATGTCTTAAACTTTCTATGATTGTATCCATGTGTCTATTTTTACAAAATTGATGTCTAATATTATTAAATATGATGTATTTGAAAAATATTGCAAGAATTACTAAAGGGTGAATGATTTTGTCTTAAATTATTTCATGTAGTTTTCCAAAACCGATGGCATGCATTAATGCTATCCAATGTTGTTTCATGTGAATTAGGATGTAACGTAAGCTAAGTTCAAGTACGTTCAAGACAACGAAATTAAAGTTGGTTGATGGAATTTAATAGATTTCTTAAAATTAAAATTTCAGAATTTAAACTTTGAAGCTTTAATATGCATGGGTGGCTATGACTTTTAGGATTAGGGTTTTGTTTGAAATTTTATATATATATATATTTTTAAATAAAATAACTAACTTAGCTCAAAATAAAAGTTTTGCTTTTATAGGGATTTGATCCTATGCCCTTTTAGTACCTGATTTGTTAATTAAGCCATTAAACCAATAACACCATTCAATATACAACTTTAAAATTATAACTTGGAGTTGGTGGAGACAGGCAAAGTGCGAAGCCAGCTGATTTACCTGCTATTAGTGTTGCTGCCCATGTTAGTTCCAAGCCCAGTTATGCAGGAGCTGTTAAGGGCACCTTCGATCTGCTTCAGAATTCAAGCTAGGTAACAATTTGAACTCTTCTATGTGTTTGGAATTCTATCAGGCGGTTGTTGAGGATGGGCGAGAGAGAGACTTCCACGTGGTATTATTGATGAGGGTTAGAACAAGCAAGAGATTGAACTGTGCGAAAGCCATTGCTTAGGTAAGGCAATAATTTTGTAAAGGCCAATGGGCATTCGTAGCATGCTTGTGGTACCTATGGAATCAACTATATGCATTTGGGCGAAAGTTCGTGGGTATGGTGTAGTGACATAAGTAACACCATTGGTTAATTTCATCTAGGTATAATAGCTCATGATTGCTTTAGGGTCCATGGGAATACATTCCTAGTATCCTGCTGCTGCCAACTAAAAAGATTGGCTTCACAAGCGCAAGATAGCCCAACCACTCACCCATATTTTCTATCTCTCCTTCGGGGACTCAATATAAAGAGTAATTATCTATAAATCAATTTGGGAATGCTCTTCAATCAACCAATCTATTTAGCAAGTATAACACCTTCATTCCTTTACTTTAAGCATTAAGAGTGTTTTGATCCATTCAACTAAGAGAACCCAATAACACTAATGGGACTACACATCTATGAGCTCATATACTTTGGCTAGGTCAAGAAATTACTCTAACCTAAAATTTGGGTCGCTACACTCTCATCGGGCAATTTGCCGCCATGGAGGGGTCGAACTGTCATCATCATCAACCTTATCCGTATTTTTTGGATGATGATGATGTGGTTGCCTTTAGTGAGGTGCGATCTCAACGGAGGAAGGTACAGTTTGATGTGCGGAGTGCCACCTTGACCATTGTTTGTGAGCCTCAAATCCATCTTAGATGGAGAAGGAAGATTAATTTGTTGATGATGAGTTTCAAGAAGATGAGTTCGTTGATGAGGAGTTCAAACATGGAGATGTTCATGAAGATGTTGAAGATCCTTCACAAGGATTCGTGGATTGAGATTCTCCACCAACCTATAACACCGATGTTGATATGAAGATCTTATTAGAAGTTTTTCATATGAAGATCTTTATGAGTTTGATGAAAGCCTTAAAATTGAAGAGTTTGATTGGAGGTTGAATAAATCAGTTTTGTGGATTTCCTTGGGGTATACAATATTTTGTTAAATTCTCCTGATAATAATGATGTTGATAAAAATTGATGTGGTGGAGGAGAATTCTATGTTTAAACAGGAAGAGATTGTTGATCCTTTTTGGGAGATTTTCATGGTGCATGAAGGGGAAAAGGTAAATTAAAGGCATGTGAAAATTGAATTATCTCAATATTGTGAGCAGAGTTTTCAAGTTAATTATCACAGTCTTGTGGTGATTAGGGGAGTATTATTTTTCTTGTAATTTTACATTGTTTTGCCCCTGAAGAGAAAGGGATGGAAGGGATCGGTTTGTTATCCGAAGAATCGGGTCAAGGATTATCAGAATTCGATGACGAATTCTCTCCAACCGAGAGAGAATGATGCAGGGTGGTTCTTAATCAGAAATGCTTTAATAAAAATGTCATATGTAGAGTTTTTGACATCGGATGGAATCAATCTTAGTGGCGTCGGAAATTTAATTCAAAGGTATACAAAGTCATGCTTCAAGAAAGTCTTCTAATTCCAATGTTTACTAGGTCAAAACTGGGTGCAAAGAAGAGACTGAAAAGTTGGACAACAGCTGCCATCCCAAGTTCAGTTTGAACTGAACTTGGAACAAGCTGAAATATTTTTAACAATTCGAACTGTTAAGTATCTCAGTTCAAAATGATTGCAACAATTTTTGTAAATCAACTTATTTCAATATTCTATTAGGTTTAGGATTTAGTTTACTATCAATACATGTTATCGGTGACATAGTAACGAAGCTTTGATGATATTTGATTGATTCTGAATGAAAAAAAAAAAACTTTGGAAGTGCTTTTCTTTTTATCCTACCTTGAATACTTGCTAGAATCTTGGTTTTGAAAAGAGTTGTGAATTATTTGTTGTTTGTCTTCGCAAACCCACTACAACACGCTTCATTAGTTTTGGAGAACCTTTCAACGGGGAACACAGTACATATGATGCAGTGATGGGAAAATAATCATGGCAGGTTCATTGAATTGTCAGAATATGGAGGTGCATGGCGGTGGCATTTTGTAATTTTACTGGAGGGTAAAGACGGAAGGGGATGGTGACTGCCTTGTTCAGATGAAGTGGTTGAAGAATCATTATGAGAAGAAGAGAGAAGGCATGAATAAAAATAGGGAGAAGTCTGGGGTTATACCCGTGGTGCTGCGGGTGGTCTAGGGAAGGTAGTTGTATGTGGCGATGTTGGAAGGAAAATGGCAATACCTAGAGAGGAAGTCTTCGAGCAGAGGCATTCCAGACATTTTTGGTTATTAGACGGAAACAAATATGGGAGGTCTTGGAAGGAAGGAAACATATTTGCCGGCCGGAAAGCACGCTGGAAATGATGGGTTGACAAAGCTTGTTTTCGAAGGACCTTTAAACATACAGCCGTTGAAGAATATATCGATATCACTTAAAACTGAAATGGAGAGATGGATGGACTTATTGGAGACGAGCTTTGAGGTGAAAGGTGCTAGGATGATAGAAGGTTTAGGAGAAGATTTTTAAAGAAATTGAAAGGTAAAGTCGTGGTTTTAGTTGAAGGTGAAGACAATTTAGCATTGGGTTGAAAGGAGAATGGGCTTATTAAGACAATGGAAGTGGGCTCGAGAGAAGTAATAGGAATGAAGCAAAACAAAATCCAAGAAGAAAAGGTTAAGTCTTGATCCTAAGTCAACTAACTTCACCGTTTACTGTTGTCGAAGACCCACTAAACCCAAGGCCAAGTGGCGATCAAAGGTGTGGGTGATTGGTTCGACGATGGACACCTACCGAAGCATGGAGATGGAGATGACTGATGAGTGCCAAATATTGTGTATTTGGACCCCTTGATTTACATTATTTAGACCTTTAGCCTTGTTATTTTCTGATGCTTTGGTTAGTTTTTGTGTTTTTATGTTTTGTAGGTCAATAAGTGAGGAATGGCAAAATTCATGAGGAACTACTTGGAAAATTCGGAAGTTCTGAAGAACTCGATCGATCGAATTTCGCCCGAAGTCGATCGATCGAAATTTTTCAGAACTTACTTTTGCAGAAGCGCGCCAGAACACCCAATCAGGAGCTTCTCCATGACAAAAAGCAGTTCTCCTTCTGATTTTCGTAGCAGAACACGCTGGTTGCATAACCTTGGTTGTCTCTAGCAAGAGAGGAACCCTATAGGGGGTTAGAGGAGTCATTTTACATGAGTTTCTAGCCCTAATTTCCTTCTATAAAAGCCATAGCCATACCTCCTTGCTGAGAGAGTTCAGAGAACAGTAGATAGGTTTTAATTTCGTGCATTTTGTAGTGTATTCCAGTAGCTTTTGTTCTTAGACACTTTCTTTTTGTAAAGCTTTCATTTTATTTCCATGGTTGTTCTTCATTTTCTTGTGGTGTTCTTAGTCATGGAAGGCTAATAACCTCAACTAAGGTTGATGATGAAACCTTTCCATTGATGACACTCACACTCTTGTTATAATACTTGCACATTTGATGATATATCATATTTGTTATTCAAGTTCCATTCATTTAAATGCTTTATCTTTTGTAATGAATGTGGTTGTTGGTAGATCTAGGACATTTAATGTGTTTCAACCGATGGATATATTGTTTTATCGGTTTGAATCCATTGTGATTTGTTCATTGAATGGATACATTGGATGATTTGATTTCAAATGCGTACTCTTTGTGATTTATCTTTGAGTTGGATTCATTTAATGGTTCTAGAGTATGTGGTTGAGAAACTTGAATGACACCCTAAGCTTAATGTTTTTTGGGTGTTCAAGTAGAAACCAAGAAGTGTGAGTTGTTGGATTTGGTTTGGTGGATTCCTTAGCCTTAGTTCCTTTTAATTTGCATATTTCATTTCATCTCTTTTGTTTAGTCTTTTACTCTTGAATCAATCCTCCAACCTTTGGAACTAGGTTAAAATGAGGTTGATTAAACAAGACACTAATATTTGACCATTTCCCTGTGGATTCGACCTCGCACTTGCACGTACTATATTGCAAACGATTCATGCGCTTGCGAGTACTCATTAAAACACACATCAATGACTAAGACATAGGACGCTGATGTAGCCCATAGGTGTACAGAAGGTCCTATTGATGTCATGGAATCGAATGTTTCGCTAATGGTTACGAGCTCATCGATGGTTTTCGGTGCGGAAATTATTAGGTCCAAGGTAGAGAACGCCAAAAAGCCCAATAGAAGTGGTGTAGGGAGTGGTTTAGTTGAGAATTCATCTGCCTTGAGGTCCCTGTATCAATGGGGCAAGGGAGATGATGCCAAGGGGGTTGAGGGTGGTGTGGTGTTACAAAGGAGTAGCTAGGGTGGAGAAGGGGACAAAAGGCCTTTGTTAAGAGAGGATTCTGGAGATGCTTCGGTAGCCGTGGAGAATGAGAAAGGGTAACGAAGCATAGGGGGTTAGCTTTTTCAGGAGATACAGAATCATGAGTTGAATGGATTTGATTTGAACAACAAATTGATACAATTATGTGGGGGATATGAATAAACACTCATTGGCAGTGGTGAATGTTGTTGCGGAGGAGTTGGAGGGGAGTGAACCACTGTCAATCCATCCACTGGTAGTGGACGTAGAAAAGGATGTTCCAAATATGATGTCTCCCAATTGGGTGGTTGAAAGGGTGAAGGATTTTTGTCTTATGATGGTTTTTAGGATAAAATGTTGGATTTCTTTGATGAGATTTAAACTAATAAAGAGGTTGGATTGCTCGATTAATTATGATAAGAAGGGATGACAATCTAATAGAGGGAAGGGAAAAGAGAGGGCTCAAATTATGCATTATGAAACCTAAAATAGTATCATGAAATGTCAGATGGCTAAATGTGATTGATAAAAGACTGAGGATTAGAGGGCTTCTCAAATATTGGAAGACAGACGTTGTATGTTTATTAGAGACAAATCTGGAGAATACTTCTAGGAAGGTGGTTCAGAGTTTATGTTATCAACATGTGGAGTGGTGCTTTATGGGATCAAGAAGGGCTTTAGGTGGAGTTTTGTTAATGTGGGATAAGGGGTGGTGGAGAAGTTTGAGGATTGTGTGAGGAGTCATACAATTGCATGCTCATTTAGAAATGTAGATGGTAATTTTTTTTTGGGCATTTAGGGGGGTCTATGGCCAAAATGATGATGGTGAAAAGAGGTATATGTGAGACGAATTGGTTGGTTTGATGTGTTGGTAGAAGTTGTTGTAGTGTATTGGGGGGGGGGGGGGGGGGGGGGGGGGGGTTCTGATGTGGTTCCGGTTCTTGAGTAAAAATTAGGTGACTCTAGACACTTTTCAGCCATGGGGAATTTTTTAGATTTCATCTTTAAGAAGGGCCTTTTGGATATCCTATGTAAAATAATTAAATTTACTTAACTTAGAGTATTACTGTTAATTCTCTAGGCCAATTAAGTGGTAACTAACTGGTGATATTACCCTCGAAGTTAACTTATCAGAGTATGAACATGCAGACAATAGAAATAAATGACCTAAGATAACCATGATAAATTCATAAACCACAACATATATCATCAATATAGACTCAGAGTTTCCAAATAAACATTACTCTACGCAAACTTGACAATGCGAGCCATTCGCTCAACATTTTCATCTTAGTGAATTTCTCATGTTCATTCACTTGGGTTAAGCAATATAAAATAAACGTAAACACCTATATTCATGCAATAATCCAACTCATCAGAACATAGAGGTTTGAACATAGTGTAAACGAAATATTTCACACATCAAGTGAGTCGAAAAAAAAATAAAGGTGATATCTATATTTTTATTTTTATTTTAAAACTAACACATTTTGTGAAAACATCATTAAAGGTAGTCTAGGAAAAATATATTGTGAAGAGATTTCTACTATTCTTAAGGAAATGTACATTATAGTATTAAACCTTCATGTTCCTTAATAAAGAAAGTCTTTTTTTTTTTTTTTTTTTTTTTTTATTTATTTTTTTTTTTTTATCAAAACCACATGTTATATTTAAACAAAAAACTAAGCATGGTAAGGCATGTATTTAAATAGTAAAACGCATGTGAAGAGAGAATAGATTGAAGGCTAGGTTACCCTCTTATAGGAATCCTCCAAGCTTAGAGAGACCAAAACCTTCAAGAGTAGCCTCTCTCTCTCTCTCTCTCTCTCTCTCTCTCTCACACACACACACACATTAGGTCTAAGGTGGCTGAAAAACAAATGAGAATGATCTAGGGTTGATCCTAGGCCTTCTTATAGAGTAACATTCGCTTATAAGGCCAAAAATGGTTCCCTTTCTCTTTTAAAAAAGCTGCATGCGTACGAGTGTTCGATCATTCAAAGGAAACTTAAAACATTCTCCAGCGATCGTTTGAAGGACACTTCAAACATTCTCTATTGATCGTTCTAAGGAAACTTCGAACGTTCATAATTTGCGGGGTTTGAAAATACATTGTTTTTTATTTTTGAAAAGCATTTCACTTATTAGGGAATTTGACATATTTGAAACTTATATATATAAAAAAATGTTATTAATTATTTGGGGTATTACATCCCACTTGTAGGGGGCATTTTACATTTTTACTTGGCCAAATAATTGGATATTGCAGGCGTGGTCTAAAATTGATAGTTTTCTTCTATCTCTGGAATGAGAAGAATATTTTCCTGATGTTTCGCAGATGTGATTGCTAAGACTTTTGTCAGATCATTTTCCTTTGATGTTGGACTATAGGGTGCCAAGAAAGGAACCGAGTATTTCAAGTTTGAAAACATGTGGTTGACATCATAGGGATTTGTTGAATAGGTAAAAACTTGGTAGTTATCCTATAACTTTCACGGTTTACCAAGTTATATATTGGGTAGTAAGTTGAAAATGTTGAAGGCAGATCTAAAAAAATGGAATGAAGAGATATTTGGTGACGTCGGGTAGAAAAGGGAGCTTTTGGAGGGTATTCGGGATCCAGATATAATTACAGAGGGTCATGGTTTAGCGGAGGAGGAAAGGATATATATAAGGAAGGAAGATATGTCTAAAGAATTGGAGAAAACTATTCTTTTGGAGGAAGTGAGTTGGAGATTGAAATCTTAGGCCTTGTGGTTGAGGGAGGAAAATAAAAAACACAATTTTTTTTTTTCACAAGGTGGCTAATTCCCATTGAAGAAATAACCAAATGGAATCTTTAATCATCAACGAATTCATGTCTTCTAACTCAACTGAGATAAAAGAGCATATAATGCAATTGTATTCTGAGCAGATTTCTTGGTGACCAAGGGTGAATGGTCTTTCGTTCCTATCCATTGATGTGGACCATAGTATTTGGTTGGAAAGAGATTTTGAGGAGTAGGAAGTGTGGGAGGTGGTGAGGTATTTGAATGGTGATAAGGTGCCGGGGCCGAATGGGTTCATTATGGCTTTTCTCTAGAACTGTTGGGATGTAGTGAAAGAGGATATCATGATAGTTTTTATGGAGTTTCATAGTCGACGGAAGTTGGAGAAGAGTATTAATGCAACTATTTTTTCTCTTATTCCAAAGAAGGTAGGAACTGTGGATGTTAAGGATTTGCGACCAATTAGCTTAGTGGGTGGGGTGTATAAATTTCTTCCCAAAGTTTTAGCAAACATGCTAAAGTTGGTGTTGAAAAAGATTATCTTTAACTCACATAATGCTTTCATTGGAGGTACACAAATATTAGATTCAGTGCTAATCACTAGTGAACATTTAGATTATTATATTAGATTAGGAAAATCCAAGGTGTTTTGCAAGCTAGATTTGAAAAAGGCGTACGTATGATCACGTAAGTTGGGAATTCTTGCCTTATTTGTTAAAAAGATGCCGATTTGGGGAGAAATTGAGGGATTGGATAGAGCATTGTATATCTACGGTGCGATTTTCTAGAGCTCATTTTAATGATGTGTTTTCAACTTTTTCAAATAGATCATTTTAATTAAAAAAATTTATCAGATCTATAGCTTTCTTCACATATTTTATTAATTTCTTTTTAATTATAAATTGTAAACATATATTATACCCTTAGAAAATATAAAACAGATCATAAAAAATCAATAACAATGATGACTATGAAAAGATCCATAGAGGTCCAACCTCACTTCCACAGTTCCACGGGCCTTTGACGGCAGATTAGGATCTTCTATAATTATTTGACTGAATTGTAAAGAATTCAGACAGATGATTGTGAGAGAACAGTTATGAGACCCACTTGACCAAATAATTTGTGTTCGGGCGTCAATAAATTGGTTGATATAGGTTTTTTTTTGGTCAAACGAAACAAAATCATGACGCCCTAAGAGTTTGCAATATTGGAAGATGGAGAGATTTGAATTTGATATAAAAATTGGAACAAATAATTGTTGACGATCCTGATCTTTCGACAGCCATGGAGCCATCCACAGCCAAGAAGGGATTTTAATGTTTCCCCTTCTATTTACTATATGTATATATTATCATCAATTCTGAATATTTGTTGCAAAGACTAATTAATTAAGCTGATACTCACATACTTATTAAATAAATAAAAGCATCCATTTTATTTGTAGCAACAGCTATAACATTATTCGAATCTCTAGAGTTTGTAATTCTACTGATTATAAAAGCAACTCATAGAGAATAACTTCTCCTTGATAGTCGACCCCTCATTAGCGCTCTCCATTACTATATTAGTTGTTCTCGTTGAGCTCCTGGAGGAGAGTTTTGATTATTTCAACTGTTAATGGCTTTGCATAGCAGTGAGTTAGACCTGCCTCCATGAAAGCTTTCTTTTCAGAGTCTGAAGCACGTGAAGTGACTCCAGCAATCATGCTATTGACCCCCATAGCTCGAAGCTCCTTTGTTGCCTGCCAAAATAATTAATTAATTAATTTGATCATATATTCACATAATGGACTGCATTTTTTTACATGTCCTCATAATTCTTATAACAAGTTATCAATTAATTAAAGAATAATTTGAGAGAGAATTTGCTTGATGTGTGTATAGTTTTTTTGACAGGGCTATTGAACAAATACTTGGTGAATTGTGAGTTTATTTATTTTATTGTTTATATATATATATATATATATATATATATATATATATATATATATATATATATATATATATATATATATATATATATATATATATATGTATGTATTCTACAATCTTTATTTATTTTTTTTATTTTTTTTTAAATTATTGTTTTTTTTAACAATGACTGATCTAAAGGTTGGTTGAAACTGCCACATCAACATTGTGAGATAAAAATGTAGTTTTTAGCATTACTCAAACAATAATAATAAATAAATAAAAATACGATTTGCATACGCGTCGTTTGTGACTCTGACTATATATGAAGATTATGAATTACTTCAACTTATGGCTAGTTGTGAATTAATTTTATTAATCTATATACCGAAAAAAAAAACACCTATATGTATGCACAACTTTGAAAGATTATTGTTGGAAAAAAAAAACTTTGAAGATTATTGAATAGGATCTTTTTCATTTCAAGTGAATGGAGATGAATCATTTTATGATCAAGATTTTATTTTGTTGCGTCTAATGATGTACATGGTGCTATGTTATTTAAAATTTTATATATTTAATTTGGATGATGAAATAATTCTCCTCCATTTCACTTAAAATGGAGAGCTAGGATGCATTCGAACTGTTTATCTCAATTTCTTATATTCTTATATATTAAGAATGTGTAAGTTTCTACTTTGTAACACATACCTCAAATCCATTCATGATGGGCATTTCGAAATCCATAAGAACAAGATCAAAGAAAGCCCCAGAGCAAAAAAGATCAACTGCTTCTTTTCCATTTTTAGCCACTTGAATTTCCACTGGAAATTTGCTCAGGATCATGCTATGGATTTTTCTAATGACAGCATCATCGTCCACAACAAGCACATAATACTTCTTTTCAGTAGCCAAATTGTTAGTTCCATCCCCATTTCCAGTTTCAATGATTTTCACGCTCTTCAAACTAGATGCTCCCTTTTCGAATGCCATTTTTCCTTGCTTCAGTATTTCTGTGGGCAATAAAATTGTATGATCAATTTCTCTTAGCAATATTAGTAAGCAGTTGAAGTTATAGAGTGCACACATATATAAAAGAAACAAGTTACTCATTTTTTGGTGCTTAATTTTCTTTCTCCAGTAAACATGCAAACACTAGCTAGCTCGTTCCTTAGTAACTATATATAGAGCTTATAGGGAACAAATTCAAAACCTACGATTAAGTTGTTTTCTGAAACAATAATATTATGCAGACACCATCATATCTCTATATAGTACACATGTAAATAAAAGTGGTGTACAATGTAACTAAAATTAACTCAAACTTATAATATTAATATTTAATAACCCATGACTACAAAAAAAATCTCCAATTCACGTCATTTAAGAAAACAAAGTGAATAGTGAAAAAAATGATATGAATTGATTCACATCGTTTATGAAGGGCGATGAAATTATGTGTGTATGATAGAATAAAATATATATGATGATATCTTTAACAAACACTAAAAGGATACAAAATTATTTGCAAATTTAAATACTTTCACTACTTACTGGTTAGGATGGGGACCTCTAGAAGGATAGTATGCTATGCAATGCTTGTATCTTCAGCTTGGGTTGTTTATATAAGCAATGAAAGATAAAACTTCTCTCAACCTGCATTTAAGAAGGCGTGCTTTAGTATAAGGGTAGATGCTTGTAGGAAGATAACTACATTGTCACTTACCTTTAGGTTTGATTTCTTAGCAGGATGAGAGAGAAAAGTTAAGAAGACGCCAAAGATGTAATCTACTCGGTTGGATTGTTTCCCTTTTTAGTAAATACATTGAGATTTAAGAAAATCCAAAAAATCTTACTTTTTTAAAGGTTTTGGCTAGGTTATTAAATCCATCATTGGATAGGATACACAATAATGATCTCGGTATATCTTTACCTAAATACAATCTAACATGTGGATTTAGCATACTTTTGAATATTTTAATTTTCTAAAAAGTGACTTACCAAGTTGAACATATTTCCCCATTTTGGTGCTATTAGAAAAAAATTATGAGCATTTTTTCTGCGTACTTGAAATGGTTTGATAATTACTATTATATATATAAAGTCGGCCCCTTGTTTTGCAGTAAATAAAGTGTGAAAATATTGGTAGTGAAAGAAGATTTTAAGGAAGCTAACACAAGGTATCCAAGTGGTCAGAGACTATTGGTAAAAGTCTCGAATAAAGATAGGTTGACCAGAGTGATGCGGTCGATAAGGTAGTCGAATTGTTAACTACTGAAGCCTTAGAGGTGCAAATGTCATAGATTAGAACGTACATAGTACATCTAACTATAAGATAATATGCATAAGTAATTAATCAAAACATGTATTAGAAATTCAAGGTGCGGAAACGAAAGGTAAAAAGTTTAACAAAAATAAATTGAGGCTGAAAAGAGTAATTTCTCTTCTTTTGTGCACAATACACTTATTAAAGAAAATAATGGGACTTTTCAAAAATATTGTTATGGTGACATATTCTAATTCCAACTATGCTACTCTACTATTTTATCCACCTATTGTGTATCTTCGTGACTTGAAAAAAAAAAAAAAAAAAATTGATGAGCAAAAACATAGTAAGTAATGACACCCAAAAAATTTGAAAAGCAGTTAAGTAAAACATTTTCTCTTTGGAAAATATTTTCCTTTGTAGACATTCTTTTGCTTTGAAAAGAAACCACTTTCGAAAAATTTCACTTGAAAAAAATAGCTTATAATTTTTTTCTTAAAACTCTTTTTCTTCTTTCTTTACTTAGGCCTATACATACCGTTATGTCTTGTATGTGAGGATTGTGCGAGCCTTGACTCATGGCAATTCTTAAATGATTTATATGCATCATTTAGGCTTAAAGCAATGCTAAGAATAAGTTCTACTGTATGCTCACAAAATCTATTATTTAGTTATTGTAATTGGAAGTCTATTGCAACTTACATCAATTCTAAAATAATGCTTCATTGTTATCGAATATTCTTCATCTTGGTGACGGGATCCACCTGCAGCTTTTGTATAATGAGCATTCATATCAGGAACATCAATTTCACATTTTTCACAAAATGATTTAACAGTATCAAGCAAAGGCTCCCACTCTTTATCTCTCAACTTTTGAATAAATAATTTTGTAGTTAATGGCATTTACTAGCATATTTTTTCTTAAAGAATGAATCAATTGTTTTTGGTTTGCCCATATTTTTTCCAAGCTTTGAGAAAAATTCATGAATCAATAATTAACCTGAAAAGTACCTAGAAGTATACGATCTTTGTTATAAATTTTTACTCAGTATAATTCTTATATATTAGCACTAACAAGAACAAGAACAAAAAAAAAAAAAAAAATCAAATCAAACTTATCAAATTAGAAGAAA
This sequence comes from Alnus glutinosa, assembly GCF_958979055.1. Lineage (NCBI taxonomy): Eukaryota > Viridiplantae > Streptophyta > Magnoliopsida > Fagales > Betulaceae > Alnus > Alnus glutinosa. The sequence continues at coordinate 15,279,229 of NC_084897.1, forward strand.
AAAAAAAAATTCCAACAATCAAAGAAACAATTCGAAATCTTAATCTAATAGCATCACAAAACCATAATAATATAGACCATCCCGACGATCCCAATGGTCCTTGTATTGTCCCAATGGTGTAACTGATAGAAAGCTTAGAAGTCTAAGTTTTATATTTTAAGCTCGCGATAGTTCCCCTCCCTTCGGCCCTTGCCTAACCTCCAGATGTTTGTTGGGGGGGGGGGGGGGGGGGGATAGATGGAAATGGGAGGAGGAGGAGGGACGAATCGAAGTGACATAGGACTGAATCTCAGTGGATCATGGTAGCAAGGTCACTCTGCCACTTACAATACCTTGTCGCTTATTGAAGATACTAATGTCACTATTCATATTTCTATGCTTTATATATATATATATAAATGACTTAACTAAATTAATGTCGTCATAAAGTTCAAGTGATGTTGTGACACTTTAAAATATAATGCTGAGGGCCCAAACGACTAGAGTCAAAGAATTGACCTTTAAAATGGATAGATACATTACCACATGTAAATATGATTTAATTGTAGTGAACATTGGTGGGAAAAATCATTTTCTACTTAATTGCGAAGTTTGTAAGTATACCTACTTATTGAGAATGACACTAGTTTTTAAAAGTATCATATTTATGTGTTATATGAACTTGATTACCTTATAGTAAGTATAATTACTTACTGAGAATGACACTACTTTTAAATAATTAGTAAATATAATGTTTACAAAGTCATTTTGCAAATGCTTAAAATGTGTACAAGTAAGTTTGTTATGTTTTAAGAACGAAACATGATATTGCATATGTCAAATTTTGATTATTTTTGCTTTTTGTTAATAAAAGATACTAATTCATTTGGGTTAAAGTCTCCATATTGGTGGTTAAAGTCCTCAGTGCTAACTGATAATAATAAGTGGTTTAAAGTCTCCAGACTGGTGGTTAAATTTCCTAGTTCTGAAAGGTAATAGTATGTGGGTTAAAGTCCCTAGACTGGTGGTTAAGGTCCCCAAGTGTTGTTAGTAAAGTGAGAACGTGGGGTTGAAGTCCCCTAATAGCCGTAAACATGAGGTTAGAGTCCTCTAAAAAGCCGAGGGGTTTGAGTCATCTAGAGTGATGTATTGCATGAATAGAAATGAAAGTTATATATATATATATGGAAGAAATGCTATCAAACATCATTTCAGTGTTTATCTTATCAATTGTGCTTTCATATTATAAATCCCTTTTTCGAAAATCTAACATAGTTGTTACTGTAAACATATGTTAAGGATACCTTTTTATAAACTTATTGATTTTATATTTATTGGGACGATGGACTTACTTATCCACCTATTTAAATGTGGAAACCTCACAATTACGTAGATGTTGATCTAGCTGTTGAGGTAGAGAATCAGGACCCGTATTCCTTTATGAATTATTTTGGTTGAGTCTAACGTTTGCCTTTTTTTTTTTTTTTTTTTTTGTAATAGACTACCAAGTTTAGTCTATTCCCTTTTGTAATATATACATATATATATATATATATATGTGTGTGTGTGTGTGTGTGTGTGTGTGTGTTTGCTTTGTCTTTATCTATTTGAGTTGCATAAGTACTTTTGCTTATATTTGCTAATGTGCCACATGTTGCACTAATATTTAATTAATGCACTAGTGTGTATATAACATGTAAGAACATAATATTTATATTTATTTAATTGAGGTCTATTCAATAGCTTTAAAGTTTTATGTGAAGGTTACCTTTTAAAAAAAAAAAAAAATTATGCTGCAAGATTTATTATCACCAATGTCATAACATCGTGTGCAGAATTAAATATTTCCACTTAGGCTTTGTTAATTAAAGGCGGGGCGTCACAACCGTGGTCTCTCAAAAGCTGCTATCTCACCTGTCGGTATTTCTACAAATGCTTTCTCTTTTTCATGGGTGGCATTGAAAGATATTTGAGAGTTTATTATTATTATTTATTTATTTTTTATTTTTTAAATAATATTACTAAAAAAGCAAATCTCACTGCCTCTCAAAACAAACCTAGCTCGAACAAGGAGTACTCGCTTAAGATCGGCTCGTTTACACCCCTTGCTATTACCGTCAAGCAAATTAAACATATCGTGTTCTTCCATAATATGAAACTGAAGGATGCTAACATTACTATTCTACAACCTCAATCAGATGGTAAACAATATTCTGTAGTTGGCATTCCAAACAGGGCTAGAGCTGCAGAATACAAAACTAACACTACAGATTGTGGAGATCACGAGAATCATGCAGATTGTGGAGATCACGAAAATCATGCAGATTATGGAGATCACGAAAATCATGCAATAGGACAACTACATAATTAAACTATAGTAGGAAAGTCTTGGCCAATTCAGTAAGAGAATGATTCTTCGCCAATCTTGTAAGGAAATATTTGACTCCAATAGGAAACTTATTTCCTAAGGGAAAGTGCTGAGCTAGCTCATTATTGTAAAATCCTTTTATTATGTAAATTAACGTTGGACTAGTTGTGAAAAATACAAACAGACTCCAAACACACCTAAAAATGAAGGAATAGGTGTATACAAATAAAAGAGTTATTAAAATATATATAAAAAAGCAACCACAAAAAAAAAACACTAAAATATGAAAAGTAATAAAGCAATTGACACAAATATTTGATGAAGAAGTTGATACTTTTTGAATTCAAAGAGAAAAACCACTCTGGGGTAGCTAACCTAAGAAATCAATCCAATAACGAAGAATCCGCAAATTACAAGATGTTAATACTCACAAAACCTTTACAATCGTCACACTCTTAAATTATAACAAGTGACTCACTTGTCTGCTTCTCTCCCAAAACCTTGGGAGAGTTCTTGTTCTTGATCTCCTTAACCGGAACTCTGATTGGCTTTAATTGTTCAAGATTGAAGGTTGAAACAAAAATCCAAGAGAGATATAACATTAACAATATATGTTTAAAACACTCTCTTAGCACTTAGAATTCAAGAGTATAATTCCTTTTCAACTACTGTCTAGAAACCTCTTTAAATAGGCTTTAGAAACCTTAATACAAGTCAATAATGGATTCCTAGGTGGCAGCGTCCGGACAGGGTACTAACGTGTCCAGATGCAATAATGCTGAGGATATTTTTGTAAGATCTGTCAGGGCAGGATTACCATCTGTCTGGACACACAAAGGAAAAGGAACTCCCGGGAAGTCCTGTCCAGACACGACTTCTGGCAGTTTGGACAGGAAGTATTTTTGAATGTCTCTGGAAGGTCTGTCCGGACACAGCTTCTAGCTGTCTAGACATGAAGAATCTTTGAAAGTCTATGGGAGTTCAGTCCGGACACGGCTTCTAGCTGTCTAGACACAACTGGCTGCTTGAGTCTTTTTATCATCTCAATGTTCATACTGTTGATATGTCTTCTTTTAGCAGAATCTTCATACTAAGCTGACAGTTGAGATTTACAACAAAAAATATTTTGACATTGAATTAGCTAACACTAAGAACCTAACAAGTTGTATATTACGCTACAAGCATTACAATGAAAAGTATCGAATAAAAGTTTTCCTTTGTATATCAAATTTTACCTGCATCAGAGACATCTAGCTCACAACTCTTAGTTATTATGTTTCATCTTTTTTTAGTTTTTATCATGTCTTCCTCTACTCAATATGTTCTTTCAAATATTTCTCCACTAACTTTTACTAAGCTAGATGGACACAATTATTTAAATTGGACAACGTAGATTGTTCCCGATTTGTATAGCCATGAACTTCTAAGCATTGTTCATGGCTCAGAAATTTGCCCTTCTAAGTTTTTTGTTGATAATGAAGGCAAGGCTGCATCAATTCTTAACCTAGACTATATTATCTAGCGAAAGAAAGATCAATTCATTTTTCATCCATTTATCATGTCATTTAGCTTTACCACCATGGAATCCTCAATCTCGTTTGATGATTTCCAAACGGAGCTCATCAATTTCGAACAATTACTTGATGCTCACATCAAGTTAGTACAACTTGAGTGAGGGAATGTTGCATTTTTTTTCTTCTCAAAAGTCGAAACAATCATTCAATCATAAGAAGATTTTTTCACAATAGATGAGGTTTCCACCAAAACATGCAACATCTCCACATTTTAATACTAGTCCACTATTCAATAATACTAATTTTGGAGCACCTCATTTGACACAAAATACTGTTGGTAAAAAATTTTCTACTTCACAATTGTTACTACTAACAAAACCCCGTGTCAGATTTGTGGAAAAATGAATCATCAAGCACTCGATTGCTAATTTGCTATCATTGGATGAACTTCTCATATCAAGGTAGACACTCACCAATACAATTGGCTACCATGGCTGCACACACCCAAGTTTCCATTGAAACAGAGCAATCGTAGTATTTAGACTATGGTGCCAACAACCATATCACTCAAAACTTGAAAATATATCATTACAACAACATTATTAGGGAAATGAAAGTGTGACTGTAGGCAATAGATTTTACTTGCAAATAGCCAATACTGGTTCTTCCTTACTTCTCACTCTCGAAAATCATCTTATTTTAAAAGATATCTTGCACTGCCCTAATGCTTTTTCCAACCTAGCTCCTTTCAATTCAAAATTTTTGTAGAGATAATAATTGATATTTTAAACTCATTGCCTCTTATTTTGTTATTAAGAAGGACATGCAAAACAAAGAAATCCTTCTTTAAGGACCAGGTAATGCTGGCTTATATCACATCTAATTGTAGCAACTTCAACCACACAAGAAATTTTTTTCTTTTGCAACTCATTCCTCCTTTATTGCTTTTCTTGGAGTCACATCACCCTTAAGTGTTTGGCATTCACATTTAGGTCATCCATCTGAGTCAGTAATTTAGAGATTATTACAACAATCTCAGTTATCTATCTTGAGTTCTATCAAGTTAAATAAATTGTGTGATTCATGTCAGTTAACCAAGAGTCAAAATTTCCCTTTTTTTGCTTCTAATAGAGTGTCCACAACTCCATTGGAGTTGATCCATTCAGATGTGTGGACCTTTCTTGTTATTTCAATTAGTGGATGTAAGTTTTATGTTGTTTATATTGATGGTTATTCCAGATTTTCTTGGATGTTGGCAAAAATCTAATGTATTCATGTGGTTCATTAAATTCAAGAACTTAATTAGTTGAAAACTTGCTTCTTGTAAAATCAAGCAAATTCAAACTGATAATGGCAGGGAATATATTTTCACTCCTTTCAAGAATTTTCTAGAAGCACATGGAATTCTACATTGATTAACTTGCCCACACACATCTGAACAAAATGGAATTTTAGAACGAAAACACAAACACATCACAAAAACTGGGCTAACTCTTCTTATTGAGTCAAAAATGTCTTCCACTTATTGGGTAGATGTGTTTTTTTACAACTGTTTACTTAATCAATCAAATGCCAACATTAGTTCTATAGTTTCAATCACCTTTCTTTTGTGTTTTTAATCTTCAAATTACTCCATTTTAAAGACTTTTGGGTGTGCTTGTTTTCCTCCATATACACCTTATAAATTAGCATTTCGTAGCAAGAAGTGTATCTTCTTAGGCCATAGTGCTAATCAGAAAGGCTACAAATGTATAGATCCAGAGACCAATTGGGTATGAGAAATGATTGTTATATAACTCTTGACACAACTCTTATACAACTCAAACAATTTTTTTATTTTTTTATTTTTTCAAACTAACCATTGGATTTGTTTTCCTACATGTGGGTCCTAAATATCCAATGGTTGATCTTAAAAAATGTTGTTAGAGTTGTACAAGAGTTGTAAATGTATCATATCTCATTAGGTATACATATCTAGGCATGTTGTATTTTATAAGAATGTCTTTCCTGCAGGAGATAAGCCTACTACTTCGTCACTTGCCAAAGGGAATTCTACTAGAACTCCAAGTCTTTTATTTCCAGGTAACAATTCTTTTTCTACATTTAATTTCATTCCTGATATCTTACGTGGTGATTGATTCTCCAATTTTATCTCCTCTTACCAGTGTGTCAACATTTGTTAGCCATTTGTCTACTGATTCTCAAATCCCATCCTTTCCTATTTAGGCGTCAATATCTGCTAGCTGTGTCTCTATTGATTCTAAAATCCCCTCATATCCTATTAAGATGCCAACATTTGTAGACAAAGTCACACTAGCTAAAAACTTTCAAACCAAAGAAAACTCACAAGCAATGTCTAACCCACCAGTGGTGCGGGTTAAGTCTCGTTGTCATGTTTTTTGGCTGGCTAGGGAAAAAAGAGCAACTATGATGGAGGTTTTGCATTGCTGTGTCGGATAGATCGTTGATTGCTTTGGAAGATAGTTGAGTTTGAAGTGAAAGACAAACTAGTTTACTAACTAGTCACCTTTCTATCTTTCTTTCACTCTTTCTATCTTTTATTACTAAAAGACAAAATATGACTCAGGGAAGAGTGGAGGAATTCTTCTTCACTTTCTCATATCAAAACACGTTACAAAGGCCATATACATAGGCATACAAAAAACAAACTTCCAAAGCCTTTTCTTCTCCCTCTTTATTACAATAAACACCAATAACTCCTCTAAGTTAAGACATCAGTATAAGAAACCAAAAGACATTAATTTAAAAAACCAAAGGTCATTATTTATTAAAAGAACTTTTAACTTCTCTATTAAATAACCTTCTTACGTTTTGGATTTGTTGAGCTTCCAACACGCCCCCTCAAATCAAAACTGTCCTCATGCCAATTGCCAAGCATGTCTCTTAGCCTCGTGAAAATTTCACCTGATAATGGCTTAGTAAATATAGCTGCTACTTGTTCAGTGGTGTGGCAATATTAGAGATCTATTGTCTTCCTTTTCACATGGTCTCTAAGAAAGTGGAACCTAGTGTTGGCCTTGTCTTCATCGCTCCAACTCCACACACTTTCTTCATCAAAGATAATGTTTCTACTAACCACTAATTTTTTTGTTATAGGTGAAAAATTGAAATGACTTCTAAAAGAAAAGTGTGTGGATAAGTGTCAACAAAAATTAAAGCACAGTGGAAAGTAAATGACACAGATATTTTTGTTGACGAAGTGGAAACTCAATTAAGAGAAAAAACCACTCCGGGGCAGCCAAACCCAGGAATTCCACTATTCAGAAGACAAAGCTAGATACAAGACAGTAACACTCACATGTATCGATGCAGTGGTCGTACCTTGATCTCTGACGTGTAACCCAACACGAACGCTTTCCAACCAGGTTCACCTACCTGAAGGGGTCTTCAATGGAACTCCTTACCTTAGAGCCGACCTCTAAGATAGACTTTGGTTTGCAGCACAACACACTTGAAAAACGGCTTCAGAGGAGATATCACGTCTCTGAGTTTTAATGGAATTTACACCGAATTCTTGCAGCTCTAAGTGCCCAAGGACCCTTATTTATAGGCTGGGGGTCAGAATGGGCGTCAGGCAAAATTTGCCCGGGAGCCGTCTGGATGGTGGATCATGGCCGTCCGGACGGACGACTGTGCGACAGGATTTTCTGAAATTTTCGCGGAGAAATCTTTCCCGTATAAGAACATCGTCCGGACGGGATGGCTCGATCGTCTGGACAGACGCACGTCTATTGCAAGTAATTTCCATAATAGGCTTCGTGCGTCCGGACCATGGGGCAGGAGTGTCCGGACGGCTAAACTTCAACACGCAATTTCCATATCTGATGTGCGTGCGTCCGGACCATGAGGGGGATATGTCCGGACGGTTGAAGTCGAATCGGCAGTTACCATATACGATGCACCAGCATCCGGACCACAGCTGTCAGATGTCCGGATGGTTCATTTTGAACTGCGATTCTTGCCTTACGGAGATACGCTTCCGGACGGGATACCACATCGTCCAGACGGTTGATTGATCTTCCTTTTCTTGAAACTTTGGAAAGAATCAATGATCCATTCGAGAACTGATAGGCGTTCGGACGTGCTGGTGAAACGTCCGGACAGAGCAAGTTTGCACAGAAGCTTCTCGATAAGATGTAGGTGTCCGGACGGAAGAAGCACGTCGTCCGGACAGGTGATGCTTATCTGTCTGATGTCCGGACGGAGTGACACGTAGTCCGGACGGATGGAACAGTAGACAGATGGGCGTCCGGACGGGATGACACATCGTCCGGACGGCTGACAGGGAACTTTGAAATTCTTCTTACTTCACTTTGAAAAGTGGAATCCCTGTTTGCCACATCATTTAAACATAAGTGATTTTGTCCAAACACAGAATAAGGCCAAAATACTAACAAACTCCCCCTTTGGCCATTCTGGGACAAAAATCACTTGACCGGTTTGGAAATACATTCCCGGTCCAAAATAAAAATTACTCCCCCCTTTTTGTCACAAAGGGAAAAAGGGTAAACAGAGTAATAAAACAACCAACTGAAATAAAAATTACTCCTCCTAATGGTCTCAGAAGGACCCGGGAAATAGAGTAATATAAGTTCAACAGTTTATCAAAAACAAAGACCGAACAAAAATGTTGACGAAACCTTCTTTGAGAGAGAGAAATCAGCAAAGTTAGGGCCTTCACATGGAAAGTAGCACACACATGTATTTCTATCTGAAAATCTAGTCATAGAGCAAGTCAGTATTATGAGAGCACGGAGGTGATAGACAAGTATAACACAGACAAAATTTACCCTGCCAAAAAAATGAAGATAGCCTGCTCAACTCATGTAAAGCGTGTGTGTGTGAAGACTCGTATCCATAAGATTTGCATTTTACAAAAATGAGAAGAAACCTCCAGATTTTCGAGACATGAGAGAAAGTCAAAGACAGATTTAGCCAAAAGTCAAACCTTATAACTTGCTAGGGCCTAGACACCCTCATTTGATACAATCCCCCTAAGATGCAGCACATATTTTGTTTTACTTGTACCATAAAGGACAAGATAAAATTTTACTTGCTCATAGAAAGCAAGGTGAATTTAAGCACATAAGCAGTAATTAAACAGATTTAAAGCACAAAACTTTTTATGAAATACTGCTCGAATCTTATAGAACTGCAAACTGTAGGGAGTGCCAGAATTTATAGGTGTTAGGTTCAACTAGCCTGAGGTCAATTTTGGCCATCCAAGCAAAAATCTCTTCTCTTATCAAAAATTCGAGGAGCAACGAGTCAGAGAAGGAAAAATACGCACCTTCGGGGAGTCTAGGATAGTGCATGAGGTCATCACATGAGACAAGCTACTATCAAATAGAACAATGAGCAGGAAAAACTGTTGCACATGTCAGACTAATGGTCTCACCCACACGCAAGCATAATATATCAATGCTCAACAAACTAGTAAAACAGAGAGAATACACGAAATAGCTGACATACCTTGTGAAAAACTTAACCTGCTGCGAAAACTCCCCCCCTTTCCTTTTTTTTTTTTTTTTTTTTTTTTTTTTTTTTAATACAACATCATTCTATCAGAGGACAAAGAGTTCCTCCTAGCATGGAAACATCATGTCTAGGACATGGCATAAACACCAATGGCTTTCCAAAGAGACTCAAACTTGCTACCATCTAGAGGTTTGGTAAGAATGTTAGCCAATTGATTTTCAGTGGGGATGAATGAGAGAGATACTACCTCGGATTCCACAAGATCACATAAGAAGTGATGCCTGATGTCGATGTGCTTGGTCCGAGAATGCTGAACGGGGTTCTTAGAAATATTAATAGTACTAGTATTATCATAGTTGATAATCATAGTATCTTGAGAGAATCCGTAGTCCCCTAGCAATGTCTTCATCCACAATAATTGGGTACAGCAGCTACCCGCATCAATATACTTAGCCTCAGTAGTGGAGAGAGATATGGAGGCTTGTTTCTTGCTCATCCAAGCTACAAGATTGTTCCCTACATAGAAACATCCTCCTGATGTGCTTTTTCGATCAACAACATTTCCAGCCCAATCTGCATCAGAGTATCCTGCAACAACAAGATTTGTTTCTCTAGAATACCAAATGCCATAAGAAAGGGTATCATTTACATACCTGATGATACGCTTTACTGCAGTGAGGTGAGATTCCTTAGGATTGGCTTGAAAGCGAGCACAAACTCCTACACTGAAGGCAATGTCTGGTCGGCTGGCTGTAAGATACAGGAGGCTCCCTATCATGCTTCTGTGAAGTGATGGGTCAACTGATTTTCCTGCAAGATCACTGCTAATCTTGACACTGGTGCTCATGGGTGTGCGAGCACGACTCTTTCCATCCAATCCAAACCATTTGACCAGATCCTTGGCATACTTAGATTGAGAGATGAAGATGCTCTCAGCAGTTTGCTTGACTTGAAGGCCAAGAAAGTAGTTCAGCTCACCAATCATGCTCATTTCAAACTCCTGCTTCATTTCTTCAGAGAACTCATGTGCAAGAGAGTCTAAAGTAGCTCCAAAAATGATGTCATCAACATATATTTGAGCAATCAGTTTTTGAGTACCTTGATTTTGATGAACAAGGTTTGATCAGCTTGCCCTCTTGCAAAACCTTTGCTTAAGAGATAAGTAGTGAGATGCTCATACCATGCTCGAGGCGCTTGTTTAAGCCCATAGAGAGCCTTCTTCAGCTTGTACACATGATGGGGATGATGAGGATCTTGAAAACCCTTCGACTGTTCTACATAGACTTCTTCTTGAAGAACACCGTTCAGAAATGCACTCTTTACATCCATCTGGTATAGCTTGAAATCAAGGTGACAGGTAACAGAAAGAAGAATTCGAATGGATTCTAACCTGGCGACTGGGGCAAACATTTCATCAAAATCTACTCCCTCTATCTGAGTATATCCCTGTGCAACAAGACGGGCTTTATTTCTAACCACAGTACCATGCTCATCAGTTTTATTTTTGAAGATCCACTTGGTTCCTATGATATTCTGTTATGCAGGACGGGGAACCAAGGTCCAGACATCATTCCTGGTAAACTGATGGAGCTCATCATGCATTGCAGATACCCATCCTTCATCTTGTAGGGCTTCATCTACTTTCTTGGGTTCTGTCTAAGTAAGATAGCAGCTGTAGGAAACTTGATTAGCTACTTCATTGGCAGGCTGAATGACTCTGCTTCTCAATTTGCGCCCTTCATCTAAATTTCCAAGAAGCTGCTGAGGAGGATGATTATGCCTCACTCGTGATTGCCTAGGAGGATTAGCTGGAATATCCTCATCTTCGGAAGTAATGGGAGTGGAACCCAAAGTGGTAGGAGAAGATTCATCTAGAGATTCTTTTGAAGAGGGCTCAATAATATCAGTTGGAGCTGCTGAAGAATCAACTGAATCAATCTGTTTTTCTTCCCCGCTGATAGATCTCTGCACTCCATCATCAACAATCACATTTATTGATTCCATCATAGTCTCTGTTCTTTTGTTGAAGACCCGGTAAGCCCGACTATTTGTGGAATATCCCAAGAAGATGCTGATAAGTGCTGAATGTTACACATTCAAGCCCCTTAATTTACATATGTTATGCTCTTAGTTTTGTTATAATTTGATGTTTTGTGTTGTTTTTGTGTTTTCTTATATTTTACAGGTTTTAGAAGAAAAACCAATCAAATTCCAAGATTATAATGAAGTCAGAAAACTCACTTTTGGATAGATTCAAACTCCAAATCAATTTTGAATTTAAGGAAAGAGAAGTTGGCAAAAATTCGTTATCTTTGGAAAGAATCCAGAATGAGCACGTCACAGTAATTTAATCATAACTTTCTGCTCAAGTATCAGATTGCAACAAAATTTATGGCGTTGGAAAGCTAATAATAAATGCAACAAATATGTCAGAAATAGGTTTTTCCTAATTCGGACGTTTTCCATGCCAAAATCGCCCCGTAATAAAAGACCGCAAATCTGTACGAATTTTGGAATCCTTTTCCTACTTGGATAGAAATTTCAGAAAAAGGAGAAGACTTGTAATTATTCTTTTTGGACTAGAAAACCTACTTAGAATTGTAATAGGAATTCTAGAGCTTCTAAAGCTTCTCTAATCCCTATAAATAGGCCTCTAGCCTTTGAAGAAAGACACACAAACTTGGAGGAAGAATCAAAGGCTACATCAAGAAGGAGGTTTTTTTATAGTTTTTATTTTCTTTCTTTTCCTTTATTAATTTCTTATGAGGATGATTTCCATCCAAATTATGTGTAACTAATACTTTAGTTAGGGCTCGATTGAAGCCCTAATCATGTCTCTTTAAGTTTTTCAATTTGCTTTGCTACAATTTATATATTGATGCTTAACTTGATTAATTCTAGTTTCTTGAATTCCTCATATGTTTATGTTTGGCCATCATATGCATGTGGTATGGATTTGTTATTTATGTCAATTTGGATGACCGAGTCCTGGGCATAATAGAGTAACGGAAGAACCCCGACACAGGTTCTTGGATTAATCAACATAAAGACAACTAGAATAGATACCATATTCTAATCTGAGTGTGTTTACCGATTTCCATAGATTTATGCTTCCTTGAAGAACAACTTAGTAGATACCATGCTAAATCCTTCAAGGAAGAAAAGAGTTAGAGTAGATACCATGCCTAACTCGTTGTTTAGGGAAATCAATAGCTTTAGGAGAAGATACCATTCCCTTGTGGCTGGTAAGCATTAAGCATCATGTTATGATTGTAGTATTGTGCATATTGCGAATCTTATTTGAGTATGATTAGCGGTGGATATCAAAGCCCTACCTTTTCTTCATAGTATTTTTAATTCAATCTTTTATCCTGTCTTATTCAACATATCGCTTTTAGGAATTTCTCTTTAAAGACAATTTATACCAATCCTCGTGGGAATGATCTCGTATTTGCCTGCTATACTATTGTTTTGATCTTGTATACTTGCGAGTAAAACGTACAAGTATTTGCCTATTTATTTAGGTAGATATTTGCACAACACCTTCATCACTCTTGGTATCAAATTTGCCCAGATTTTCCCTGTCACGAAGTATATAACATTTACTCCCAAAAGTTTTAAAATACTTCACTGTGGGTTTCTTACCTCGCCAAATTTCATAGGGAGTCTTGTTTGTTTCAGGCCTAAGGCAGATCCTGTTGATGATATGACAGGCAGTGTTTACAGCTTCTCCCTAGAAGTGTTGAGCAAGATTCTTTGAGTGGATCATCACACGAGCCATCTCCTGAATTATCTTGTTCTTCCTTTCAACAACTCCATTTTGCTGAGGAGTAATAGGTGAGGGAAATTCCTGCTTGATTCCATAAGAGAGACAGAATTCTTCAAACTTGGAATTTTTGAACTCTCTTCCATGATCACTGCGGATTCTCATAATCTGGCAATTTTGCTCTACCTGAATTTTCTTGAACAAATGTTGAGCTACATCAAAAGCATCAGATTTTTCTCGAATAGGAATGGCCCAAGTAAATCGAGAGAAATCATCTACAACAACCAGAATATATCTTTTCCCACCTAAACTAGCAGTCCTAGTGGGACCCATGAGATCCATGTGCAGTAATTCTAGATTTTTGGAAGTACGAATACCTGAGGTCTTCTTATGAGCAGCTCGAGTCTGTTTCCCTAGCTGACAAGCCCCACAGACTCCTTTTTCAGTCTTCTCCATTTTGGGCAGGCCTTTAACAACATCTTTGCCTGCAATTTTCAACATATCAGAGAAATTGAGATGCCCTAACCTCTGGTGCCATAGCTCACTGTCATCTATGATTGCTTTGTTGCAGAAGATATGAGGGTCTTCAGTTAAACTAGCAAGGCCGTAGCAATTGTCAGCAGTTCTCTCTCCTCCCATGAGCCATCTGCCACTGCTGTCAAATATATTACATTCCTTCTTGGAGAATTGCACCACCAAGTCATTATCACAGAACTGGCTGATGCTGAGGAGATTCGCCTTGAGCCCTTCAACATACAAGGCTTCTTGAGATGCTCCGAGGCCTGGGATGTCGATGATCCCTTTACCGATGACTCTGGATTGGCTCCCATCTCCATAGGTGATTCGCCCTCCTTTGCCCATCTGAACTTCTTTGAGCAGAGTCTTATCACCTGTCATGTGTTTAGAAGAGCCACTATCCAAATACCACAAACAAGTATCAAGAGTTTTTAGTGCAGTATGAGAAACTAAGCACAGATTATCTTCCTTTTTGACCCAGACTTGTTTGGAAGTTTTCCTATGTTTTCTAACCAGGACAGACTTTTGCTCATTAGGGGTGAGGTATGCTAAATTCTCACTAATGAGACTAACCTGATTACTTAACATGCTGACTTGCTCTTCAAGACCTGGTTTTTCTTTTCTAGGGATAAGACTTTTGTTCCAAGGTTGTTGAGACCTAATTTGGAAACAATTTGGGCGAATATGACCACTAATACCACAATGATGACACGTAGGTATAGATTGATTTGCCCCTTTATCCTTACTGACAGAATGAGTATGATTATGAGATATGACAGGCTTAGTAAACATGGTTCTATGCACATACATATCATGAGAAATAGAAGCAACTTTGTCCATACTCAATTTAGACATGGTAAAAGTCAAAGAAAATATAACACTCAAGAATTTAATCTTCTTAGAGTGTACCAAGCTTTGATACCAAGTGAAAAATTGAAATGACAGCGGAAAGTAAATGACACAGATATTTTTGTTGACGAAGTGGAAACTCAGTTAAGAGAAAAAACCACTCCGGGGCAGTCAAACCCAGGAATTCCACTATTTAGAAGACAAAGCTAGATACAAGACAGTAACACTCACATGTACCGATGCAGTGGTCGTACCTTGATCTCTGACGTGTAACCCAACACGAACACTTCCCAACCAGGTTCACCTACCTGAAGGGGTCTTCAATGGAACTCCTTACCTTAGAGCCGATCTCTAAGATAGACTTCGGTTTGTAGCACAGCACACTTGAAAAACGGCTTCAGAGGAGATATCACGTATCTGAGTTCTAATGGAATTCACACCGAATTCTTGCAGCTCTAAGTGCCCAAGGACCCTTATTTATAGGCTGGGGGTCAGAATGGGCATTAGGCAAAATTTGCCTGGGAGCCGTCTGGACGGTGGATCATGGCCGTCTGGACGGTGGATCATGGCTGTCCGGACGGACAACTGTGCGACATGATTTTTTGAAATTTTTGCGGAGAAATCTTTCCTGTATAAGAACATCGTCCGGACGGGATGGCTCAATCGTCCGGACGGACGCACATCCGCTGAAAGAATTTCCATAACAGGCTTTGAGCGTCTGGACCATGGGGCAGGAGTGTCCGGAAGGCTAAACTTCAACACGCAATTTCCATATCTAATACGCGTGCGTCCGGACCTTGAGGGGGATACGTCCGGATGGTTGAAGTCGAATCGGCAGTTACCATATATGATGCACCAGCGTCCGGACCACAGCTGTCAGATGTCCGGATGGTTCATTTTGAACTGCGATTCTTGCCTTACAGAGATACGCGTCTGGACGGGATACCACATCGTCTGGACGGTTGATTGATCTTCCCTTTCTTGAAACTTTGGAAAGAATCAGTGATCCGTTCGAGAACTGACAGGCGTCCGGACGTGCTGCTGAAACATCCGGATGGAGCAAGTTTGCACAGAAGCTTCTCGATACGATGTAGGTGTTCGGACGAAAGAAGCACGTCGTCCGGACAGGTGATGCTTATCTGTCTGATGTCCGGACGGAGTGACACGTCGTCCGGACGGATGAAACAGTAGTCAGATAGGCGTCCGGACGGGATGACACATCGTCCGGACGACTGACATGGAACTTTGAAATTCTTTTTACTTCACTCTGAAAAGTGGAATCCCTGTTTGCCACATCATTTACACATAAGTGATTTTGTCCAAACACAGAATAAGGCCAAAATACTAACAATAGGGTTGTAGAACTTGTATGCCTTTAACTCTTTGCTATATTTGAGGAAGATACATTTCTCACCATAATTATCAAGCTTCTTCCTCTTGGATTTGAAAACTTGAGAATATGCAACACACCCAAAGATTCTTAGGTGTGCAACACTTGGCTTGTAACCGCTCCACGCCTCTTGAGGTGTCATATTCTTGACACTTTTGGTAGGACATCGATTGAGTAGATAAGTTGAGCATGCCACAACTCCTGCCCAGAATTGTTTTGGCAGTCCTTTCTCCTTGAACGTGATTATGGTCATATTAAGAATGGTATGATTCTTTCTTTCGGCAATCCCGTTTTGCTGTGGTGTGTAAGCAGTAGTAAACTGATGCTTTATTCCTTGTTCCCTACAATACTTATCAAATTCTTTTGAGGTATATTCACCACCTCGTCAGAGCGGAGAGTTATGAGCTTGTGACCACTTTGATTTTCAACAAGAGCTTTAAAGTTCTTGAATAAAATAAAGGTAGTTGACTTTTCTTTAAGAAAATAAACCTAAAGTTTTCTACTAAAGTCATCAATAAAGGTAATAAAGTATCTATTACCTCCTAAGGACATGGGCTCTATTGGTCCACATATGTCAGTATGAATCAATTGTAATAGTGACGATGCTCTCCAAGATTTGCCACTGGGAAAAGGAAGTCGTGCCTGCTTGTCAATTATACATCATTCACAAAAGTTGCTCGATGGCTTGATTATTAGTAACCCATGCACCATGCTAGATGAAGATAGTAGCTTTAGGCTGCTGAAATGTAGATAGCCAAAACGAAGATGCCACTTCAAGGACTCACTTTCCTTGAATCCATAGAACATGCAATTATTGGTCATTGAAACATTAGCCAGAATCCTTCCACATGTATCTCTCAAAGTGAGAGAGTAGTCCTTCATATATATGTTATACCCCTTCTCGAGTAGCTGCCCGATGCTAAGAATGTTGCTTTTCATGTCAGGCACATAATAAACATCATAAATATACTCTTTCTCACCATTCTTTTGATAGATTTTTATCTTCCCTTTGCCTTCAACTGGGAGTTTGGAGGGTTCTCCCAAGTTCACATTTCCGTGAACTCCCTTTATGAGTTCTACAAACAGATCTCCTCCCACACATATGATTGCTTGCGCCAGAATCAAGGTACCAAGACTCATATTGTGAATCTGAATCATCATGAGCGAGAAGTAGGGTAGACTCACCACAAACATCATTTGTTGCTTCTACAACATTGGCTTGCTCATTGTCTTTGTGCCAACAATCCGAGGCATAATGTTCAAACTTCTTGCAGTTGTAGCATTAGATATTCTTGGTGTTTCCACGTCCATGTGTGGATATTCCTCTGCCTCAGTTGCCTCCTCCTTCCCGACCTCTGAAGCTTTGATTCTCCTATTGACTTTGGCCAGGTCTTTGGTAAGTACCACGTCCCTGGCCTCTACCATGACAACGATTGGAGCTGGATTTTCTTTGATCATTTAGAGTCAGTTTTGACTTTAGTGCGTGTTCCAATACAACAGAATTAGCATTCTTCTACATCCTTTGCTCATGTACTTATAGTGAACCCAACAACTCCTCAATTGTAAGCTTCTCCAAGTCCTTAGACTCTTCGATAGTTACAACTACATGCTCAAATTTAGAGGAAAGGGATTGAAGTGCTTTTTCAACGACTTGGATGTCATCGAGCTTCTCATTGTTTCTTTTCAAACCAATCACGATTACCAACAATCATGAAAAATAATCAGACACCGATTCTCCGTTCTTCATGTGAAAAGCCTTGAACTCGCCTTGTAATGTTTGGAGACGGACCCGTCTCACCCGTTCGTATAATTTGAAGATGAAAGCTAGAATCTCCCATGCTTGTTTACTTGTCATTGCTTCAACAACTTTCTCGAAAGTAGACTCGTCCAACCCTTGATTGAGTAGAAACAATGCCTTTTTATCCTTCTTCCTCTACTCCATAAAAGCTTTCTTCTTAGCTGTTGTGTATTCAACTTCTTCCTCCTTAGTGGGTTCCGTAAATCTGTCGATTATGAGTTCCCACAGATCTTGAAACCCAAATAGGGCTTTCATTTGAATAGACCACGACCTATAGTTATCTTTTGATAATTTAGGGATTTGTTGCTGGACATTGTTGGATCCCATTTCTAGAAGGGGCGAAAAAAGAAAGAAAAGGAATTGGCTCCGATACCAATTTGAAAGACAAACTAGTTTACTAACTAGTCACCTTTCTATCTCTCTTTTATTACTAAAAGACAAAATTTGACTTAGGCAAGAGTGGAGGAATTCTTCTTCACTTTCTCATATCAAAACACCTTATAAAGCCCATATATATATAGGCATATGATGTAATCCTAATATGTTTGGGTTACATCTCTTTCTCTTTTATCTTTATCTTATTATTTTATCTTATATTTATCTTAGAGGAATATTATCTAAGTAGAACAATATTTAAATAAGAAGTCTTATCTCTTATCTTAAGAGTAGACGGTTAATAAGTAGCTTTAGGTCTCTAGTTATAGCAACTTGCAGAATTACAGTTCTACGTAAGCTGTATTATCTTTTATTTATTTAAGGAACAAGCAAATAATGTAAAGTGAAGTTGAATTATTATTTGATAAATACAGTTTACTATGTTTTGGGAGTTCATGACTCATTCGAAACAGCCAACCTATCTAATTCCTGTGTTCTTTGTCAATTAGTTCATATCAATATACAAAAAACGAACTTCCAAAGCCTTTTCTTCTCTGTCTTCTTTATTATAATAAAAGTTTTCTCACAAAACAAAAAATAAAGATAAATTCCATGTTAAACAAAGTTTCATTGGCCAAAAATGGAGTTTGGCAGAGGAGGAGTGATTCTTTTACACACCTACCATACACCTCCCATTTGATTCTCTCTCTCTCTCTCTCTCTCTCTCTCTCTCTCTCTTTTTTCTAAAAAAAGAAAATCCAAAAACGCATTGGGTGTATGGAAGGTGTAAAAAAAATCATTTCTTGGCAAACTCTCACCACCAAAAGGGAGAGGAATGACACCTCAAACAGAGAAATTTCATTTCTAACAAGAGTATCTTACTAATATATATATATATATATATATATATATATATATATATATAATTCTTCATTCATTTCTAAACTGTTACAAAAGAACACTTAAATAGACTGACAAAAACCCTAACCATACTTTGACTGACTTTAGACCAAGCCCATTATTGAATTATAAAAGAACTTAAATATAGAATTAAATACTAATAACCTAAATAAAACTAAAAGACTCAATTATTTATTTTTCATTATGCACAAGTGATTCTTTATGTGGAACCCACAACTTACAAACAAGCCATAAGTAATCAGTATTGACATGATGCAATGCAGTCTCAGTATGATGCCCTCATGGCTAATGCTACATGGTCCTTATGTCCATGACCTCCTCATAAGATAATTGTTTGTAATAAATGGGTTTTCTGGCTTAAGCAAAAATCTGATGGAGCTATTGACAGATAATATAAGGCGAAACTTTTGGCAAAGGGGTTTGATCAAGTTGATGGCATTACTTTTATAGAAACATTTAGCCCAGTCATAAAACCTGCTACAATTCGGTTGGTACTCACCTTGGCTGATCACTATAAGTGGGAGATACGTCAATTAGATATCTTTAGTGTGTTTCTTCATGGCTACTTGGAGACTAGGAAGAAGCCACAAAGAAAACACTACGTACTCATCTTGACTATGTCTGTAAGCTCCATAAATCTATTTAAGGATTGAAACAAGCTCTACGGACTTAGTTTCTGCATTTTTCTCAAGCATTACTAGAGTTAGGATTCTTGGGATCAATCATAGACATTTCCCTGTTCTATTTTCATAAGCAATCAGTGATTGTATTTGTTCTTGTTCACCTGGATGATATTATTGTCACCACTTTGGAGTTTGCTATGAAAGACCTTTTGTTTCTTTCATTTTTCTTGGGCATTCAAGCCTTTCGAAATCAGCATGGGCTTCATCTTAATCAGCAAAAATATGTCACTAATCTATTACATCTCACCAAAATGGCTGGTGCTAAACCAGCATCAACCTCGTGTGCCCCTACTGGGAAGTAATCAAAATTTGTTGGTGACCCCTTAGACGACCATGTTGCTGTTGTCATATATAAGGACGGAGCCAGAAAATATTATGGGTAAGGGCTAGAGGCAAAACAATTTTGTTGCTAGGGGCGAGTAGGCTATTTTTCATTTTTTAAAGAAAACTATAAAAAAACCTCCAAACTATCAACCATTATTAAAGTAGCCACCTGAACTACCAAGTGTAGCACTATGACCCCACAAACTACCAAAGAGTGCCAAAAATACCTATTTTGTCAAAATATTCCTATAATACCCTTGCCATGTGCCATATATTAGATTAAAAAAATAATAAAATTTAAAAAATATAAAAATCAAAGAAATATTAAAAATATTAAAAAAAAGGATTAAAAAAATTGAAAAAAAAAAAAAAATGAAGGGTGGCTCAGCCACTCCAATGGCCGTTTTGGGGGTGGGTTGAACACCCCCATGGCCAGCTTGGGGGTGGGTGAACCACCCACATGGCCTTTGAAGGTGGTTCAGCCACCCCCAAAGAGCAAAATAGGGGTGGCTAAAACCACTCCCAAGAGCTTTGGGGGTGGCTTGGCCACCCTCGTTGGACTTGTGGGTAGTTTGGCCACCCCAAGGGCAAAACTCTAATTTATTTTATTTAATTTTTAATTTTTAATTTTTTTGGCTTTGTGGGGGTGGTTTCGAAAATGGGGGTGGCCGAAACCAACCCAGACCAGCTAGTTTGGGGGTGGCCGAACCACCCTCGTGGCCCAAGGAGGTGGTTCCCTTGGCCAAAATGGGGGGTGGCCGACAACCCCCATTGGCCATTTTTTAATTTTTTTTTTTTTTTTTTTTTTAATTTTTTTTTTTAATATTTCTTTGATTTTTAAGTTTAATTTTTAGAATGTTTTAATTTTCTAAATGGTTTTAATTTGAATATATGACACGTGGCAAGGGTATTATACGAATATTTTGAATAAATTTTTTTTTAGCCCTCTTTGATAGTTTGGAGGGAGGGTCATAGTGCTACATTTGGTAGTTCATAAGGCAACTTTAAAAACGACTATTAGTTTAGGGGGAATTTTTTTTTTTTTTTTTGTAGTTTTCCCTCTTTTTTTTTTTTTTGGGGGGGGGGGGGGGGGGGGGGGGGGGGGGGGGGTTGGGGGGGTTAAATCCATCACTGGTTATATAATAGGTACTTCATCTCACTGCTGCTAAACCTGTGCTGGGCTACCTCAAGGGCACTTTGGTAGTTTGTATTATTCTAAAGGTTCCTTACAATTAAATTCCTTTTGTGATTCTAATTGGGTAGGAAGTCCATATGATAGAAAATCTACCACTGGCTATGGAACATGTTAGAGTATATTACGAGTTTCAGAATCTAAGTTACACTTAAAGACTATCACAATTGAAGATGGTAACCTAACTACAGTTTGAGATTATTATCTAGTCACAGTTGAAAAGTGTGACCTAGCTATAGTTGAAGTCTATTATGTAATCACAGTTGAAGACTATTATATAGTTGTAGTCAGGGACAGAGCTAGAAAGTATTTTGAACAGGGGCCAAGCTGCCGAGGCGTGAATTACAAATAAATCAAAATAAGGGTAGGGGTTAAAGCATGAATAAGAAATATATTAAGATTGAAGATGAAATAAATATATAAAAATGAAATTAGCATCAATTTAGTTTTGACAACAAAAAAAATTAAACAAAAGAAAATATACAAAATAAGTGTTTCATAATACATGAAATTTCAGTTAAAACACCTATCAAAATAGAACCCGTCGTTTTTTTGAATCCCAAAAATCATCTATGTTTGAATCTATGCTAATTGTTGCAGCAACTTCTCTTTCGATGTACACCATTAGAGAATCCTTCAAAAACTCATCTTCAATTTTGTTGCAAAGCCTAGTTTTAACAATATTTATGGTTGAAAATGTTTGTTCTGTAGTTAAGGTAGAAACGAGAAAAGTAAGCACAAGTACAATAGCTCAAAAAACAAGTTAATAGATAGTTAATTTTCCGGTATTAACCAACCATTGGCACAATTCAAAATTATTTGACAGTGCTTGGAAACTTGAATGTTGAACTCCATTATGCTTATGATGGTTAAGTTCTATTTCCAACTTTTCCTGTAGCTAGGTGAGGAGTTCGTGACTTGTGAGTAAGGTCAATTTTTTTGAAATTTTGTTCTCTAATTTTTTTTGCTTGTGGTTCTGTACATTGTAATTTGGCCATAGGGCTTTTTTAAGGTTTAATTGGGTAAGGCAAAAAAATTCATTAGGTATAAGGCCAAAAAAATTTAGTGAATAGGGCAAAAATTTTTATTGGGTAGGGCAACATAATTTATTGAGAATGGGCCAATGGGCCAAAAATATATATATTTTTTTAAAGAATTCTTTTTTAATCATATATATATATATATATATATATATTTTCAAGAAATTAAGGGTAGTTGAAGTCTATTTGTAAAATCTAATTCTTAGTCATTAGGAGTATGTTATATTGTAAACATTATCAAGGAAATACGAGCAAAATGTACGTAGCCCTTTAAACTTTACCGTGTGAAACCGAATAACGTAATTCTTTATGTACGTCTATTTTTATATTTAATTCGCTAATTCAGTAAAAGAATAGTAAAAGAATGATTCTTCACAAATCTTACAAGGAACCCCATGCATTTAGAGATATAGAGAGAGAGAGAGAGAGAGAGAGACGTCAATTATTCAAGACGAAGTTGGCTATTGTTTCCTTGTCAAACAATACAATACAATGAAATTTCAAATATCCACGACACTAATCAAAGACAAATAAACATTCGAAATAATTATTTCCATAAAAAGACTGTCACTAGCTCTGAAGCTACTTAGGTACGGTTATGGAGTGATCAGATTATCCAAGGGCCATGACAGAGCTGAGGTTCATGGGGTTCATGTACTTAGTAGAGCCGGACATGATCTGCTCCACAATAAGTTTGTTCGCCTTTTCAGATGGATGGAACGGATCCCAAAACGCATACACGTCCCGGTTGGGGCACAAGTTGGAGAGTTGCGTGCACAGTCCAATGCCATTGTATGGTCCTTGCCCACAACAAGCTACCTTTGATGTAATAAATCCTACCCATTCATATACAACATCCAGATGTTAATGCATGTGTAATTTTGGAGAAAAAAAAATCTTACATTAATCTCCCTTGTACATGTCTTTTTCCATTAGAGGAAAATATTCTCTGTCATCAAGTTGTGCATGGTCAAGTTAATTAAGTAGTGTCAGAATTACTTAAATAAGGGGATATAAATTTCTAACAAATTAGATTGTACAAAAATTCTTTCAATCCAATTGCTAAAAGTTCAAAAGCACGTAAATGTTTTTTTAATGTCACGTGAGAAATGACATTAATAAAAAAATATGTGTTTCTCGCACGCTCAAGAGACATGCACATGACACTTTTAAAAACCAGATTGAATGAATGCCTACATCCTAATTTTTAGGAAATTTATATCCTAAACAAGGGTGCATGCTATATATATATATATATAAAGAGTAATGTTTCTTGTACAACTTTCGTACAACTTTTGTACAACTCTAACGATTTATTTTAAGATAAGCCATTGGATATTTAGGGCCCACATGTGAGAAAACAGATCTAATAGTTGATCA
Source organism: Alnus glutinosa (assembly GCF_958979055.1). Lineage (NCBI taxonomy): Eukaryota > Viridiplantae > Streptophyta > Magnoliopsida > Fagales > Betulaceae > Alnus > Alnus glutinosa. Next base: position 15,302,823 of record NC_084897.1, read on the forward strand.
TAATTAAAAAAAGTTGTTAGAATTATACAAAAATTGTATGAAAGTTGTGTAAGAAACATTACTTACATATAAATATGGGTAACGCTAAAAGGGGTTTGATTTCTACACTTCACCGGTACAACAATTGCACAACACCCCCTCACATGGGGGTGGGCCCCACGCACTGGGTCCCACCCCCATGTGAGGGGGTGTTATGTAATTGCTGTGGTGGTGTTGTAAATCCATCATTTTCCTTGCTTAAAAACTACATTTTTATCCTACAATTTTTTCACGATTCTGGCGTGATAGTCACAATTAACTCTATGATTACTTATTGTTAAAAAAAATAAAATAAAAAATCCAATGGCTAGATTCGCACAATCACATCAGCATTGTAGGATAAAAACATGGTATCTATCATTAATTACTCTATATATATAAATATATTCCGTACGTTAAGCATAAAAATATTGCAAATAATTAAACAGGTAGACATGGGAAGCCAACATACCATATGCTTGAGGGTTGCTAATGAAATCACTGTGCATACGTTGTGTATTGGCGGCTATAAAGACATCTTTGCCAATTTTCTTATTGATTTCTCTTATCATTTGAAGGAGTTGTGGATTGTACAAGGCAGCAGCTCTTAGCAGCTCAGCTGAGCATCCGCCATTTGTGTTTCGCATGGCCAATTCTGCCGGGACACAACCCATTGGTCCAGTACCCGTCACAAGAACCCTTCGAGCTCCAAGGTTATATAGCTTCTGCAATGCAGTCAGAAACATCCATGGAAGAAGTTTAAGTCGTTTGGCTAGTGAACTTCATATTTACGTATTACTAGCTACCAATATTCATTCCTTTTTCTTCTCATTTTAATTATTTTCAGGATTATTTAGTAGTGAGATTTTAATTAATTATTCTCGATCTCTCACAAATGTATTAACTCCAAACTTTATATATGACATAGCATTGTATTGGAGGAAGGCAAAGTTCACGGTTATACATTTCATTAAAACTATTTTCGTTTCACGCAAAGATAAGAGACTAATTTCAATAAATAAATAAATAAATAAAACTTAATTTTTACTACAAAACTCCGAGATTTGCTTAAAAAAAAAAAAAAAAGGAAATAAAGCTCTAACCTAGAAAGTTCCAAAAATAACAAAAAATAATTGGAAAAAAATCCTCCAATGACGTGTGTCAGATGTCCTGCATCAATTTAAATGATCGATCATGTGAAAGAAATTAAGATCGAGAGGAAACAAAAGCACACCGCTGTTGGACTGAGGTGCTAAAAGTAAGTATCTCTAGCACTGTTAACTCTCTTTTTGCCTCCCAATTATATATACTTGAAGATCAAATGTCTACTTACACATAAGAAAGAAATAACACTTATGTCTATTTTGCTTTTATTAATTGATAGCCATGACTCGAAATCGAGAGGAGCCATTTGATATATAGTTATGATCTTATTTTATTGTATTTTACCGTGTACATATAATTAAAATATATGTTGTCACAGGATTATTATTTAAAAACTTTAATCGACGACGTGACATCGTATATACTGTTAGAGATAATAAAATAAAATTCTAATATTGAAATGATCGAGGATCCTACTAGTTGTGGTGCAGTACTGTAAGTAGAGTAAGCCAAAAGTAGGAAAGCTAGCTGATGATAAATTACCAAAAAAAGAAAGAAGTTTTACCAGTAAAAGTTTTTGGTACTCTGAGATGAGATACTTGACATAATCCGGCAGCGAGTATTGGCGAGATCTTGCTGAAAGGGGAACCAAGTAATAGTTGTTTACGAAGTCATTGCCGCCAACAGTAATGAGAATGAGCGCTTGGTTCACGAGTCTATTAGTTCTCTCACTTCCAATCAGAGCACGCACTCGTTGCTGGTATTCTTTGAAGTATTCGAATTGTCTATACATTCTTATTATGTTTAGCTGCCAAAATAGCATACATTGTTAATTAGCCATTGCTCAAGTTATTATTTTGATATATATACTGCTAATTTCTCGCTTTTGTACTACTAGAACTAGTATTTTTCATGAAAAAATACTGTATTTTTGGAGTTTTATGCTACGGTTTGATATTAGAAAGAAAGAAAGAAAGAAAAAATATAAAATTATTTACGTATGGCAAACTGATTAAGGATAAACTGGGTAATGATGCTTGCATACGGATAACTGTCTGTCCATGTTGCTAGAATTAAATTACTATTTATTCTAAAAGTTTAATTTAACTGGCAGGAATATGCATGTAAATTTAATTATTTAATTAATATTCTAGCACTCTCATTCACATGTGAGCTTAAACCCTCACTTAATTAACAAGTGAGGCCAAACACGTAAAATATTCAACTGAAATTAGGGTAAATTGTGAAATCAGAATTCGAATTTATGACATCTGTCTCTGATTCCATGTGAGAAAATATTAAGTGAAAGAGAAAGAGCTAGCATAGAGAAAGAGACTATATAGAAGTAAGAGTAATGTTAGCTAGATACTATCTTTTTATCTTTCTAAAGTTGATGTGACTTTTAAAATAACAATTGGATTAAAATTTAATAGTGATCAATCCCAAATCCAATGATGATTTTAAGAACTACATCAATTTGAGAGGATAAAAAGATAGTTTCTATTTTATTCATTGAAGTATATATATAAATATAGAGTAATGCTAAAAGTATTTCTTGTGTCATCCGAATAATGATGTAGCTATTAAAATCACTATTGGACTTGTGATTGATCACTATTGAATTTTGATAAAATGATGATTTTAAAAGTTACCTTATTTTTGGATGGACATAAGAAAGACTAAGGCTTCGTTTGGTTTGCAGAATTACTTATAAATATGTATTACTAATGAGTAATGAGTGACGAACAAGATAACTTAGCTAGACTAAATAAGGAAGGCAATCAATGATTGATATACCTACAAGGAAATTAAATAAAGACCTAATATAAATAATACACTAAGGCATCGTTTAGTTCGCAGAATAAGTAATTGGAATGGAATGACTATTTCATTGGAATAGCTATTCCTTTATTTGGTAGGGACCTATTCCTTGGAATAGCTATTCCATGAAAAAAACTATTCCCTTACGAAGAGGAATAAATAACATTTTAAAAAACAAAAAAAAAAAAAATTCTATAATTTTTCCAAACTAAACTTAAAAATAAAATAAAATAAAATTTTAATAAAAATTAAGAAAAAAAACAAAGAATTTATATCAGATTTGTCACCTACAGATCTAAGGTCCAATATATATATATATATATATATAAAAGATTTGAGTTTTTCTTTTTTTGAAAAATAAGAAATTATGTGAGTTTTTTTAATAATTTTGGGTCAATTCTAATTGTGATATATGTATTGTTACCAAACTAAGGAATTTGAATAATTATTCAATTCCACTCTTCTTCGTTCTCAGTAATAATTATTTCTTTTCCTAATGAAATATCAAATTTCGCAAACCAAAAACGAGGCTTAAAATATCCCAACAGGCAAAAACAAGGAATAATAGAGAAGTCATATATGGGTGACCGTTCACTTACAAACTGAATTCCGGTGTCATTGAGGATTCCAATGCCTGCCGAAGCAAAGTTGGCGCCAACAAGCAGCTTTTGTCCCGTGAGCTGAGGACTCAAGTATGGCAACGTGGATTCGGCGCCCATCCGCTGACCTAATTAACAACGCAAATAATTATTCATTATTGTATTGACAGGCATGCATGCAGGCACAAATTAAGAAGACAGTATGTAATTAATTAAGTGAAAATTATTAGAAAATGAGAGATCGAGTCGACGCAACTGATAAGGTCAGGGATGTTAAGTCCGTTGGAGAAGCGCCCAGTTGGACGGTGAGTTGGATAATCAATGCCATAAGGAGGCGAGTCAGCCCGGGCAGTTGTTGCCAGGTAGTTGTTGTTGCCATTATCGACCAGTGAATCCCCGAAGACGAAGAAAGCCCTGCTGGCATCTGCTCCCTGAATAATGGTTCCTATTGCAAATACAACACCCAAAGTAATCCAACAACTCAAAGTCGACGAGGTTTCCATTGTTGCTTGCATGAAGAAATATGGGAATGGCGACCTTTTTATTATAGCTTCTGGATCCTAACAACACTGCATCAGCTGGACGTACAACACTAAATTCAAGCACGGGAGTAACAGTGGTACTTATGTGAGGGAACCACTAGCTAGGACGCATATATGCTTTTGCTGAGTATACAGTTGTAAATGTAAAAAGGTTTGAGTCTCATATTAAAATGATGTTGTAAGCGTGATTACTTAGTTAATATAATATAGTTGAGCTCAAATCTATATACTTAAGTTTTTAAGTTGAGTTGTATTTGTCCCAACATGCTATAGATATTGTAGGCCTAGCTAAACTCACTAATTAAGACTCTCCAAAGTATATATCAACTTACTTAACAAGTGGTATCAGAGCTAATAATAGAATGTGATATTAGGGACAAAAGGTGCGTGGTCCTTAAAGTAAAAGGGGCAAAGCACAAACAGGAAGTATTCTTGGGGAGTTAGAACAAAGGTAATACGTAGCGCGGACAAACCCACGTAGCTTACTAGTGATCCTATGATTCTTATCAATCTACCTAGCTAATAGCTTAAGTTTGCTTTAGGTTCAAATATGTGATTCTTTCAGTCTCTTAATTGGCAGAGCCTGGTTAATAATCTTAAATAGCTTATATACTAGTGAGTGGAAATTTGCTTAATTTATAGTGGTGCTGTGCTTCTTGATTCATAAATATTTTAGTCCTCATAATAATTAAGGCAAAACAACAGTACTATAAGCACTCCAAATTATCCTTGTCTTTCAACATCATTCAATCATCAAGCAATGAACATGTGTCACCATCTAGACATATATTAATTAGCTTGTGGTCATCAGCGTCTGAGAATATGGCTCATGCTGATATCAAGTCATCAACACATCAAATTAATCCTAGATGGGAGGCGGAATCATATATGAATCTGATTCACTATTGTCGATGATCAGTAAACTAGAATTACAATTACTTCCGCTTCAATTGATCATAATAAAAATTATATTGTACAAAATTACAAATAACTATATATTGAAATGATAGAAATTAGTATACTTAATTTGTTTGACATTTCTTCAATTTTTTTTTTTTTTTTTTTTGAGTGTGATATATATAATTAGGAAAAATGAGATAAATTAAGGGTAACTATATAAGGCTAGCTAGTTGCAATCATGCTCTGATCTCTAAACCTTCAATTCTACAATTAATCAACCTCCAAAACTGTTAGATGAGTTGCAATGTCCCCTTATATATGATTTAAGTTTCTCAAATTTTCGTTATACTTACCCTTAAATTCATATTCTTATCCGGTTCTTATCTCTAATTTCCGTCAATAAGCAATAACATGCACTGCAAATAATCCTATAGTTTAGAGTGCAAAAAGTGCAATTTACAATGTGATCATAAAATTTAACGACTAACTACCTTACAATTTAATCTCATAGTAATTAAAGTGCAGGAATTTTAGAGGCATTTGGTTTTCAGGGACTAAATTTTGTGGTTTAGGATTAACTCTTAATTCATTTATATGTCATGGGGTCACCAACACATAGGAATTGAAACTCCCCATCCGATCCTCTGGCATGAAATAGCCCATATCTCAACTTTTAGGTCTCGCTCTCAATTAAGGCTTACTCAGGAAAGGAAGGAAAATAGAAGGCCACCTGTTTCTGATGTCATGTGATGTACATAAATGGGATAGGGTCAGATTGAGCTACGTACACCCAAAAGACTACTTCCACCGCCCAGACCCAATTGAACATGAATGATACGTCCCTTTGCGGTACAAAAGACCACATGCAATTAAGGTAAATAAGACAAAATAGTTACATACTCAAGAATACCAAAATTTATATTACCTAGTTTCTTCAATTTGAGATGCATTCAGAGGTAGAAACCGCCACACAAAAAAAATAAATAAAATAAAGAAAGAGAAGAAATTAACTATCGAAGATGAAATACAAAAATAATGAAGATAAATTACTTAAGCTCAAAACCCAATACACCCAACTCGAATTCAACATTTTAAAAAAATCGTTTTTTTTTTTTTTTTTTTTTTTTTTTTTTTTTTTTTTTTTTTTTAAAGTTAGAAGGTGATGATGGGAAAAAATGAATGCTGGACCTAAGTTTGAGGCATATATGACCTAGCCTGTAACGGACCTTAATTATTAATGCCGGCCAATCCTGATATAACATCTTTGCTTAATTATTTGTACTAGCTCTGGTAAGAATTAAGTAAAATACGGACTATTAAATATGATACGTTTATAATTTCTGTACAACTTCTGTATAATTCCAACAATTTTTTTTTTTTTTAAAATCAACCATTGGATAGATAAACTTACATGTAAGAAAATAGATCCAATATTAGTTAATTAGTTTGAAAAAAAGTTATTGAAATTTTACAAGAGTGGTATCAAAAGTTGTACAACAATTATTTCTCCACTTACGATACATAATTGGGCTAATATTTATTATTTATATTTTTTGTTTTGGCGTTGGATCTGGTTTTGGTCCTTGGAAAGAATATATGCTTTAATGCATTCCAGAAGAGTTGAAATATTTATAATTAATAAAAACTGATTCTTGATGTAGCAGCAGAAACAGTTCAGCAACACGCATGCCCCACAGATGCATTTACTATACAGGTGAGCATGGCACCGTCTGGCAAAACTCTGGTTCCTTGTTTGTTTTTCTACGAACCTCTTCATTAAATATTACTCGAACTTAATTTTTCAGGCTCTTAAATTCACAGCAGTGCTTTACACAGAAAGTACGTACCAGGAGTCTTTTTTCCTTTCTGGTTGGCAAAAAAAATGCTCACATGAGACTTGCGGTGATCAGTAAAATGGATGGATGGCTTAAAAGTGCAGCCATTCGTTTTCATATCTATGCAGGAGCTTTAATTATCAGGCTCGTGGTTTAATTGTACAGCTCCATTTTACAATGGCACTGTCCAAATTAATATTTAAGAAGTTAGAAATATTAGGGGGAATTTAGTTTAATTCCAATGATCTTAAGGAATTATAATCATAATGACCTTTTGATATATATATATATATATATATATATATATATATATATATATATATATATATATATATATATATATATATATATATATATATATATATAGAGAGAGAGAGAGAGAGAGAGAGAGAGAGAGAGAGAGAGAGTAGTGGATCCCCTATAATTTTAAAAAAAATTGTAGATTCTCAGATTACGTAGTTTAAGATTTGTTTAAATTGCATAATTTGAGAATCTATACAATTTCTTTCGGATCCAAATCCTATAAAATTGTCACAAAAAATTTGATTGGCTTCGCAATGTTGGAGGATGACACTACAAAAAAAACAGGTATGTAGTGTCGTTTGGGCTAGTATTACTTGTACAAAATGACGCTAACTAAAGCCATTTTCTATTTAAATGACGCTGAATTTAAATATGGTACCGTTTGAATAGTTAAATTTAGCGTCGTTTACTGTTGAAACGATGAGAAATTCAAAAAATTTAGTGTTATTTATAGTTGAAACGACACTAAATTCAAATTTTTTAGTGTCGTTTACGGTTCAGACGACACTAAAATCCTTCATATTTATATATTATCTTCCCTCTCTCTCTCTCTCTTTCTCTCTCAAATCTCCCCCTTTTTTTTTTCTTTTTTTCTTTTTGTCCTCCTCCTTCTCCCTCACCCATGGTTTTTTCCCCTGAAATATTGGCATGGAATACATGATTCGATGGAGAAGAAGAACATGAAATAAAAGTAGGGAGAAAGATAAAAAGAAGAATGTTTTAGAATTTTATTTTTTTCAAAATTACAGTTTAGTGTCGTTTAATTGTTCAAGCGACACTAACTGAATAGTGTCGTTTGAGCTCAAATTCTCCTCATTAGTGTCATCTAAACAGTAAATTATGCTAATCTAGAGTCTTAACCCTATGTTTAGGTGTCATTTAGCAAACGACGCTATATGAATAGTGCTGTTTTTTCTCCAAAAAAAAGTCTATTAATAGACTTTTTTTTTTTTTTTTTTTTTTTTTTTTTTTTTTTTTCTGGTTCTTATGATAGTGTGACCATTGTATACGTCAAATGAAAAAGAATTCTTTTATTATATCTCGGTATGTGGATGTCATTTTATTAGTTGAAAATAATATGCAGATGATTGTCGCTATTAAAGGGTGGTTATCCTCTACTTTTGAGATGAATGACATTGGGGAATGGAATTATGTGCTCAGAGTTAAGATCTTGAGGAATAGATCTAGAAACTTTTTGGCTTGTCTCAAGCCATTAAAAAGCATGGACGGAACTATAATTTTTTTTTTTTATTATTATTATTATTTTTTTTTGCTTTGAGGGTTCGAACCTATGTAAATACATACATATATGTATGTATAGAGAGAGATGCTAAAAATTCCAAATTTTTTTCTCAAAAGTTGGTTTCCAAATGATGTGTCACAATCTCATGAGATTGTGACACATCATTTGGGAACCAATTTTTGAGAAAAATAAAAAATAAAAAATTGGGATGTCTAGCATTCCCCATATATATATATAAATGAATCAATCCAAACCCTTCAAATTAGCCCAAAAAAATTACACTTTTAAAAGGACTTTAAGAATTTTGGGGTTGTCAAGGACCCCCAAAGTGTAAGAGTACGTTCGCCCCTATTGAAAAGGTTTTAGAGGGATTCCATATGCACAACTCCAAACCCATAGACACTCCAATCAAGACTGGATATGCATTGAGCCTTGACGATTTCCCTAAGAATGATGAGAAAAAGAAATAAATGGCTAGGATTCCCTATGCGAGTGCAGTTGGAAGTATGATGTATGTTATGCTGTGTACATGACCAAACATTTGTTGGGAATTGATTTGCAAAAACATGTTTGCATAGCAGAAAATAATTTTTTCATGACAAGATCGACTTTAAGAAGAACATATGAAGAACTATGCTATTTAAAATTAAAAAACTACAGAACAAGAATTACTTGAACAATTCAGCCACTCCTCGGCTTTTGGGCAAAACTCCAATTGCATTGATGTTTGATGTAGGACGGAATTTAATAATATTTTCGGTGCAAACGAAAATAGAAGAGTTGCCAAAAATAATATTGAAGCAGAGCCGTTTGATTAGAAGTTTACCTGTTTCCAGACAATGGAAGTACAAAAGGAAAGACTTGATATTCAAACCAAGAGTTTATTTTATTTTATTTGCTTATTAGAATTAAGACTTTATTTCCTTTACTCATTAGGACTAGATTTGCTTTATGTATTTCTTTTCCTTTTAGAATAAGTTTTACTTTTACTACTAGAATAAGGTTTACTATTGGTATTAGGAAAGGTTTACTTTTACTACAATAAGGTTTACTATTGGTATTAGGAAAGGTTTACTTTTACTTCTAGGGATAGGTTTACTTTTTCTACAAGTATTTCTCTTCTATAAATAGGCTTGCTTATTATGTAAAAGAATCAATTGAATTGTTATAAAATCAGAGAATTCCCTCTCAAATACTCTACGGAGTTTTATCTTTCTTTTCGTCTGCGAACTTGTTTTATCTTTTGGGGTAGAAGACGAAAACGCTTCTCCTTGCAGAATCGAAGACGCTGTTCTTTGATTAGTTACCTTAGTCTTCCGCTACGTCAATGTTGCTTTTATATAATTGTATATTATTGAACATTGGACATAAGGACATATATATTAATGTCTTACACGTACATATATGTTTGAATATTTTTATATGATACACGTGTAAAGTTCCTAAGTTACATTGTATTTGACTATGATGTGAGTAATGAGATTGTCACACAGAAGATCATATTCATAGGTAATTGTAATTTATAAAAGATTGTTCATAGTCATAAATGGAAGTGAGAAATTTATCTAGACTATAGCATGCCAACCTTAACGATCTATCTTGATTTGGAGAAGCTAGAAGGGCTTCGAGTTGATATGTTGGTGTAAGTGCAAGGAAGTGCCATGTATCGAACGGACTACATGAGTCATCATTCTTTCAACACTGTGATTAAGAATGATGTATGTGCAGGATGACTTATAACAGTTATTTTAAATCTTGAGAAGATTGTCAACACAGATGTAAAGAATAGGTCACTTTGATGTACCAGAATGAGATCAAATCACTAGTCAACACTTCTGGGTGTTGGGTGATCGCATGTAGCATTGTGGGAACACATTTTTCAATAAGGAATCAAAATCATTTTTCATGGAACAAAGCGATAAGGAATATTCCACTTGATGTAGATTTAATTGAAATGATTATCCTAAAGTTCAGGCCTGAGTGTTTTGTGGTATTTACTGAAACTTTATTTTGTGCAAGGTGAGATAAAATCTCACAAGGTTCAAAAAGGATATCATGTAATTAAATCAAGAGTATTAAGGAAAAAATGTAGTGAACTAAGTAACGGTGTCTTGACTTTGGTTCAACTACGGAATGATTCCAATGATGGGTAATATGTAATAAATAAGTATGTCGTGGAGATTGATTCATTAATTTGAAAATACATATTAGAGTCCAGTCACATTTGTTTAGTAGAATCAATTGTGATTAAATAAGGCCATGTGATAATGTCACAGACCTATTTGAAGCTAATTGTATTTTTCTATTTAGGTCCATTTTGAGCTTATGTAAATTGGCCATATGCTATGCGCTTAGGTTATGTATTTATTTATTTGAATTGTTTTATTTGATACAATACAAGCCAAAGAAATTTGATTGTTATGTGGCTCATTACTTAGAGATGATTAGGCTTAGGAATTAATTTCCTATGGGGCTTAAGCAATTAAAGAGCTATGTGCTTATGAATTAATTTTCTATGGGCATAAGCAATTAAGAGTCATGGACTCTTGGAATTAATTTCAAAAGGCTTAATAAAGATAAATGAGCATTGGACCTAAGAGATAAAACTCAAGCCCATGCTGAAAATTTTGTAGCAATGGGTTAGGATTAAAACTCTAGTCCTAGATGCATGGGGAGATAGTAATCTCCCCACCACACGGCCAATGGGAGTGTTCACTCCTCTTGGCAATGCACCCTATATAGTAGGGATTGGAATTGTAGTTAATCTATGACTCCAATCCTACCTATGCTACAACTCTATCTTATCTCCTAACCCTATCATGAGTGTAAATCCAAGTTTGAAAATAGAGGGTCTTTATGGAATATTATTTACTAATTTACTACGTAAAGTTTTGAGTCCACACTCAGGGTCATATTTAGTCATCAAAGAGAAGATCTGGAAGTTGCGTCAAGAACACGTTCTTCACCATTCAACATGCAATGAGCAAATCAACCAAATGGCCCTAGTAGCCTAGGAGAGGCCGATTTCGTTTGTAAATACCCTGAACATGTTAGTTTAATTAATCTAACCTTATTTATCTTAAAGAATTTTTTTTGGAATCGGTATTCCTTTGGGCATACTTAAGTTAGCGCACGATCCCCAACACCTTGTTTCTTAGTGAAGAATGTGTAATCTCAGGGATTATAAAACCTTCAGATCTTCTCACCAATAACTGGTAATACCAAAAGTGTGAGATCCAACTTGCTATTCAAAAACTTAAACTGATTATCAAGAGTTAACTTAAGAATATTAGTTCTTAGTAAAAACTAAAGCACTATTGTGTTCAGTTATTTGACAAGAGGTACAAACACATCTATTTATAAGCTTTGAATATTAGGAGAGTGGGAGATATAAGCAATGTAGGACAACCTATAGTGGAAGTTCTAGTTCAACTAGAACTTCCATTTGGTACATGAGGCATAGGCTAGGAAATAATTCCATTAAAACGGCTCAAACAGTTAGAGCCGTTTTTGTTAAAATGGCTCTAATTAGAGTCGTTTTAGTCAAAAACGGCTTAAAACCTTGATTTTTATACCCCATGTTCTAAGCTGTTTTCAAAAGGCTCAAAAGAAAGGGCTCAAAATAGTTTGAGCCGTTTTTAAGCCTTAAAACAGCTAAAAAAAAAGGGCTCAAAATGCCCTTTTTTTTTTTTTTTTTTTTTTTTTTTTTTTTGTAGTGCATGGCCCATGCATCATTTGCTATCCCCTTGAGCTTGGGTTTTAGCCCAAGCCCATTCTCGCATCTTGCATCTAATGCACAATTTCTCTCTAACCCATGTTTTAATAAATTAAAATGAGCAACCCAATAAATAAAAAGCCTGATTTAGTTAAATTAAATTAGCTTGGTGAGGGACCTAAAAAAAAAACTAGCCAAAATAGTCTCGACTCATCAATTCACTATTTATTTACAACTGATTCCACAAAACAATTGTAATTGTACTCTAGTTTACATTTTTTTTATTAAAAAATTAATCCCTTTGACTTACTTAATATTGTCTTTTGATTCTTTCATGAAATCTTCCGTAGCATAATTCAGGCAAAGGATACTGGCACTAATTCTCTACCTCTTTATCCTTAAGTCCCTGATTTTATTGTTATTCTTGTACTTGTGAAAACCCTATCACATGTACATAGTATTTCGGTATCTCATACCAAAATGCTCTAGCTAGGGACTAAGAATAACTGATAAGCGTTGAATGTTGCACATTCAAGCCCTTTAACTTGCATAGTTAATTCCTTAGCATTGTTATTTGTTTGATTTTTGCGTTGTTTTATTGTTTTCAGGTTTTAAATAAACATGCAATTAATTCCATTGATTTTAGGCTTAAAGCACACTTTGAGAAGACCAAGAAGATATGGTTAAGCTTAGATAATAATAATAATAGAAGACCTATATGATGTGGTTAAATTTAATCAAATCAATGGAATGATTAAATTGGAATTTCTCCAATAAGAGTCAAATTCAGATTGGATTCAAATTTGGATTCTGCACATGTCTCAGTGTTTGGATCATAAATTTCTTCTCAGATTTCAGATTGCAATGAAATTGATGGTGTTGGAAAGCTAATAAAAAAATTTAACAAATATGTCAGAAATAGCTTTTTCATAATTCGGGGAGTTTACTATGCCAAAATCGCTCCTCAATAAAAGACCGCAAATCTAAACGAATTTGGACTCCTTTTCCTACTTGGATTGAATTTTCAATCTCCTACTTGGCCTAAGAGACTAAGTTTTGATTTTTCTTAGATTCCTAAGACTTTTAGGCCTTTCCTAATCTCTATAAATAGACCTCTAAGCTTTAAGAGAATGTGTGCTTAGCTTTAGACAAAATATTCTTCTTGGAGGCTTGACAAGTTGAAGAGGAGAAGAACATGACAGGAAGTCATCCCAGCACCACAATAAGCGGCTAAATTCGTAATAGGGTATTGATGTAACCCTTTCCAAGTAACAATGGTTTAATTGTATTTTAATTTGAGATTTTCTATTTGCATAATGGTTGTATAACTGTGAGAATTTATCATAATGTTTATATTCAATCATTATGAATTTCTTATCTTGTTTTAGAAAGTCTTTTTTATTGATTGAACTCAATCCTTCATATTTTCTGTGATTATGTGAATGATTGTTATACAACGGTTTTAATTGATATATGATCAAGAGGGTTAGATATGCCAAGCCTAGGAAGACAGATTGTACTACATCATAGTTTAGTGTAATTTAGGTAGACGGTTGGTACCAATCGAAGATGGGTTATACTATTTCATTGATTGTGTGTATCCTATTAAAGACGTAGCTAATCTATACTTAGGGAAGACGGGTTGTACCACATCTTAGTGATTAGGTGGACGGTCTGTGCCAATCAAAGATGGATTATACTTATTCTTTGGAGGTAATTTCTTGACTACTCGAGTGAGACGAGCCTTATATCATGCATAGTATGAATTTTCCTTGTTAATTTATAATTGACTATTTTTATGCGATGAGTGGTGAAATCAATCCCCTATTCTTTCTCTCATCATTATAATCTTTATTTTATGTATTTAGTTTTATGCATTTAACTTAGTTATAAATAAAATTAAATCAAACTTCTTTTAATTAAGTTATATTTAATTTCGAAAAACTTGATAAAAACTCTTACGCGGTCCTTGAGGTTCGACACCCTCAATATAGCCCTACCCTACAAGGATTCGTCCTGTTGCGAGTGACTTATTTATTATTGATATTTTTGTACACAAAACAACTACATAAATTTTTGGCGCCGTTACTGGGACTAGACTGCAAATGGTTATGTTACTAAGTTTTAAAGATTAAATTTAACTTGATTCTTTTCTATTTTAATTTTCTTTTATTTCTAATTTGGTTTCTTTACTTTTATTTTTATTTTGTTTTTATTTTTGTTTTTGTTATTTTTTTCAATTTAGTTCATGTGGGGAGGCATTCCAACACCCCATGGACCATGTTCATATTGCTATAGTCCTTATCACCATGTTAGGGATTGTCCTACTGCCGGACAATTTTCTAATTATTCTTATGAGCATATGAACACATTATTCTCTAGACCGAGGAATGACCCTTACTCTGATTCCTATAACTCAGCATGGAGCAACCAGTCTAATATCTCGTGGCAAGCTCAAGCTCCTGAAAATTATGCTCTACAAATTCATAAACTGTACCATCAGACATATCTGCAGTTCAATGGGAAATCATATTCCCTTCAATATCAAGCAACTCCATAATAACAATCTCAGGCCACACCATCTCCTCAGTCAGATTCTGACATTCAAGATCAGTTGTTGAAACTTATGAGCAAGATGGATCAAACATTGGACTCTCTGAATAAGACAGTGAACTCTCACTCTGAAAGAATGGTAGCATGATTACTATTGTGGTTGAGTACCTGTGGTTCCTACAAAGTTCTTAATTAGCCAAGCTTTTGGGCATGTTGCTCTTGTGTGTACCAAACAAGAAAAAAGAGCTTGGGTGCCAAAGAATTAAGCTAGTCTGAAAAATCAAGTTGGTCCTAGTAGAGCAACTGGGGGTGAGGAGGGTGAGATAATTCAGACTAAAGAGAGTTTGAAGAATCAGGCAAATGAGGCTAGTGGTAAGACAATAGCTTTTAATAGAACCATAAGGAGGCCTTTGGAGAATTTCCAATTACAAATGGAAGAGAGGAAAAAGGATTGGGCTAATTCTTTTTATGTCATTGCTAAATTGTAGGATGAAGAGGATAAGGGAGAATGAGATATAGTTGGGAGTATTCAAAGGACTCCTACGTTTTTACAAGTGTTTGAAGATGCGCTTAATAAATGATAAGCACAGAATGTTGCACATTCAAACCCCTTAACTCGCATTTGTTAACCCCTTAGCTTCTTTGTAATATAATGCTTTACGTTGTTTTTGTGTTTTAAGCATTTTCAGGTTTCCAAGGAAAATTACAAGCAACTTTAGGTGTAAAAGGCAATTCAGGATTCTATAAGAAAAAGGGCTCGAGTGCAATACATATGGGCTCAAGTACAAAAGAGCTCGATTGCAATACAATTGGGATCAAGCGCATTTGGTAGCGTTGAAATGCAGAGTTGCAACAGTAGTGCAAAAAAAAAAAGGAATATAGGCCTCCTACAGTGCAGAAAAAGAGAAGAAGATATCTTTCTTCATGAAGAGGAAAGATGACTTTCCTTTAAAAGGGGGATTTATACACACTTGGAAAGAGTGAGAATTTTTTTAGAGAGTTTAGAGTTTCAGTTCCTCTCCCAACAGGCAAAACGAACACAACAGCTCTTGGATGGATTTCTTTTTAGCAAAAGTGATTTCCAGCATCTCCATGAGTAGCTAATCTTTTTATAGGGTATTGATATAGCCATCTCAAAGTAGCAATGGCCTAATTGTATTTTTTTCTTTGGGATTTTCTGCATATGTATGATGGTTGTACAACCTTGATAGTTGCAAATTCATGTAATAGGTTTTAAAGTTTATATTCAATTTTGATGAAATACTTATCTTGTCTTAAAAAGCTTTTTTTATTTTGATTGATCTCAAATCGTTCTTATTTTCTGTGATTATGAAAATGATGGTATAAATTTTATAACACTTCTCTCCCAGGATCTGTTGCACGAAAGGGATAATTTGGAACTTAGATAGCTAATCAGAAATGTCACGAAATCCCCCGTCCTTAGGGGATGCCCTCAGCAATGAGGAACATGTACTAGGGCGTATGTGTGACTCGTTTAGAGCATGGACTAGGACAAAAGAAAAGAACCAATTTTTCCAGTATCAGTGGTCACATGCATAGAATGAGTGTCTCTTGTTAAATACGATAGCCATTGTTATGAGGTTAGTGGTAAAATCAATTTACTATCCTTTACTCTCATTTATTTGCACTTCAATTTACGTTTCAATATTTAATTTCAAAACAAAAACAAACAAATCATTTTAATTTTAAGTTAGAGTAAATTTTGTTAAGACTTGATAACAAAACCAACACAATTCCTGAGGTTCGACACTCTCTCTATAGTCCTATTCTACAATGATTCATACTATTGCTAGTAGTATTTATTATCGACGTTACACAAACGACGACATCAATAAACATGATAGTAATAGTAACAAAAAAAGGAAAGGGTACTCAAACAATGTTTGACAAAGGTAAGGAAGTGATGGCTGATGAAGGAGAATTCTAGTATGGAATATTAGAGGTCTAAATGACCTCTCAAAGTAAAGGGATATCAACATACTAGTGGCTAGCTCAAAATATTCAAGTGTTTGCATTTTAGAAACGAGAGTAAGGGTAAATAAGGCCAACTCTATAAAGGAGAGATTTTTCTTGGTTCGGTTTTTTTGTAGGTCTATGTTAGTCATATGTTGTGCAAATTAAAATCTGGTTATGTTAGGATAAGAGCCAGTGGTTGGTTCTTGAACTTCAAAGAGGGAACAAGTTTTGAGATGGGAATTCAATTCGGTTCAAGGCATCTAAATTGGTGTCTTTCTTTTGTTTATGGGCTAAATAAAGGTTTGGAGAGAAAACGATTGTGGCATGATTTAGTTGCAGCTAAAGGTTTAGTGAGATCGATTAAACTCCTTTGGGATGAGGAAGGTAGGAAGGTTAACGAGGTTGATGATATTAAGAGAGTTGCTGAAAGATTTTATCATAATCTGTTCGGAACTAAAAAAAATTATCTACAACAATTGAGTAATATTAGTATTGCGCGCTGAAGATCAAAGTGTAGGCTTGGTTAAGGATGTTTCGGCAGAGGAAATCAAGAATACTTTGTTTTTCATGGGTTGCAGTAAATCTCCGGGGCCTAAAAGTTTCTCTGCTAGTTTCTAGGGTTAAATATATTTTAGCCCCCCATTTCTCTGGATGGCCCCCTAAACTACCAATACTTAGATTCTGCCCCCCCCCAAACTACCACTTTCTGATTTTTTGACCTCATCCGTCTATTTATTTCGTCAATTCTAACAGAAATTAGCCAAAAATCCGAAAATACCCCTCCCTTAACCGTGGAAATTTCAAAGTGTAGGGGGGTATTTTCGGATTTCTGTTTAAAATTGACGGCATAAATGGACAGATGGGGCCAAAATATCAAAAAGTGGTAGTTTGGAGGGCCAGAATCTAAGCATTGGTAGTTTGGGGGGCCATCTGGACAAAATGTGGTAGTTTGGGAGGCTAAAATATATTTATCCCTAGTTTCTATCAAAAGGCTTGGTAAGTAGTGGGTAAAGATGTTGTTGAAGCCATTCAAGACTTTTTCAACCCGGGTATGCTTTTGAAAGAAGTTAATGCAACCATTATCACCTTAGTTCCTAAGAAGATCAACCCATCTTCTATGAATGATTTTCAGCCCATCTCTTAGCTTGTTGCAATGTGATCTATAAGTGTTTTACTAAGATATATCCTTGTTAATTAGAAAGAATCAAACTGCTTTTGTTACTCAAAGAAGCATAGCTGAGAATGATTGATGGTCCTGTGGTTGAGTGGGATAAAGTAGTAAGGTGGGGAATTGCAGAGTGGACAAAAGTCATGTTTTTGTTGTAGCACCAATAATTGAGGTTTCTCGTGAACAAAAAAAGAAATGATTTTTTTGTATTCCTCTCTCGTTCTACTTTGAAAATCAACTATTAAATTTGTAAAATTCACGTGTGGATCCTACAAATCCGGCTAATGATTAATTTTCAAAATAAAAAGAGAAAGAAGAGAAGGACCCGGCCGGCCAAATGTGTTGACATGTAGTTGATATTGTTTATCATGTGTTGATATATAATTAATGGTTGTTTGACGTTGAGAAAATCATTACATTATATTTATTGTGTATTGGTTTATTGATTTCCAGCCGCATTTAAAGATGTAAATTAATAAACGTACGCTCACAATATTAATAGCGGGTTCATATAATTGCATCTGCATGTGATTGGTTTGGTTGATAGTAATTGGGATTACAACTCCAAATTGGTAGATTTAGGTCCGATAAACTTTATTTGAACTTTTGAGGTTGTATACGACGACGCTTGTCTCTTGTTTTTAAATTTCAATCCCTTCTCGTCATGGCCAATAAATTTTTGCCCCCACAAAG
Source organism: Alnus glutinosa (assembly GCF_958979055.1). Classification (NCBI taxonomy): domain Eukaryota; kingdom Viridiplantae; phylum Streptophyta; class Magnoliopsida; order Fagales; family Betulaceae; genus Alnus; species Alnus glutinosa. The sequence goes on from NC_084897.1 coordinate 15,321,294, forward strand.
GAAACTACCATGCCTACCAATTTAATACCTATCAGCGTCCTGTCTTTCTGGCCTCTATTAAGTCACGATTTTTTTTTATTATTATTTATTTTAAAACCAGCCAACCAGGGATCGACTCCATATATCCAATTGCGGATATATATATATATATTATAGTTTCTTAACTATCCTTCATTGAGTTCTATAATAACTATTTATTTTTGGGATAATTGCACTAATAGTCTCTGGAGTTGGCCTTAATTATAAATTACTCCCTGTGGTACAAAAAGTGCATAGAGGGTCACTGTGGTAAACTATAATTACGAATCACTCTTTAAACCCGTTTTTTGTCCACCAAGTTAACAAATTTCGTAAGTTCGCCAAGTCATACCCAATAAAAAATCGACACGTGTCCATTACAATAAAAAAAATATAAAAAAATAAAAGTTAATTTTTTTTTGTTTTTTTTAAAATAATAGAAAATAGCAAATGGGTGGTTGCCGGGGGTGGCCACGTGTCGATTTCTTATTACGTATGACATGACAAATTAACGAAATTTATTAACTTGGTGGATGGAAAACGGGTTCAGGGAGTGATTCGTAATTATAGTTTACTACATGGACTCTTCATGAACTTTTTGTACCATAGAAAGTGGTTTATAATTTAGACCAATCTCAAAGACCAGTGATGTAATTGAATCAAAATTGAGATGGGAAGACTATCACTCCATCTAATCAAGTTCAAGATGCCTATCAAACCTTTCGCTTCAGTCATATATGCTCATACAACAACGAAAGTCTGATGGAACACCCTCTAATTAATTTCCCATAAAGGTTTGGCTTAGCAATTGAATCATTTTTATTTTTGATCATGATGGCTAGCTACCATCCATTGGGGTCCTCCCAGCCATTATTGCACAAAATAGATTATTATATTAGGTCAGAATTATTATTATTATTGATTATATATGCATGCATAGCTTGACTGTTAAAATATTGATTAAATGATTAAATTTATTATTTCTTATTAGCTTAAATTTTTAAGATAATTTATGATTTAGTATAGTATTAAAGTCGCCAAATATCATAAATTAGAATCTTGCCTGTCATTCGCTTCTTATTCCAATTATATATTTTTCATGTTGAGCTCCCTTATCAGGGAAGTAAGACTTGCATGCACATACATTATATGAGCAAACAAAAGGCAAAGGGGAGAGACAATTTTGTGGATGGAAATAGATGTAGGGACGAAACTAGTAGTTTTTCTTTAACTTTCCTTATTCTAAAACATTAATTATGGTCAGGACAGAAAATGGGGTTAATTCTGACTGATCATCAACCAATACAATAAGGCTTTGCAACTTCAGTCTGAATTTTTCATTACATTAATATTCCAAACATAAGACAACATGCATGAATCGCAAATTAAACATAATTATATTATATAGTTAATTATATAAAGGATCGATGCTGCATGGTTTTCCAGCTAACACAAATAGTTAATTAGTTCCTGGAGTCCAAGGCCATGATGGTGCTGAGATTCATGGGGTGCATGTATTCGGTAGAGCCACTTACGATCTGCTGAACAATGAGCCCGTTTGCCCTTTCAGATGGATGGAATGCATCCCAAAATGCATAAATGTCTCTGTTTGGGCATAAGGTGGATGCTGGTGTACAGAGTCCAAGACCATTATAGGGTCCTTGCCCACAGCATGCTACCTTCGATGTAACAAATCCTGTACAAAAACAATGATAACGTTTTTTAGGAGGGGGTTTTTTTTTTTTATTATTTAATTTTTTTTGCAGGATTGAAAAGTATTTAAACGTGACGTAAATGTGAAAGTAGTTTGAGTTTTTCTTTTAAGCATTTTGTGTTGAAAGTTTTGTTTGTTAATGTTTTTATTTTATTCTTTATAAAAAAAAAAAAAAAAAAAAAAAAAAAAAAAAATGGAGGAAAAACAGAAAGTACATGTTATTAAACACAATCAATAATGTTTGCTTGCTGATACCTTCAATGTACTTTTCAAAGAGAGAATTTCATTTATAACTCCTGATCTTTCATCACTTTTGAAAAAATGTATCAAAACTTTAATAAGTATCAATTTAGAGTATTCATTTTTTTATTTTTTTCAATTTCAACCCTCCATTAGAATTTTCCATTAAATCCTGTTAAAATTCTCAAAACACATTTTTTTAAAAGTGATAAAAGATCATGTGTTATAAGTGAAGTTTTTCCTTTTTCAAATGGTTATTTTTTAATAACGGCAATAGTATTTTAAAGAAAAAACGTAAAAATGTCTAATCCACATACTATGAAAGACTTCAATGTTACTTTTTAAAGTTAGATTCACAATTACAAAATGAGTGGTAATTCATTTTTCAAAAAAACAAATTAAAAATCAGGAACATATTATTTTCATATAGCTTTTTATGGCAAATTATCCAAGCACTGTGGGGCATGTCCCTTTCATTTATCTACTCTACGAATCATGTCTAATCATTACTAATTATTCATTAAACCCCAACAAGTAGTTGCTTATTTTATTTTGGCTTTCAAGAGGAAACATTAATAATATTGTAATATATATATATATATATATAGATGATGAAAAGAGATACCAAAGCTTTGAGGATTATGGATGAAATCATTGTGTATTTGCTGTGTATTAACACCGACAAAAACATCCGAACCAATCCTACTGTTGAGCCCACTTAGCATCTGAACGAGTTGCGGGTTGAACAAGGACGCAGCCCTTTGCAGCTCAGCTGAGCATTGCCCATTTGTGCTTCGCAGCGCCAATTCTGCCGGAACGCAACCCATCGGTCCTGTCCCTGTCACCAGAACCCTACGTGCTCCAAGATCATATAGCTTCTGAAATCACATTAAATATTTCATGAGATATATCTGAAGTTATATATACATATTGACAGAAACCGTAGAATATATAATGTGTGCATGTAAAAGCAGAAAGGTGTGTACCTGAAGAATCTTTTGGTACTCGGAAATGAGATACTTGACATAATCTGGAAGAGAGTACTGGGCAGATCTGGCAGAGTAAGGTACCAAGTAGTAGTTGTTCACAAAATCGTTACCACCAACAGTAATGAGGACGAGTGCTTGATTAACCAGTTGCTTAGCTCGCTGATCACCAATAATTGCAGCCACTCGTCGCTGGTACTCTTGGAAGTATTCAAGCTGTCTGAACATTCTTATTATGTTTATCTGCAATTTACAGAGACGGACTAGAAAGTTGATTTAAGAGGGCCAAATTGTGGTAACATTTTCTTTAAGGGGTCAAAGTTGAAATAAAAAACTTATCATGTGTTTTTTTAACAAATTGAAAAGCTAAAAAAATTCAACTTTGACAAATGTTTTTGCTAGAGAGGTGTTGGAGGGCCCCACGAGCGCTTCCATCACTGCCTTCCAATGTCAACATACTAATTCAACACATTAACCATGTACATTTGGTCCAATAGCACTCACATTGGGCTAGTCTTGTAGTAAAAATTACTTAAAAAAGCCGACTAGTTATTTTGGTTAAGGATATGACTAGTTGCTTTAGTCTACTGAGACCTATAAACTTTTACATGGTATTAAAGTACTGAATTTCTTGGATAATGATAGACTTTTCTTCTTGTTGTACACGTGTTTGACAATATTGTCATACGTGATAGAGTGTGTTAAGAGTATCACATTATCAAGGTTTTTTTGAGTTGTGGACTTTATAAGTCAAAATGTCTCCTCCTCTCTCAACTCATCTTTTAAGAATGAGTAATACCTCTAAACTTTTCCAATGTTAATACCGTGAGAAAGAAGTTGGAGTACTTACGAACTGAATTCCAGTGTCATTCAGAATTCCAATGCCAGCAGAAGCAAAGTTGGCGCCAATGAGTAGTCTTTGTCCACTGAGCTCCGGGCTCAGGTATGGCAACGTGGGTTCCGAGCCAATTTGCTCACCTGAATTTAAATATTCGTACATTTACATCGATCAATCACACAAGATCCATACATAAAATAATTAAACATTGAAATTTTAGCATGAAAAAAAAAAAAAAAAAAAAAAACCCAACTGATAAAATCAGGAATATTTCGGCCATTAGAGAATCGGCCTGTGGGGCGATGAGTTGGGTAATCAATGCCGTAGGGAGGGGAGTCAGCTCGGGCAGTGGTTGCCAAGTAGTTGTTGTTGCCGTTGTCGACCAGTGAATCTCCAAAGACGAAGAAAGCCCGAGCAGCCTCAGCAATATTAGTGCTAAAACTACCCAATGTCATCGCCATCATGAAAACCATCCTTGAACAAAGAAGCAACATTCTAGCCATGGATATATGATTTGGTGTATTAATTAAGTGTGCACTTTGATATGTGGATGCAACAATAGGGGATGCTTTATATAGTAATTAGGGTTTCTTTGTCGTCTCTGGAGATATAAAAATAAGGCCCACTAACACGAAAGCAAGCTAGTACAGGTAGTTGTGCATTGCAATACGCCATGTGAGGTCATCCCTAGACCACCCATGCTTCTAAGAAGAATATCATCTTCACTCTTCAGGGCAATTATTGGGTTGTTTCATCAAGAAGAAGAAGTTTGTTCTATATATGTAAGCCTTGTAACTTTAATTTTTACTCGATTTTTAGAGCATGCTGCAACGACCATTTCTAGTGTATGATGAGGACTGAGCAGTACTTCTTTCCCTTACTGAAGTAGAGGTACTATAGCAAGACTTAAGAGCTTCACAAGTAGATGAATGGTGGGCCTGAGAGTTATAACTATATCGGTCGGTTTGAAAAGGCTAGCAATAGGTCTTGATCATAAGCAACGTGGTCCATGGGGACGTTGGTCAAATTCAGTCAAAGCCACCCAACACAAACTGTTAAAAAGATTATAACATTAGAGAACTTTTCTAGGGTTATGTTTAGTGATGAGATTGAGAAATGATAGAGTTTTTTTAAGTGTCTTAGATCTTTTTATGCTGACATGACACTTAATAAGAAATCAATCTATAGTTCTTTTTTTATTAAAAATAATGTGTCATGTCAGTATAGAAGGACCCTAGAAGAACACTAGAAAGAGTTCTAGCATTTCTTGTGATGAGATTACAACGCAGCCCACAGGTTTAGGAAAGGCAATCAAATAAATAATTCTGCTTAATTATTACAATTTGGTTCTGATGATCAAGGCTCTCATTAATTATGCTCATCTCAAAGGTTTATTACATATTTGAGCAAGTATGTACAATGCCTAGCTATGTCATGGATATGGTTGTAAAGAAGATAGAGATCGACTTTAATTGGTGCAGCTCGAGTTTAAAAGTTTTTTCCTTTTTATTTTATTTTTTTTAAAAAAATAAAGACAAGAAAAAAAAAAAAAAAAAGGACAAAAAAACAAAAGAACTTCTGTAATTAATAATTCACCAAGTATAACATGATCATTACATCGAAGTCAATAAGATCGATCAAAAAGTATTCCTATTGGGCATTTTAATGGTGGGCGTACGTGGCCGCCTTAATTAAGCCGAACAATCTCAAAATCTGTGTCTCTAGCTCTTTTGCTTCGATTTCGATCTCTTATTCTTTTTTATTATTATTTTAAATAAATTTTAGAAGAATGAAAGAAGAAAGAAGTTTTTATGTTAAAATAATACCATGCAAGGAACCACTTTGGACCATAATAAAATTATGAAAGTCATATGTGATGATAAAAGTAAAGCTGAGCTGTATGAGGCTTTATAGTACCAACTACTCTGCACCAATATCCTTCATACAGCATATATATATAATTTAGCCGGAGAAAACGGTTCAACCAACAAGTTTCCCCACGGCTATTAAAATTAATTGATTCTTTCTCATTGCTCAACCTACTTTTCAGGCTCTTTATTTCCTAGCAAAGTAATTGACTCGAAAGTCATGGCGCTAGAATTAATCTCTGTAGTACGAACACTAGTGGGAAATGCCAAGCGATAGACTGGCTGAATTGACACTGCAACTGCAATAATTTGTCCAGGCCGACTGATCATAGCTCAACTCCTATGGATCAGTTCAACTGTAGCGTTGGTGATGCTCAGAAAACAATGCTGAGAACAGATCTTAATTAGCTGTTACCACCATAAGTGTTCTAGCTTCCGAGTCGTTTAAGTGTAATTTTAATCATATGCATGTAAACTTGTAAGCACTTTTTTAGAGTGATCGAGTTTGGAAATGTACGTACTAGTATTTTACGATTTTAAGTAGTTCAAATGACTTATGTATAATCTTAATTATGTATATATATAAGCTTATCGACACCTTTTACTTGTATTTAAAAAGCGTCAGTTTTACTTAAGACTTGTTTTATTGAAAGCATTCAACAGGAGATGCACAATTTTCGGTCAATTAGTTTTCAAGCTTTTCCACGTGATTATAATATGGCTATTCATAGTCTAGCTAAGGAGGCATCTCATAATAATTAGGGGTAATTACCTATTCCCTCCATGAACTACCAAAAAATGCGCGATGCCCCTACAAACTACCAACTCGACCAAAATAGAGCATTCAACTACCAAAGACAACCATTTTCCCCCCTTCCGTCAGTCAAAGAGGTTAAAACAAACGGTCAACAGGTCACGTGACCGTCACACGCCGTTTTACCTTCATTTTCTTCCTCTTTTCACCCCATGAACTACCACCATCTTCCTCTTTTCCCCCCATGAACTACTACCATCTTCCAATATGCCCCTATGTAAAATGGCACATGACCCGTTGACTGTTTCTTTTAACTCCTCTAACTGACAGAATGGAGGAAAATGGTTGTCTTTGGTAGTTGAATGCTCTATTTTGGTCGAGTTGGTAGTTCATGGAGGCATTGCGCATTTTTTGGTAGTTCACGGGGAAAAAGGTAATTATCCCTAATAATTAATATAGATCTTTATTGGCTGGAAGACACTCCTTTGACTGTTAGTAACATTGTTTTTAGGAAACAACATTGTCCCTAAGATTCTATTTTCATAGGATCAATATTGATGTATTCTTTTCAGAGTTGCAATAATAATTGATTCCATTCAAAAAAAAAAAAAAAAAAAAAAAAAAAAAAAAAAAAAAACGTAACTAGACTAATAAGATGTACTTTAAAACTCACACATTTCACATGCACTTCTTTTTTGTTTTTTTTTTTTTTACTTTTTTCCTTTTTTTTTGTCATAGCAAAATTAAGTAGAGAGAGTAGACTGCAACTCCTTTCGGGGCTTGGGAGTTAATTAGGGCCATTTTCGTAAGTTTAATTGATATATAATATGGAGTCCAGTTGTCTCCTCGATCTTAATTAATTAAGCTTTGCTTTCCTGCTAGTATGGTTCGGCGCCACACTTACAGCTATCAGCCTATCAGCTTGTCCAATAAAATTATGGCCCACGCCTTTTATTTTTCAAGACTCTTGCACGATGGTTAACGCTTCTTTCCCGCGAAAACTTCTCCCTAACCACGTGAATGTCAACATCCCCATGTAAAATATTCTAATTAAGTATCCGTTTGTGGAGTTTTTCATAAGAGTAATGATTCACTACCACCTAAATATACAACTTTTCACCACCTTATCTATGTGGTAAAATGGTCCCTCACCTTAATTTATTTTTAAAAAATTAAAAAACTCAAAAAGCAGTGGGGGACCACCTTGCCACATAGGCAAGGTGGTAAAAAGTTGTATATTTGGGTGGCATTGAATCATTATTCTTTTAATAAATTCTCAATAATTTAGTTATTATTTATAGAGCATTTGAGAAAAATTTCACACCAAGGAGGATATGAGAAACGGGTGTCTTAATTAGGGTTTATAAGTTGGCGCAGAGCCGGGCCGATGAGTGAGAGGGGGCAAATAAGCCCCCAATATGTGATTAACTTCCAAAGTATTGCAAATATGAATGGAATTTTATAAATGGTAGGATCTGAATTCGAGGATAAATGATATTTATATATGTTTTTTTGTATACACTATGTACACACACTCATATTTGGAATGAGACTCATGCACGTAAGACTCATTTCATATACATAAGTCCCAAATGTGAGAGCTAGTGTGTACAAATAATATATCTCGGATTCGAGACCTAATGGATAAGGACAATAAATTGGTTGAAAAGTATATATATATGTTCCCAATTAGCCAATTAAGAAAAAGATCATTTAATATATTCATTTTCTTATTGATTAATTGCATTGTTCACTGAATTTCAACTAGTTGACCCTAGTCAATCCGTAAATTCTATGCTATTGTAAAGCAATCAATGGTAGTCATTCGGCCACTACGATCTTTTGATATCTTTAACTATAAGCCTTCCCATTTAAGGTCATGTTTGGTTCCCTTTTTATGCAGCATAACGTAGTGGGCTTGTAAAGACACATAACGATAGGGTCACAACTATTCTCAAAACCAAGATTCTATTAAAAATAAAAAGAAAATCACTCCCAAAGTGTTTCTCACTGATAGTCAATCACAAATACATCATAGATGCGTTCTTAGGTCAAATATAACATGTGTTTATAGTAAACAAAACCCTAAACCTAGTACAATACTGAAATAAGTCGGTTTAGAAAAACTGTCGCAATCAGTTCAAACTGAGATACTTACTAGTTTGAACTGGTAAAAATATTTCAGCCCATCCTAAATTCAATTTGAACTAAACTTGGGATGGCAGCTTTTGTCAAGCTTTTCAATAACCTCTTCGCATCTCGTTTTGACTCTGTAAATTAAATTGGGATTAGCAAAACTTTATGAAACAGGACTTTGTAGGCCTTTGAATTAGCTTTCTAACACCACCAAACTTGCCACCATTCGATGTCAGAAACTTGATATATGAAATTTTTATTAAAGGAGGTCTCATTGGAAACCACCTTGTATCATCCTCTTCCGGTCGGAGAGGATTCGTCCTCAAATTCTGATGGCCCTTGCCCCGATCCTTCGGATGACCAACCAATCCCTTCCACTCCATGCTCTTTGAGAGCCATCCCATGCGATATGTTATTCCTTGTGAAATGGGCCTAAAAGTTGAACCATGCATGAAGTTAATTAATTTCTCATAGCGTTATAATTCGACCCTTATTAGCCGAACGATAGACCTTGATACCAACTATTCGATGAAGGCAGTAATCTGCATAATTAGGGTTTTTTTTTGTGATTAGGGCTTTACGTGCCATATTAAGGTTTCAATATGGATTGTGTTTAATATAGAGTATGATTTGCAGTGAATTGGTGATTAATGTGTCCAAAAGTGAGGAGAATTGCCCGAGGTAAGTAAAATGCTTACTAAGAAATGTTATACTTCAACATGTGATATGTTAATAAATTGAGCATGCTTTATTTTTCAAAAAAAAAAAAAAATGTCATGAGCCTAATAATATTATCAAATGCTTATAAATGCGTCAACTAGATAAACTACATCGTAAGATATGGTACATCGGTATGTGCAGTATAAAGGGCATAGACTTACCATTATATGAGTTTGGCTGTCAAAGAGATTTATTTTTATGTGACGACGAGAGCACTATAAAATGATGGGTCACCATTATGGCTTTGCTAGTACGTAGCGTGGGTCTTTCGAAGTCGGACTCAATCAAGCTGTTAATATATGACTGTATGCGACAATATCCGGGACACCGGTATTGTAAAATATGGTCGTCTTGATTTTATAACGATATCATATATGTTGTTATACAATTTGTTGATTTGTGTTTTGGGAGGAATATTTGCTCATAATGCTTTATATGTTCTTTTCATTTTATTAATTGGTGTGTGTATGTGGATGTGATCAATTGGATGTGCATGCGGGTTTGTGAATGGAGGTTGATAGCACAACAACATTGTAAGCAGTGTGGTAGGTATACATGGAGGGTTTAATTGGGGGTAGCTTTTTGTTCATTAGCATTGGGCATTTGCTTTGATAGGGATGGTGATGGGATGAAAGATTGATGATATGAGGTTACCAATGGTTTTATGCTAATTAGGTGATGTTTATTGATAGTTATGTGATGATGATAATTGATGCGTGGTTGTAAGTTTGGATTTTGGGCCATTGATTTGGTTGGTGTTAGCAATGGTGGATGTCAATTTTTGTTAATTATGCTTTTTGTTCATTCTAGAAAAGTTTGGATTTTGGGCCATTGATTTGGTTGGTGTTAGCAATGGTGGATGTCAATTTTTGTTAATTATGCTTTTTGTTCATTCTAGAAAAGAATTAATTTCATTATTTGTATTATGCATGTGTGTCCAGTTTATGTTGCATTTTGAGCTGTTTTGATGTGAAATTTAATTGTAGTTGTAAAGTTCAGGTAGCATATTTCATTTGAGAAGTATAAAACATTTGTCAAGATTTTTTTTTTTTGTCACCATTCGTTCATGGATTTCATAGACTCCAGTTTATATATATATATATATATATATATATATTAGCACTCCAAAATACCACACTTTCTCCGGATGGCCCCTCAAACTACCAATGCTTAGATTCTGGCCCCCCAAACTACTACTTTCTGATTTTTTGGCCTCATCCGTCAATTTATGCCGTCAATTCTAAATAGAATTCTGAAAATACCCCTCCTACACTTTGAAATTCTCACGGTTAAGGGAGGGGTATTTTTGGGCTTTTGGCCAATTTCTGTTAGAATTAACGGTATAAATAGACAGATGGGGCCAAAAAATCAGAAAGTAGTAGTTTGGGGAGTCAGAGTACAAGTGTTGGTAGTTCGGAGTGCCATCCAGAGAAAATGTGGTAGTTTGGGAGGCTAATATATATTTTTCTCATATATATATATATATATGTTTTACAGGGGGTATATATGGTGCGTTGACATCGTGATATAGTTAAGCTTAGTTTTGAAATTCAATTCAAGGGGAGAGACAAAATGCTTTTGTAATTTTGTGACAGTACACTTTCTCTTAAATTGAAAAGGTTTTGTAATTTTGTTCAATATATGCCAAGTGCTGTAAGACATGTATTTACGTTGACATAATCAAATATAGTTCTCTTTTGTGCTATTTATCTTGAAATGTGTACAGACATTTGAAGCCCATTTAAGCCTGTTTGAAGGCTCTTTGAGAATAATACATATGCTAAGGGTATATTCAACATTTTCCTCGTGTGTGACACACACACGACCCATCTCCATTGTATTTAACGAACAAAAAAAAAAAAAATCCAATGGATGTGGGCTAAGTAGTTTATGAAGGAGACTGCAAATTGAGTGCTAATTTAAGTAAGTATAGTTTTCTCTCTTTATTTTTGTTTATTATTATTATTATTATGCTTTTAAAATCTTTGTTAGTTGGAGTATGATTTTGTTTGAGCAATTTATAGGCCCAATCGGTGGGTACTGGTCACCGCATGTTGTAACTACTGGGCCTTCTTGTTAACACTTGGTTATAAAGCCTGTATAAACATATGTGAGGCTTGTCAGGTTATGGCAGCCTTAATTGAATGGGTTGCATTTGAGTTGTCACATATTGGAAGGGGGCTCAGTTTCCCATACATACAATAAAGCTTGGTTTGTTAAAATCATCGAGGGATCTTCATCATCCTTAGAATTTATTTCAGCAATCTGATTAAACATATGCGAGTGTTTACTTGAAAGGATTAAATTTTATTTGCAATTAATTTTAAAATTATTCTTGCTGGAATTCTTTGTTTTGTTTTACCAATCTATTCATCCAATAATTAGGACTAAGCACCGCCCTCTACAGGCGGACTTCAGCCCTATCCTGACTCCGTATTTACTCAAAACAAGGACGATTTCAGGAGCTATATGTCTACTCGTAAAAACTAATAAAAAATAATTTTTTTAAAAAAAAACTAAAATTTTATTTTTTCAAAAATAAAAAAGGTTACAAAATGAATGACTGGAAATGAATATATGCACATCCCCAAAAAGAAGTGGTGCAAATGAAACGGATGAGATTCACAATTATTAGGTGTTGAATTGCTAGTAATTTGAGCAGCTACTATAAGAGATTTTATATGGGACTCGCTTATTTAGCCACCCAAAATAATTTGTTTGAATATGTAAGTTTCATATGGAAACATTCGCATTATTTGTCCAAATTACTTAGCAATTCCGACAGTTGGTTGCCTTATCTTTATCCGAATCAAACGTATTGTTCTTTGTTTGAATGTGCTGGAGAGAGAGCTTTTGGGAAGCTTCAATGGGATTCAGATTTCAAAGAGAGAGAGAAAAGGGAGATTTGTGCATTTCGATGCATCGTAGCTGTAGGGATTGGATAGAAAGGAGCAGGTCGCGGAGAGGATTGAAGAGCAGGGGAAATTATTGTTGGGGGACAATTTCTTTTTTATTAAAAAAACCCCCTTTTAATGAAGGAGGGGGGGGGGGACAGTTTATCCTCGAAGAGCATTAGCTTCGGGTAGACTTGCACGAAGCGGAAAGGAAGGCAATTGTGGTGAGGGCTAGGCTGAGATAACAAAAAAAAAAAAAAAAAGAGGTTAAATACATATTTGCTCCTTGTGGTTTGTAAACTTTATTTTTTATTCTTTCAGTTTTACTTTTATCATAAGTGATACATGTGCTATGAGAAAAGATATAAATGGTACCTCCGTCTATTTTTCAATCCAAAACTAACAGAAATCCACGTCAGCGCCACGTGGTACCATTCAAAATATGACACGTGGCCATAATATTTTTTTTTTAATTTTAAGGCTTTTTTTTTAAAAATAATAATAATAATAACAATAATTTTTGGGGTGGCTCTTTTGGACCACATCTGTGGCCCATGCCGATCTAGGAGCGGCCAAACCACCATCGTGGCTCATGGGGTGGTTTAGCCACCACAAGCGCAAAACGGGAAGCAAAAAAATTTGAGGGTTTTGGAGGGTTTTGTCTTGGGGTGGTCGAACCACCCCTGTGACCCATGGGGGTGGTTCGGCCACCCCAAGGGCAAAACGGGAAGCAAAACAATTTGAGGGTTTTGCCTTGGGGTGGCCAAACCACCCTCAAACCGACCGATCTGGTGGTGGCCGAACCACCCCCGTGGCACAGGGGGGAGGTTCGACCACCCTAAGGGCAAAAAGGGAAGCAAAAAAATTTGAGAGTTTTGCCTTGGGTTGGCCGAACCACCCCCGTAGGCCACGAGGGTGGTTCAGCCACCCCCAAATCAGCCGATCTCGGGGTGGCCGAACCACCCCTGTGGCCCATAGGGATAGTTCGGCCACCTCAAGGCAAAACGGGAGGCAAAAAAATTTGAGAGTTTTGCCGTGGGGGTGGTTTGCCAAATGGGTTAGCTGGCTACCCTCTTGTGGCCAACCACCCCTACAATTTTTTTTAATTTTTTTTTTTTTTAAAAAAAAAAAAAAAGCCTCAAAATTAAAAAAGAAAAAAAAAAAAGAAGGTGTGGCCACATAGCACTGACGTGGATTTCGGTTAGTTTTGGATGAAAAAAGAAACGGATGTACCATTTGCATCTTTTTCTATAGTACATGTATCACTTATGATAAAAAGTAAAACTGAAGAGATAAAAAATAAAATTTGCAAACAACAGGAGGCAATTTTGCATTTAACCCAAAAAAAAAAAAAAAAAAAAAAAAAAAAAAAGGCTTTGGTATTGTGATGATGGTGGTTGACAGTGTCCTGCAACTAGAGGTGTGCGCGGCGACTGCCTATACCAGTGGTGTTTGTTTTGTGGAGTGATCCTTGCACAATACACTTTACACAACACAATCACATTGGGTGGAACTCATGTAGTGGGTCTCACTCACATGAATCTCACCCCATGTGAGTGTATTGTATAGTTATTGTGTAAAGTGTGTTGTGTAAACATTATTTCCCGTTTGTTTTAAGGGTGTAAAGCTGGCCGGTAACCGGTAATCGGCCAACTGGTTTGGTACCGGAGTGGTTACTGGTTTTAAAATATATTGAAACTGGTTATAATCGGGAACTATATATATATATTTAAAAAACTAAAATAATAAAATCTTGAGTTTTACACTTTTACTTCCATTCCAATTTAGGCTAACATATTGGGCCAAAAAAATGTTGAAATATTTTTTTAAAAGGCTAAAAAAGTTTAAATTAAGCCAAAAAAGTAGGTCCAATACCCCCTATGGCCCATGGGGGTGGTCCGGATAACCAGGTATCAACCAGTAACCGCCGGTTATTAAATAACCGATTAACCGACTACCCAATTACGATTATCGGTTTTAACTAATAACTAGTAACGGTAAACGGGTTTTCATCCCTAGTTTGTCTAAAGGGGCGAAATTTATGTTTTTTGGAAACCCTAAGTGAAATTCTCAAAGAGTCGAAGTTTGAGAGAGAGAAAAATATATATTCTTCTAAATTTTAAAAAATTATATATAATATATATAATAATATAATACTAAATAAATGGACGGCTAGTATGGTCAAGCCATATTTTTATTCTCCTTTTCTTTTTTAAACCTCAAGTAAATTTTAAAATCATCGTTGAATTTAAAACGAATTATTACTAAATTTTATTTCGGTAATTTAAAAAAAAAAAATCAATTTAGATTAATAAATAAATAAAATAAAAGAGCATTACTCTTTTAATCCCGCCCACTCAAATTAATGATAGGAAAAACGGCCGACCATTATCCTTAGTGATCGAAGGGTGGAGCCTACTGATCAGTGACCCCCTACCAATAATTCCATAGAAGGAGATAGCTAGTCTATATTAAGATCAGCGATTGTTAAGGTTAGAGTCATAATTAAACATCGTACTAAAATGGCTTGCATGCTTATTTTCAAGAGATCGCTTTCTCAGCCTGTCCATATCAAGAGTAGTAGTTTGTGCTTCACCAAATTTTGAAATGATTTGAGAGACAAAGCTAACAAATATAGTAAGCACTTAGGATTTATTTATTTCTAAGCCAATGACTATATATATATGAATCTGAAACATCGGACTCTACAATTTCAATTCCATAACAAGAAAGACAATATAATAATAACCACTCAAACTAGAATACATAAAACAAGACATCATTTCAGGAAAAGAAAAAAGAAAAAAAAAAGAAAAAAGAAAAAGAAGAAGACATGATTTGCAAGAGCAGAAGATTATGATGATCATGATCATCAGGTCCTGAAGTCTATGGCCATGGCGGTGCTGAGATTGACTGGGTTAATGTACTTGGTGGTTCCAGTCATGATTGCTTGTACGATCAGCCTGTTGGCCTTTTCAGATGGATGAAATGCATCCCAAAACGCAAACAAATCTCTGTTCGGGCACAGGTTGGACACTGGCGTGCATAGCCCGATCCCGTTGTATGGCCCTTGCCCGCAGCATGCTATCTTTGATGATACAAATCCTGCCAAACCCATTAAAATCATGTTATTATTACTCTCTCATCTACAAACCCACTTCTGCAGGCTGGCAGGCTGGCAGCAATATTGGATTGATCAGATGGTCATGTTATCTGAATCCTTTTTCTTTTTTTCTTTTTTCTTTTTTCTTTTTTTTCTTTCTTTCTTTCTTTTTTTCATCTTCTGAGCATTGCCTACAGTTACTGAAAATGCAGATAAATATTTCGTACGTGTAGATAAATATAGTCGTACGTGTAGATAAATATTAATGGAAGAACTAACGAAACCTGGCCATAGTAAATATATTTCGTATCATGCATGCTTTTAAGGGTGCCTTTGCCTTCTTAATATCATGAATAATTAATGCTGTACTTTTGAATCTTTACTGTTTACTTTTTAACGTGACATTACACAATTGAATTTTAAACGGGTCGGTCTATATATATAATATATATTAGTGGTAATTTTTATCAGAGTAATTAACACTGATCTCTTAAGCCACCTAACTCCCAGTGGTCCACAAACTCCCTCTTCAATTACTAGCTAGCTGTGTATGCTATTCTTGAATTGCGTTCTCTCCATAATATGTGATCCAAAACTTTTTCCAAACTTTGGAATCTAATTTTGTCCCGAAGAGTTTGATTAAAGTATTATTAAATAATTAAATTTATTTATTCTTACTAGTTTAAACTTTTAAAATAAGTAATAATTTAAAATGATATGATAATAGATGTTTTGAATTCGAACCATGTTTTTATTTATTTATTTTTTATTTTAGTTAAATATTTTACGTGTTGTGTATTACCTATTAAAAAATAATTTAAGCAAACACATAAAAAGGAATGTTAAATATTAATTAAATGAATAAATGATGATTTATAATCTCGCGTTGAACAAAAGATTTTTGAAGGTTGACATACGTACCATACGCTTGGGGATCGCTAATGAAATCCATGTGCATGTCAAAAGCATTTGCGAAAATAAACACATCCGAGCCAATCTCATTGTTGAGATCGTTGATCAGTTGAGAGAGTCGTGGGTTGAACAAGTTTGTGGCTTCTTGCAGCTGCGGTGCGCACTCGCCATTTATGCTACGCATGGCCAGTTCTGCTGGCACGCAGCCCATTGGTCCAGTGCCCGTCACCAAAACCCTCCGTCCTCCCAACTCATATATCCTCTACATTAATTTTCAAACACAAGTCATGATCATCAGCTACATAAATTAATAATTAATAGTGTTTATTCATCAGGCTATTATTCAAGTCTTTTCCCAAGGGGGAGAGAGAGAGAGAGAGAGAGAGACAGGAGAGCGTGGTATTATTTTTATTGGTTCCTTACAGGCACAATCCTTGTTGACCTCACCAACCAAATTTCTTTCAATAACTCCCTGCCTCCCTCACGTACCTCACATAAATCTGTCATAAATTTTGCATAAATGCGTCGATCCCCACTTCATTACTTTCTTCCTACTTTCCTGTGACCATTGTTCAGAATCTCTTGACATCTATTTATGGTGTTACGTACTTGCAACGATTATCATTATACGTGATACACTAATGCACACTAATGCACACTAATGCTACTGGCATGGTTGATTTAAAAAGCAACTCAAAATATGTTACGTTAATCGACATAAAATGAGTGTGAAGAATAATATTAAGCTATGTAAAAATAATGAGATATATATGTTCTACATTCACCGGTATTACACTCTTAAAAGATCAACTTTTTATTAGATGAGTACTAATTAGACACATCTGTCATTGGATTACATGCTTTTCTTATAAGTGATGGAATTATCAAACTATTAAAAGTGATTAAGCATTATAAGATTAGCAAAACATTACACCAACCTAACTTGAAAGTAGAAAAATAAGATATAAATTTAATTACCCTTAGAATTTTTCTGTACTCTGAAATGAGATAGGCAACGTAGTCTGGGAGAGAAAATTGGCGAGATCTTGGAGAGAATGGAATTAAGAAGTAGTTGTTCACGAAGTCGTTGCCTCCTACGGTAATGAGGATCAGCGCGTCGTTTACAAGCTGCTGAGTTTGCTCGGGTCCAATGAGAGCGCTCACCCGTTCTTGGTATTGTTCAAAGTACAACAATTGTTGGAACATTCGGATTACGAATAGCTGCAAATTAATTAATTAAACAAAACAATTCTCGACAGTGATAACTTTAGTTGCATAATTAATTCATGTACCCTTTTGCTTATTCTATACTACCTATTAAAAGATCATAAATAATAAAGAGTAATGTTATTTAATAAATAGACTATTATACAATTGTCATATAATTGAGATGATGTGACCACATTAAAAATTAAAAATTTTATATTTTATATTTTTACAAAATATTGATCTAAGTGTTGTTTAGTAGCCTACTAAATAGCATTAATAAAACGTAGAGTAATGTTAAATACTAAACATACCCCGTCCGTCTCCGGTGAGACCTGGTAGAATGAAAGTGAGATGGATCGAGGTGGATTATTTAGTATTACTTTACTCTAAACATAATAAAACAGGATAATTAATACAGTTTTAGTTGAAAATGAAAACATTAATAATAATAAATATAATAACGACAACAGCAAAAATAATAGGGTTTTTTTTTTCTGCTAAAAGAATAATAAGAATAATTAGTTTGCTTTGGCTTTTACAATATATATATATATATAGACTTACAAATTGAATTCCGGTGTCATTGAGAATCCCAATCCCAGCAGAAGCAAAGTTAGCACCGACGAGCAGTCTTTCTCCGTTGAGCTCTGGGCTCAAGTATGGCAACGTGGGTTCCGAGCCAATTTGCTCACCTGACAAAACATGTAGGATGACATTAATAATCTAGTAATAACAAAAAAAAAAAAAAAACAGTTCAGTGAACTAAATCATGGACGACAACAAATAACACAAATGTACGTAGAACCCTACTGATAATATCCGGGATGTTAAGCCCGTTTGAAAAACGGCCGGTAGGTCTGTGAGTCGGGTAGTCAATGCCGTAAGGGTACGAGTCGGCACGGGCAGTGGTGGCGAGGTAGTCATTGTTTCCATTATCGACTAGCGAATCGCCGAAAACGATGAAAGCTCGAGCCTCGGCTTGGGAAGAAAGAAAAACCAGAACTAAATTTAGCAAAGAAAGGAGGAGGAGAAAGCTGCTGTCCATTGGGATGGGTGTCAGAAGCTCTTATGTGAGCACTAGCTAACTGATAATGTGAGTGACTCAATACGTCCGCGCGGTGGGTTTATATAAGCTTCACTCTGCTTCTTTATTTATATCACATTAAATTGTCTGTGCTACCACCAGTGAATAGAGACAAGGACCGCCATTAGGATAGTAAGAGAATCTTGGTGAAGAATTATTTTGGCATTGTTGAACTATTCACCATGACACCATGAATTTTCCATTTCGTTTGATAATTAAATGTGACAGTCTAGCAATGGGCAGGGCTTGGAAGCTCCATATTAGTGAAATTTTTTTAAAAAAAATTAACAAAAATACATGAAACAACATACGTCAATTATAACTCTGACAGCCATTCTCGATAATCCCCACAAGTCAACAGCAAGTCAAGATACATGCATTAGAATCACAAAAAAGAACTTGTTCTTTTTTTTTTTTGTTTTTTTTTTTTTTGGGAAAAAGTTTCTTAAACTATCAAACTTTTAACCGAGATAGTATCCTCCCCAAACCAATAAAAAAGTTATGAGTTTGGATCATGCCTCCTTCTTTTACCATATATTTTAGTTAAATATTCCACATGTTGAACGCCACTTAGCTTATTAATAAAAAATTTGAACTCACACGGGGTGATTTAACATGGTATCAGAGCAAAGGTTCTAAATTCGAATTATCTCTTCATTAATTTACCTGTCATTGCAATTAAATATTTTATATGTTGGACATCACCTATTAAAAGGGAGTTTGAGACCACACGTGAAAAGAAGTGTTATAGTATTGATTAAATGGTTAAATTTATCCCGTCCTATCAACTTAGGCTTTTAGAAAAAATTGTGATTTAAAATGTTATGTTTAACATTATATTAAAGTAAAAGTCCTGATTTCGAACATTGTCTCCTTCATTTACCTCTCATTTCAATTAAATAGTCTCACGTATTATAATGGAGTTTGACCCCATATGTAAGGAAGAGTATTAAAGTATTTATTGAATTTTCATTTTTCTATCAGTTTAAGCTTTTGGGATAAGTGATGATTTAATAAAAAAATCAAACCCCTAACCATTTGGGGTGGCTCGACCAGCCCATGCTTGTTTCTCTTGCACCATGTTTAGATTTTACAATTGGAGAAAACCCAGCACTCTTGGGCAAGTTAGGACCAAATTTCACATATAATTTGGATTCGACCGACTAACCTCATGCAAAAGAGTCGTCGGTGGCTCTACAATTTGGAACATTGGAGTCACCTTCTTGCTCGAGGTTGAATCAGAGTTCATGCAATCTTTATGGTATTTGGCGAAAAGTCGTGTATTCTCAACTAATGATTCTCGATAAAGCTTCTCAAGCTTTTGCATTTTCCCCAACTAATCTGGCCTCATTGAGAGGATTGCAAACTCACTATCCAAATCGGCTGTGAAGGATTCATTGCTTGCATCACTAGCCTTTAGAATCGGACATATCCGAATACCACCCAACATTTGGGCAAAGGTGGTGGTCGAGCCACCCCCCATTCTAACATTGCACTTAACATGATAAAACAATACTAGTCAAAAGTACCACAAATAGCACATAAGTAGCTATATATCAAAAGTACATAAAACATATCTAACTACAGATACACTCCAAAATATAAACATTTTCAAGATATTTACAACAAATTAAGAAAACCTTATCCATAATACCCTAAACAGGTATATGGATCATCTTCACTCACTTCTATACCCGCATCAACATCTATGTAATTGTAGTGTTACTACATTTACATAGGCGGCTTAATGAGTCCACAATCTCGATTTGTATAAGAATTACTAAGCATTTCAATATGAGCCATCTTTTTCGAAAATATCCCTAACATGGTGATTATAATAACAGCTATGTTGCGTTTACCAAAAATAATCATTTTATATAATCCATAGCTAGCTGATAAGATAAGGTCATAGAGTTGTTTAATAATACAGAATAAAATCCACTTATCTTTTCCTTGACATTTTTTGTTAATACGTATAGTTGTATACATATATCAATATACATGTTACTTGCATCTTATAAAATGCATATGTATATAATTATAAAGTAATGAAACAGTTCACAAATCACAAAACATATAATCACATTATTCCTTATATGCAATGCAATCTTCGCTCATTTTCCTATTAGAGGCTCTGTTGGCTCCTTCGGATTTCTAATGGACTGAAACCCTTCGTTTACTACTATCAAGAGACACCTTCGACACCTCGGTTAACGTCTATAGAAGATACCTTCAGCTCCTTGTTTGAACATCCTTTTTGGATTACTTTCTTGCTTCTTAATTAATCTGGAATGCACATTTGGCTTCCACAATTAACATAAAAACACCCTCTAGCTTTACATTCAACTTTATCAAAGACCTTATACTTTTTTATTTAACCTCGAAGGCACTTTCAACTTCCATAGTTAACATATGACAACTTTATGGCTTCATATTTAACTTATGAAGACCTTCTGGCTTCCCAATTTTATTATCTCTTATTCTCATTGTTCAACAGTATGCAATAACATGTCTGTCTTAAAACACATTCTTTTGTTCTCATAATCATCCCCTTTCATTTCAACACATGTGAAAATAATTGAAAACATATAATCATGTTATTCATAAAATATTCAGGCTCATTTAATTGTACCCACATGCAACAGTATATTAGTATAATCTTAATTTTAAAAATCTAATATCTAGACCATTGATTATTTGCCTTATACTCTATCTAAAAATGGATGGCATAACGACATATATCTAAAATGTCATAATGTCATTCGGACATCATAACGACATGTTTACAATGTTATAATACAACCTGGACATTATAATGACTATGTAGCTTTACCACGTGTTTTCACACGGGCATTACTATGACATTAAATATAATATTTATCTATAATTTCTAACATTACTTGGGAATGAGAATGACACTATTGTAAAATACCTAATAATATTTAGGCAGTACAATGACACATTTGTAATATTTTAAAAGAATAATTGAATATAATATCCTTCCTTAAGATATTCAATCACACTTTTCCGAGCAATTTAGACATTATATCTACATAATTTAAATTCTAATAACTAGAATTGACATAAACTAAGGATAAAAGAATTATACCTAGCACTCTCACTTCAAGTAGCTCCAAAACTTATTACTATTCTAAATATTTCTCACTTCTTTTCTTTTTTCTACCTTACACTATGTGTGTGTGAGAGAGAGAGAGAGAGAGAGAGAAAGAGAGAGCTAATTTTTTTTTTTTTTTAATAAAAAATAGTGCTGCAATTCAGCCTATTTATAGGCAGACAGTTTGGAACAAATATGTAATTTTGCATAAAAACCAGGCGGTGGGACACTTCGAGAATTCACTTGAAAATTATCAAAGTTCAAACTTTGATTTTCTTAACACTACCCGAAAATACTAGAAAGTAGAAACACCTACAAACTAATGAAAAACTGTTTATCCACAAACCACATGAGTCTTCTAACCATGGGAAGATGCATCTACCTTATTCATCCTAAAGTGAAAACAATTTTATAAAATTTATTTAACCATTACATTTGGTAGGAGCTTAGAAATAACTTTTCTCTTATTATGCAAGTGGAAAAAGTTGAGAACAATCCCACGTGGATTATTGCTTCTACTTGTTTCATGATGTATTTTACCACTTAAAATTTAACAATAGGCTAACTAAATGAGCTTTCAACTTATTCGGTTACTCATTGTTTCTTTTTAAGCTTAGCTCGAACCAACTATTTCTTAGTTCAAATTGAGAGTTAAAAATATATTTGCTCTAATTTAATACCAATATTTATACCAAAATATTTTTAGTCATCCTAAGAAATTCCTTGGGTGTTACATTCTCCCCTCCTTATTGGAATATTGTACTCGAAATTTAAGTGTAATATAATATATATGGATACAAGCTTAAAACTAAATAATAATATTCAAACATAATTAAAACATCACTTACTTATTCCTTTTGAGTCCATCTTCAAACAAATGTGGGTATCTATTTCTCATCTCTTGTTCAAGTTCCCATGAAGATTCTTCCACGCCATGATTCCTCCATAGTACTTTTACGAGCAGAATGGTCGTTATTCTTAGTTGTTGCTCTTTAAAATCCAAGATTTGAATCGGCATTTCTTCGTATGTTAAGTTGATCTTGCTAGGGGTGCGAACTCGTAGCTAACATCGTTGGTTGTCTAAATCTCTCCCCAAAAAAACTGCATGAAATTTATTTAGACCTTATATGTCTTTTCATTCTTTAGAGCCTACTCTTGCTGGAGTTGTGGCTGAGTCAGATTCCATAACCTCTGCTAATCTCCGAGCTACCTTTCCTTCAGCTTGTAACAAACGCTCTCAAAAGCCATTATTTGATCGTTAACGGCCTGTTTCGGCTATTTGGTGGACGAATGCCTTATTGGAGCCGTTTCCAGGCCTTACTTCTTAGTCAGATTTCCCTTCTCGTAACTCTCTCCATTCATTGAGCCACCTTCGGTTTCCTTAAGGCGCTCTTCCTTAGCACAAGCACTAAGCTATAATAATTTATTTCCCTATGGTCAAGCTATTTCACTCCTTACTGGTCCACAAAATTTCCAAGATCGGAAAAGTGTGACGTTTCTTCTCGACTCTTTGTAATGTTAGAAGGTGCAAAATTAATAGGTGTTGGAGCTACTACAATTGCTTTAGCAGGAGCCGCCGTCGGCATTGGAAATGTATTCAGTTCTTTGATCCTTTCTGTATAACGCGAAACCCATCATTGGCTAAACAATCATTTGGTTCAAAGAAGCAAGCTAGTCCCCAAAAATGCCCATTCGTTTCGTTTGTGTTGGGGCTAAAAATCTTCCTTGTTGATACTTGTAGGATTACACTTGAAAAGACCTTTAAAGAGAGAGAGATGAACCCGCAGCCAATGACTTTGAGAAATCACAAAAAGTGCATAGAGCTAACCCATCTAACAAGTAAAAAGCTAACCATATTAGTAGTTTTATACAAAGATAGAGCGGACAAGAAGATAGATCGATAAAAGCTTCTTCTTCAAGGCTTTTTAATGATCTTCTACGGGGCGTTTACTGTACCTCAAGAGGATAAAAGGTAGAGCTACAGGAAGCAGTAGTTAACTTTCTTTCTTATCTTAAGAGTAGCTTCTCAAGGAATAACTTTCCCTAAAGAAGAAGGAGCACCCATCTACTCAAGAAGTAATGGAGGCCTTATAGCAATTTCAGCAAACTCATTTGCTTATTGGTCCAAGTAGGCATTAACATCTTGTAGCGACTAGGCTACTTGCTGAAAATCTTACTAAAATTTGAAGTGTGCACATTTCCACCTTTTTGGAACTTCATGTTTCAGTTTTTCCTCTTCTATCAATTGTTTTGATTCTTTCTTTTGAACTATTGATTTACGTAATTGGAAGTAACCAATTCCTGTAACACAAGCCATATACAAAATATACATCAAAAGGGACCATCCAAGCCCTATGCCACTATGACCCGAGCGACATGCATTAGTCGTAGTACTTTACATAATTCGCCACGAAGTCATCCTACGCATCATGTGTACCTGCAGCCAAAGGAGCTTCATCTATACCATTGTAGTGGTAGCCACATCTGTATAGGTGAAAGTATGAGTTCACTGCCTCAGTAAATAATATCGAGGCCTCAATGGTATAAGACTCACTAAGTAAACAATGCACACAAACATACATGCATGCAACATTCAATAATATTATTCTCAAATCATTATATTCACACACCAACACATCATCAAATACAAGTCACACCGTTCATCACACTCTTATAGATTATCTCAGTTTCCGATAACAATATACCACACTCTTATATATTATCTCAGTATCCAACAACAATATACCACACATGCTAGAAGCAATACCCCGGACTTACCAACTCCGCAGCTAGAAGCTACAACCCTAGACTTACGCATAGAACTCAAGAATATCAACTCACATGTGCTAGAGCTACAACTCTAGGCTTACCATTAACACCGCCCGTAAAACTATAACCCGTAAGGCACACCACTCAGCTAAGAGCTACTTCCCTATGGCCTACCACACATCTCAGCCAAAAGCTACTACCATATGGCCTACCAACTCATAAGTGCTAGGAGCTACAACTCTAGACTTACCTTGCTACACCCGTAAGGCTATTACCCGCAGGGCACGCCACACATTGCTAGAGGATATACAGCCCCTCAGGTCCTTAATGCACAATGCCAAAGAATATGCAGCCCATCAGGTCTTTTACGCTCAATGCACAAATGCTAGAAGCAACAACTCTAGACTTATTACCAACACCGCCCGTAAAGCATTCCAACTTGCGGGGCACACATCTCAGCCAAGAGATACTACCCTATGGCCTACCATTGAGCTAGATGCTACGACACTAGACTTACCATTTGCCAACTACCAAGTCCTCATTATACCAAAGCATCCACACCATTTCCATATTATTACACATATATTCTCAAACATCTTTTTTTCAACACATACCACAACAAAATCACATTTAACACATAATCTCATACTACTCAAACCATCAATCCAACTTCATGTTATTCAACCCCAAGCAATTTCAAGCATATCAATATAAACTTATCATCACAATTCTCAATCCAATATCTCACAACTCAATCACATGTATTTTTATCCTCAATTCCATAATCATAAATACAACCCAATATCATCAACATCCATTTATCATCACAATTCTCAATCCAATATCTCACAACTCAATCACATATATTTTTATCAACAAATTCCATAATCATAAACACAACCAAATATCATCAACATCCATTTATCATCACAATTCTCAATCCAATAATTTACAACACAATCATATATATTTTTATCAACAAATCCATAACCATAAATACAACCAAATATTATCAACATCAACTCATCATCACAATTCTCAATCCAATAACTCACAATTCAATTACATATATTTTCATCAACAAATTATCAATATGTAAATCTAAGTTCCTAGGGTTCCTCAGAAAGTAGAATACTCACCTTAGGCCGCATGTTCACCAATTCCAAAGGCTCAAAGTTCAATTTGCAAAGTGCCACTAAAACATAACACAAAATACATCATTTAGTTTCCTATTCATTAATCAGACTAAATAGCACTTTCAATCGCTCAAAGGCTATGTCACAATTTACCCATATAAATCAAGGGTTTCTAAACACGTACCTACAATTATAATACACTAATCCAACCACAATAATATTAACCCATAGGTATTTACTTAGGGTTAATCACATAAAACATCACTTAAATAAAATACCCAGGGTTAGGGTTTAGGGAAAAACTTACCCAAAGTTCACCAAACCAAAACCCAAGGTTTGGGCAGCCTCAAGCAACCTCCAAATAGCCAAATACCTAAAGAACAATAGGATTAAACTCACATTTATAAGATTTTACCCAAAAATCTCAAAAATATGAATTTAGTGATTTACCTCAAAACGACCGATCAAAATGTAGATCTACACGCGTAGATCAAGCTCTAGAAGCCGAATTTGAGTTTGAACCAATGGATTTTCGTGGATTGACGTTTTAAGGTGAAAAACTAGAGGAAAATCGTGAGTGTATGGGAGAAATTCGGAGAAAATGAACCAAAAGTGGTTTTGTCTCACGCTTAAGTCCAAGGCCCTCCGAACGGAATAAGCATGTGTTCGGACGCACGCACAATTGATGCCACATGCTTCATAAGGAATTCATCCGGACGGAATAAGTGAACGTCCAGACGCACGTGCATTTGTGGTGTCACATGACTTGCCGACACAGTCATTTGAACCGAATAAGTGACCGTCGGGACACGCCTCTTTCTTCAGTAGGCGTGCACCTATTGGTTGATCCTCCAAACGCTAGTCCAAAGCCGTCCGGACGCCAGTCCAGGAAATGCCACTTTAAGCTGTTTCTAAGTGTTTTCTACGCGTCCTCTTGCATTTTCTAGGCATCTAATCAATCCTAGTCATTTATCCACTAGATTTTACTCTTAAAATGTTATTTAATATTTGGGACATTACATTAAGTGTTGATTCCAAGAAACTCTTTGTGTGAAGATTATTGGAAAGATGATTCAAGCCCACAGATCAACGTGTTGTGACTATACAAACAGAAGACACAATTGAATTCTACCAATGGGGTTCACTAAGGAGTTCATTCTCTAAAAAATGGCCAACAAAGGAGTTGGAGCAGAGACATATGAGTAGCAGGTCGTCCTATAGGCTATCATGGTAAAATTACTAGGGTGCAAGTTTTTCTACTTTTGTAGTTTGTTCTTCTTGATGTGGTCTTGACTATATCAATAATAAAATAATCACTCACAATAGAACGAATCTTTGTATGATAGGTCTATGTGAGGGTGTCAAACCTCAAGAACTGTTGGTTGTTGTTAAGTTACTAAAATTAATTCTAATATAATTCAGAAAAGATGTTTGATTTTTGTTTTGCAATTGAAACTAATTAAGAACGTAAAAATAGAAGTAAGATAGTTGGAGAAGATATAGGGGATTGATTTCACCACTAACTGCATAATAATGGTAAATTGCATTTAACATAAGAATTTCACTTACGTGAATGATATAACTTGTGTGTGTGTGTGTGTTTGTCAAGCATCCAATGATGTCGTCAAGAAAATTCTTTTATTAAGACATAAGAATAACCCATCTTCGATTAGTACGGATCATCCACCTAACCACTAAGATGTGGTACGTTCCGTCTTCCTTAGGTATGAGCTATCA
The DNA here is from genome assembly GCF_958979055.1 of Alnus glutinosa. Taxonomy (NCBI): domain Eukaryota; kingdom Viridiplantae; phylum Streptophyta; class Magnoliopsida; order Fagales; family Betulaceae; genus Alnus; species Alnus glutinosa. The sequence goes on from NC_084897.1 coordinate 15,348,527, forward strand.
AAGATCTTAATTAGCATACACGTAATCAAGGGATGAGTATAACTCATGTTTCAGCAAGCATGAATTGTTCTACCTAAATTAAACTAACTAGGGTGTAGAACAATTCATCCTTCCTAGGCGTGACTTATCAAACCCTCTTAATTTCGTGTCCATTAAAACCGTTGTAAAACCATCCTTTTTACAATCACAGAAAATATGAAGGTTGAATTTAATATAAATAAACAACTTTCTAAGACAAGATAAGAGGTTTGTCAAAATTGAATATAAATATTTAAGTACAATCTCAAGATTAAACAACCATAATTCATGTTCATAAAATTCTCAAAAAAAAATACAATTACACTATTATTACTTAGAAAGGGTTACATCAATACCCTATGGATCAGTTAGCCCATGGAGGTGCTGGAAACCAGCCCTATTCATCCCAAGAAGCTGCCGGAATTTCTGCACTTTTCTCCCAAAACCTAGCCACTAATTTAATCGATTTCTACTATGTAATGTGGCTTGCTCTAATGCACGAATTTATGGTATATTTATAGAGTACAAGAGGAACCCTAGTCCAATTTGTGGTCTTTTTAAACTTCTAGTCCAAGTAGGAAAGAGAAAAATTCTTTCCTTTTCTGATTCTACCTTGCTGTCAGTTCTGCTATATGAATGCACTTGAGCCCAATTGTTGCTGCGCTCGAGCCTATTATGAGGTGTGCTCGAGCTAATCAAGGTGGTGTTGCGCTTGAGCCCTTTGGGGTGCGCTAGAGCATTTTGCCTTGCAAAGTGCTGAATTTGAAGCTTTAAGACCGAAGGATTTACTTGTGTTTTTTCCTTAGATACTTGAGAATGCTTAAAACATAAAAACAACACAAAACATTATATCACAATGAAACTCTGAGCCTAACATATGCGATTTAAGGGGTTTGAATGTGCAACATTCAATACCCATCACTTCTAATTGTAGAGTGGAATCCTGGATTTGACTGCCACAGAGAGGTTTATCCTTAGTGCAAGGTTTTTCTCCATGTCAACAAAAATTGTGTGTTGTGCGAATGTTATTTTTGTTGGCTTGTTATTTTAGAATTGCAATAGTTCATAATACTATCGTTTATTAACCGTTGTTTGGTTGTTGTTATTCCATTGTGATTGAGGTCAAAACTGTGGTTTATTACCATTCAATCTCTCTAAGGTTGAGACGATTAAACATTTTAATGTTCAGCACAAACCTAGTAAAACAATTAGGAGCAGTAGCTAGGATTTTAAAAAATCTAAAACTACATGTGGTAGCCAATTCCCATCATTTAGGGTACAACTACTTAGGCAACACTCCATCCATGAATCAAATCCATGGTTGGCTGTCCAATGTACCTTAATTATATGTCTTACCCGTAATTAACCTTGGTGTAGTATTTTGGTTAATTATATGTCGCTTTTTAAATATTTGAGGCAAGATTGAAAAGCATGTATGCTTCAAGGAGGTTAAATGTATTTTTTCCAACATTTTAAGATCACATAAATAAATTAGGGTTAGGGTTTGGAGAATTAAGGTTAGGGTTTTATAGAAAACCATAAAACTGACTTATCAAAAAGAAGAAAACCCTAAAACTAATCCTAGGTTTGTCGCCCCCGAGGGGTGTGAGGCACCCTAGGCCCTTTTCCTTAGGGGGTGGCAGCATCCCCTAAGCTGCCGAACACCACCCTAAACAATGGGTTGGACTCGTGGCTAACACCAAGGATGGCCACGGGTAGAATCAGTGGCCTCCTTGCATGCATGTAGCCATGAAAATCAAACCTTTTTATTTTAAAAACATGTTTCAATGATCAAAAACTCTTTTGAATCATTGACTACAATTAAAACATGCAAACAAAATATCAAAACATGTATCTTATGAAAGGAACTTGAAAACAATTTTCAAGGACTTCAAGAACACATGAAATAAACTCGTAACTCGATTCCACTATGATCCAAACATGTTAGACACGTTATATAACATATACCATAACCAAATAAATAAACTTTATTGAGTTATCCATTATAATTAAATCATACAAGTTTATGCAAGTTGCTGGAATTCACAATTCCAGACATGTTGCCACATTGAAAACAATTAGAAAGCGTGTTTAGAATGATTCTAAAACACTGGCCAAAATATTTGAACATATATAAGGCGCCGTAAAAAATCAAAACTAGATTACATGCTGCTGTAAAATTTTACTACATTGTTTTGAATGGAACAATTTAATAAAATATCAAACGTGCTCCATATCACTTGGAAGGATCCAATCAAGGTCATAACATATTAATAAACATGTGAGAGGACCAAGCCACACCAAATCGTAAAACACAAAGTTCATACATGAAGTTTCACAAATTTCCATCTAAACCATGTTTTCTTTGAAGTTGGCTTTGATACCATTTGTTGGGATCATGTACATTATATGCACAATAGAATAATCTTGCAATCACTTAAGAATACATGGCTAGATCATACATAAAAGTTAAATTAACAAAAAGATGACTTACTTAATGTTTCTGCCACTTCTTGGGCTTATTACTATTTTGATTTTCTTTTCTCTTCTTGACAAACATGCTGGGATTGGGGTTTTAGAACCTTTAAGTCTTCTACTTAATGACTAAAGATGACCAAAAGAATGGGCTCTCGAAACTCTGTCTCTCAACTCTTGAGAATACAGAATTGTATTATGTGTTAACTCTAGACAACTTTGTGCATCCAATGCGTTAGAGGCTTCTTATTTATAGGCAAGTGTACCGTTGGAGATAAAGTAGAAAAAACCTTGCCTCCAAACACTCATGAGGCACACAACTAGGCTAGGGTTAAAAAACTCTAGCCTATATCTCATAAAACCGGCCATGTTAGGATTAAAATCCTAGCCCATGTTTTAAATCTAAACCAAGCCATGCATGTATTAGAAGCCTGTGCACTTTGGTCAATTTATATCAGCTTGAAGAGTGACTCAAAGGAAAAATATAAATTAGCTCCAATAGGCTTATGACACATGTCATGACTTGTAATTAAGTTCCTATTAATTACAATTTATTCCACTAAACAATTGTAATTGCATTCTAGTTATAATTTTTTGATTTATTCAATTAATCTCATTTAGTATACTTATATTTTACATGTGATGCTTCCATTAAATATTTCGTAGTCGAATAAAAGTCATAAAATGACTGTCACTTCTTATCCTTGATTACCCAATTTAATCCCTTAATTATCTTTGTGCTTGTGAAATATCATTTCATCTTATACATAAAGTTTTAGTAACTCTTAGTAAAACACTCAGACTTAAGATCAAGAATAATCAATTCCATTAAATCTATCTTAAAGGGATACTTCTTATCTCAAAAGGTTTTGGATTCCTTCTTGAGGACTTGTGTTCCCACATTGCTACATATAATAACCCAACACACCGAGAATTTTGACCGTAAAAGGTTTCACTCCTAAATGCATCAAAGTGACTTTCACTTTACATTTGTGTTCAAAATCCTCTTAGGATTGGGAGTCAATGTTATAAGTAGACGTCACTTCACATCATTCCTTTGACAGTGTTGTAAAATAATGATCACTCACATGGCTCGTTCAATGCATTGTATCCACACCAACACATCAACCTGAAGTCCCTACTTCACATTGATGTGTTATACCATTATTAAATGGAATGCACAATCCCATTACTGACTATGAACGATAATTTATAAGCTACATGATTTATGAACTTAGATCTTCTGTGTGATAATCTTATTACTCACACCTAAATCATATTTAATGTAACCTACAAAGATTACATGTGCATGATAAACAATAATCAGTTGATAGCATACATGTAAACAATTATATATTCGCAATATTCATTAAATAGATAAGTGAATAAACAACTTTATTATATTAAAACTAAAATGTCATACAAAATAATTTGATTTTAGGGCATACATCCTAACAGTAATTTATCTGTTAAATAAGTTATGGGATGTTACAGTGACACATCTAATTAATTATCACTTAATTAATTTCAGGAGCATTACACATTTCTTTTAGGACTCTAGTGTAATTTCTTAAAAAATTCGAGGACGGATCAATAAACAAACTAATGTGTTTGTGATTTGAGAAAAGCTTTCCATATATTGAAGAACAAAGGAAACGGAGATTTAATGCAAACAAGTTGTAAGCATATTAATTAACAAGCTAACTCAACTAGAAACACTCCATAGATACAACCTATCTCCAATGCTTCTTCCACAACAATAGAATTTTTTTTCTCCAAATCACTCACTAATCTCTAGATGGGGTAATAATTTTTTAGACTGGCAAGGATGGTCATTTACCCCCTCTCGACTCCTAGCTTCGACATTAGATGGGTTCCAATTGTCTTTTGTTAATCAAGTCATTCACAAGGAACTAATAATATGCTTTTGCAACTACCACTCTCTTTAATGCTATACAACACAAAGAAAAAAAAAATTGTGAGCTGTATAATTAGGAGAAAATTTAAAGAAACACTTTTTAGCCACTATTGTGTTAAGAGGAATAAAAAAAGTTTTTTCTTTTGTGATTTCTTTTTTTTTTCTGTGATGGTGGGATTTAGGTATATTGGAGCTTTAGATTGAGTGGTTTTTTTTTTTTTTTTCTTCACAACTATTTTTTACTCAAGCTTTTAATAGTAAAATTCTTTATGATCATCTTTAGTCGCGAAAGTAGGCTTGTTCAAACTCAACCATGTAAATCTTAGTGTTTTGCGTGATTGGCTTATTTTATTATCATATTTTCTACTTCTTTGTGATTCAAAATACCACTTTGTCATAGAAAACTAATATTAAAGCTTGAGGGGCTTTTTTTTTTTTTTTTTTTTTTCCTAAATGCCTACTACAAAATTCAAAATAGAAAAGTTTGATGCTCAGTATAGTTTTTTTTTTTTTTTTTAGTCTTTGACACATCAAAATATGTGTTTTGCTGCGAGAACAAGGCTTAGCGAAGATTTTGAGAGAATCAATAATGAAAAACCTGTTGGTGGTGGTATTTGAAAGAAGTTAAAGAGCTCATATATGAAGAAGTAGCTCACATACCGATTGTATTTGAAGCAACATTTATATACGCAAAATTTGAAGGAAGATATGCCTCTTAATGAGCATCTCGATCAATTTAATAAAATTAATATGGATATGAAGAATATTGATATTAAAATTGATGATAAGGATCAAATCTAGATTGTGTTTTTTTCTTTGTGATATTCGTTTGATAATTTTATTAATTTAGTGTTCTATGGTAGAGATACTATCTTCTTATAGGATATTAAGTATATTTTAAATTCTAAATATTAGGCATAAAATTGAATGAAAACAATGATGATGAGGCTGTGAGTAATTTGTTAAAGGTTGTTTAGAAAATTCATCTAATTGTAGATGTCGATCCAGCGAGAATGGTTTAAAAAATGGTAAAGGAGAATCAAGGGGCTGATCATAGTCTAAAACTAAGAAGAACTTTCAGTGTTATTATGGTCACAAATATGGGCCTTACTAGGTAAAGTGTCTGAAGATGAAATATAAAAGGGAAAATAATAAACCAAGTTCCTCTTCTATGGCTAGTTTTCAAAGAAAATTTTGATGGTTCAGAAATTATCCTTACAGTTGATGTTTGGACACAAGTGTTTTTTAAGTTCTTGGGGACTTGTCTCCATCTACTGTCAATGGAGCCTCAAAATTTTGTGTGTCGGAGAGTAGTACCAAAGACTGAGACAAAGAAGTCTTTAAATAGCACTAGGCTATTCTGTAGCGGCGGTGTCCGAGCATGTCATAAAGTCTAGATGGATTTCCCAATTCCATTTATGACTACAAACAATCTTTTAAAAATTACAATGACCTATGATTATGATCTTTTGTGTGATAATTTCATTACTCACACCTTAGTCAAATACATTGTAACTTAGGGTCTTTACATGTATATCATATGAAATATTCAAACATATATGTACATGTAAAGCAATAATATATATATATATATATATATATATATATATATATATATATATATATATATATATATATATATATGTCCAATGTTCAATATTATACAATTTATAAAAAAGCAATATTAATGCAATTAGAGTTTTGGACATCAGTCCAAACATTCTCCCACTTGTCCTTAATTCTAATTGGACACTTATTTGTAATCCGTATTCACAAAATGAAACATCAAATGTTTCACCAAAGCAAGTAACTTGTGAGCAAAATATATCAAAACTTAGTCACAATAGAATCATGCCACCTCATTACCTCCCTGAGAGACTCTCCCTACGAGACATCTTCTCACTTGAGATAAGTTTTGTGTCTCTATGAGTCGCAAAACATTCTTGGCCTAGTATTGAGTTAACAACCATTTTGTTGCTATACCTCTCCAACTAACTGTTTTACCTACAAAAGTAACCACCTTTACTTTTTAGGTAAAACTTTATAAGACTTGTCAATAATCCATTCATCATATGTCTGGATTTTGACTATTGATAGTACTCCTACATCATCATCAATGATTATGGTCTTATCAAGTCTATGTATTACCATTTTACTTAATATCTCTCGTACTCATGGCTATATCCAAGTCTTTGATCTAACATTTGACTTCTTAGATCAAACTTGATATTCCAATACTTGGATACATGCATAAGTTCATCAAAGTACTTTTGCATCTTGCAATTTACATGCCTCTAGATCCTTGCTAAAACATTTGTTTGACTGTATCATACAGATACATTTTTCATGGTGTTTATCTAAAATAATCAACCTTAGACTTAATCCTGAATGGAGGTCAAGCTTGGTTACAGATAAAGAATTTTCTCATAGTAGATCCCTTTCTTTCTAAGAAAAAATCTTTACCACCATTGCTTCGATGTTTTTATCATTCATTTCTATTCAACCTTTGCTTATTAACTCAATTACAACACCTGAGTTTTAATGCCGTTAGGCGCCTCTACAAGTAGTCAGACTTGGTTGGAATACCAACCAAATTTTACATAGCCTTAATCTAATTATCCACATCTAAAACCATACCATTGTATTCTTTGGGATATGATTCATCTAATGAATCTCAACTCACTCTCACTACAATATGGTCAGTACTTCAAATATGTAAATAGTAAAATACGTAGAGTATCTAAAACATCCGTAATGTCTTCAGATAACTATTAAATTATCCATTTTTTAATATCTTTAGCAATCTTTTAGAATCTCCATACTATTTCTTTGGATTTACTCATAGTCTTAATTTTTAGGAACTTGGAGTGAACCAACATCTTCTTAATAATTAGCACTATATAGTTTCCATAACCTTTATTTCAATTAAGAAATTAGATAGAGTATCACCTTTATTATAAAAACGTTTATTTCTCATATCCCACACTTATATTTAGTGTGAACCAAAGTGTAATCAGCTGGGATACAATTCATAGTTTGATGAGTTATCGTAAGAGACACTTTGATTAAATCAAAAGTTCTTTATGTATCAAGAAACTCATAGAATTGTATGCATAAACTTCTCTTCTTATAACAAATCAGAATATCCTAACCAAAATATATACCTATTCCAAGCTTTCTTTTCAAAGAAAAAAAAAATTGTTCATATTATCCTCTAAGAAGGATTCTTAGACTAGGATCTTTTCAAGATCCAATGGGCCTCTAGAGCCCATCCCAACCCGAACTAGTCTTTGGATCATTGATGGATGAACAAGTACAATACAACTTTGGAAATACTTATGTTTTGTTAGCTCAAGAATAAACATCAAAGTAATAATTGATTCTAAAATTAAATGTCATTCATATAAATCATAAATGTTCTAAATATGACAACTTTGGAATTTTCATTCAAACTCCAAACTTTCAAGGTCTGTCTTTTTTTTATTATTATTATTATTTGATTTTCTGGTTTCCTGAAACCCTTGCAATCCAATTGCAGACATGTATTAGTACCAAATCCCCACACACCAGGAATTCCGGTGGATTCTTACTAAACATGTATCTCAAAACCAAAAGAAATTTTTTACCTGAATGTTTGAGTGCCAGATGCTTAGGATAATTTCTCATCCATTGTCCATTCTCCTTGCAATAAAAGCATATCCCTTTGGCTTTGCCTTTGGACTTGCTCCTAGCTTTATTGACGCCTATGACAACAGCTTTGCCATTTTCCTTGGTCTTCTTCTTCTCTCCTTTCAATTCTGAGAAAAAAATTTCACCAACCATCATACCAGACTTTGGTTCCATCATGCTATCTGCTACTACACTCACCAATTTAGACGAAGAGCAATCCTCTTTGCCTTTAAGCTTACATCTGAATTCCTTAAAAGAGTGTATCATGGATCTGAGGATTTCATCAATCCTAGATTGGTCATTAACCTCAGCATCTAATAAACCCAGTTAATTCAAATTGACAATCTCATTGTGTATTGAAACAACTTCAGCTATCTCGGTATCTGTGTCCTGTTCGGGAATAAGATATTATTCCCCAAACCGTACTTCCAAATATCTTAAGCAACCTTAAAGTTTGCAACTTTACATAAAGCTCAAGTGCTAATGATGTAAAGATCAAATCTTTTGCTACATCATCAATATGCAACCACTGATTGTAATTATTTACTTCAACATCAATAGCTTTAATGCAGGATAGATAGGATGAGTTTGCACAAGATTGTGCTCTTCTAGTCTCATAGATTTATTATAATCCTGTTTCCAATCTTTATAGGTGGATTCGAAAATTATAATAGCAGGACCAACAAGCATTACATAAGGATCAAATGTTGTCAAATAAAGAACAATATCAGGACGGACATCAATTTAGTGAATAAATATAATATGAAAACTCAATGTAAAACATATAATATTCAAAATGCAACGACAACCTAATCCAGTAATTAAAAGAACATCCTCCGAAGGGAGTAGGGCCCACGGCCAAGGCGAGATGTCTTTAACTACCATGATTAGGCGAGACAACTTACTCATTATCAACATCCGTAGATATTCACATCTTGTCGCTAACCTTTAGTTTCTAACTTTAAGATAACAGAGCTCCAAAAAGATATTAATATCCTAAATTAGTCAAGTGTATACCATCAAGTAAATTTGATGTGATTGTTAAGTAATTCTACAAAAGCGTTGTCGTTCTTAATACATAACCACATCTCTTGGACTTCTCAGCAAACAAGGGTTTTTGGCTTCTCTTGGAACAACTTGTGTCCAGACATTTGTCAAAGGTGTCCAGAGATCTCTTCAACCTTAGAAGGTATGTCCACAGCCCTATCCAGATAGTTCATGGAATAGTAAAACTTTCTGAACTGATCCTATCCGGACCAAATATGTCCCTGTTCAGACATTTTCTCATATTATTATTATTATTATTAGCAATTCTTCAATGTCTTCAAATGCAGGCCTAAGTACAATTCTACCACAATCCCCTAAAACATAAAAATACGTTTTGGACACCGAATGAGCCAATCATAAAAACTAACTTGTTGTATTTTATGAATTTGTCATGCTTCCCGAAAGAGACTGTTGTTTTTACAAGAAATGATTTTGGTTCAGAAAGAATGCAAGATTGTACTTGAAATAAACCAGCTACAAATGTGCATTATTCTAAATCTAATGATGATCCACAAAGAGAGTAAAAGTACAATACTACGATTGGTAGACAAAGGAAACATGTTAGGCCACCACAAAGACTTGACTATGTAGACTTAATAACTATACACTTAGTTAGGCAAATGAATTTGGAGTTAAAGAGCTTTCCACTTACTTAGAAGTTGTCACGTGTAATGAGTTTGCGCATCAGGTTGTCGCCATTATTGAGAAGATTGAATCTCTACATATGAGCCAGACTTAAGAATTAGTAAAATTGCCTAAAGGTGTGAAGATTGTTGGATGCAAATAAGTGTTCAATGAAAATAAAGGAATACTTGTAACGACCCGAGAAATTAGTTAATTGGTAGTTAACTTCACGATTCGCCTCCCAATCACATTTCACAAGGAATAAGACTCAGAGCTATCTACTTCTCAAAAGAGAATACTACGCAGCAGAAACATAAGATATTCTATTAACATTATTCATTACAACCAGAGCATCTACTAAGAATTGTCACATTAACTAAAATCACACTATACAAATCATCAATATAAAATATCCAAACTAAACCTTAATATAGAGGCCGCTCATCTGTCTTCTTTCTTTCCTTGCTTGTCATTGATTTAGCTCATATCATAAAAAGATGTTTGAGCTGATCTAAGGAACCCAAAAGGTATCTTTCCTTACCTTGGAAAATATCAACTAATCGCACCATGGGGAGACTAGTTTGTGATTTCAAGATGTGGTAACAAACAGAGTTAGTTTACTTACGTGCCTCGAATGCTAAGCCTAAAACATCACCCAAAAGTTCTAATTACTGAGTGGTCTTCAAAATCCTGCAATCAGTCCTCAAGCATTGACCAGATCGATATCACTACGCCAAACAGCCGCATCTGCTTCGAGATCCATCTCTAATCCAACATCTAAAGGCAGTCCAACTATAAACCAACACATGTTTCAAATGTGAAAAATATACAAGCATAAGTCCACAACTTAGTGAGTAATAATACACATGGTGTACATGTTATCATTTGGTAAACTCAGATGTTTAAGATATAAATCACATACAACAATGTAAAGTTACAATTTATCATTTGACAATGTCATCATGGATGCAATATAAATATAATATATGCTATAATATGATAATCATGTCATAGCTCAACATCATATGGTCTACCCAGGCTATTAACCCTTTCCCGGCAGGGTTGGCGCTGTCCTGAGGGACTTATAATACAATACTAGTGCGCCGCATATTGTATGCTATCATCTAGGCATGTAAACGAGCCAAGCTCGGGCGAGTAGTGGTTGCTCGAGCTCGGCTTGTTTAGACTATTCATGAGTTCGAGCTCGGCTTGAGCTCGTGACGGGTAATGAATATTGAGCTCGGCTCGGCTCGCCAAGAGTAAATCCTTGGCCAAGCTCGAGCTAGGTTTTTTGACAAGCCGAGTGCCTTATCGGGCACTCGGCTCGCCCTGCTCTTGAGGAAATATCAAATTTTAACAATCATAATAAAAATAACAATTATTTTAATTAAATTATCTAAAAAATGAATTACAACTTACAAAACATTTTACAAAAAAATTACAAACAAAATTATACATTAAAAAAAAAAAATTAAACAATCACAAAGCCCGGAAGCAAAGAAGTTACAAAAAATTTCTTAAAAAAAAAAAAAGAAGATAAATAAACCAACATTTTAGTCCCAATAGTCAAAAAAATTTCAAGAAATACTGAAAATAGAGAATCTAAAGCAACCTTTTGGGAAAGGTTTTGCTCCAAGTAGCTCATATACCACCAAACAAGACCACACAGAGACATGCACATGCATAGATACACAATCATTTACAGCTAATCAAACCCATGTAAAAGAAAGATGAAACAAAACCCAGAAAGAAGAAGACAGTCCAACGCACCTTGTTAGATCATACATAAATTAAATCAAATGAATTGTTATATCATATCACCTATAGTTATTAGATCATAGTATATTGTTAGAACTTAAATCACACTTAATTATACAATGATACAAAATAAGTATTGTTGATATGATTATTACATTATACATTGTGCCATATGACATGAGATTTAATATCATGTAAATTCTTAGATCATACTTAAATTAAATCAAATGAATTGTTAAATCATATCACCTCTTGTTGTTAGATCATAGTACATTGTTAGAACTTAGATCACACTTAATTATACAATGATACAAAATAAGTATTATTGATATGATTATTACATTATACATTGTGTCATATGACAAGAGATTTAATATGAAAATTATTGGACTTCTAATTTATCAAGTGTATGCAATAGTGTGCAACAAAATATCACAATGCGAAAAATAAAGAGACAAATATTTTGTTGACGAAGTGAAAACTCAATTAAGAGAAAAACCACTCTGGGGCAGCCAAACCCAGGATATCCATTATTCAGAAAATAAAGCTAGTTACAAAGTAGTAGCACTCACATGCCCTTATGCAGTGGTCGTACCTTGAACTCTAACGTGTAACCCAACACGAACGCCTTCCAACCAAGTCACCTACTTGAAGGGGTCTTCAATGGATTCCTTTACCTTAGGGTCAACCCCTAAGATAGAATTCAATTTTAGCACAGCAACAGCACTTGACAACGGTTTGAGAGAGATCAACTCAGCACAACAACTCTAAAATATAACTCTCTAAGCTCTACGGAATTCAATACCGAATTCTTGTAGTTCTTAAGCCTAGGGACTTCTATTTATAGGTTGCAGGTTCAAATGAGCATCTGGCTTGAAAAACCTAGGCGCCATCCGGACGATGGACATAAGGCGTTCAGACAAACAACTGTGTGATCGGCTTTCCAAAATTTCGCTGAAATTCTTTCTTGATTCAAGCCGCATCCGAACGGTGTTGTCCTGTCGTCCGGACGGTCGCACTTCCGCTGCACGCAAATTCCATATCAAGGCGTCGCGCGTCCGGACCAAGGGAATGGTCGTCCGGATGGTTGATCAGATGCACACAATTTCCATATAATTAGCTCGCGCGTCTGGACCATAAAGGCTGTCTGCGGACGTCTGAATTTTGAATGCGCAACTTGCCTTATGGATAAGCACGTCCGGACAAGAATACACATTGTTTGGACAGTTGCAGTGATCTTCCCATATCTGTGTTTTGGAAAGAAATCCCATAGCTGGTCGAACACTGAGTGTCGTCCGGACGGATGCATACTGGAGCAGTTTGAAGCTTCTTGACACAGAGGAAGGTCCGGATGGAAAGTTCTCGTCGTTCGGACGGATGATGCTTTGGACAGTTGAGCGTCCGGACGGAATATCACGTCGTCCGGATGGCTACAAGGGATCTGATTTCATTGACTTGTAGACTATGCAGAATCTTCTAGAAACATATCTATGAAGAAGACTTCTGAAAACTAACTGAACCCCTTATTAAAAGCATCATTGTTTATGTTACTGACTAATGAGTGTCTAGGCGTTTCACTAGGCCGTTCAGACGATAAATTCGGGATCCGACTTTTGCTGAGCTGTAGACTTTGCAGAGTCTTCTTGGAGTCCAGACATTCCTTCTTGACGCTTGTGACACTGATCTTGTCATAATAAGGCCATTTCCATATTAGAGAAATAAACTCTGAATATTTGAAGACTCTGAACTGATACGGCATCCCTGTGAAATCAGCAACATAGAAATGATTTTGTCCAACAGAATGTAGCCAACACAAAAACTAACATAATATAATACAAATTTTTAGATCATACACAAATTTAATCATATGATTAACAATTTATTGTTAATTCAACAATCATTAGGTACTTAATTATTAGACTTAGAGTCTTAGTCTCTTAGATCATATAAGATATAACCATCTTAATTATCTTTTATCAATAATTATATATTATATAGATACTTATAGATATAATTAATTATTACATATTTAATAACAATAGTTAATTATTGTTTATTAATAAGTGATATACTAAATAAGTTATTTTTATCAATATATAAGCATATGTTTACTAATAAATATATACGAGTCGCGCTAATAAGTGAGCCAAGCCTTTTTACGAGTATGTTCACAAACTTTAAACGAGCGAGCGGAGTTTTATACGGGCATGTATCGTTTAATAATCGAGTATAGTTTTGTGTCTACGAGTAGCTCATTCAATAACCGAGTCGTGCACAAGCCGAGCCCGAGCGAGCTCATGGGTAGCTTTGCTTCGTTTACATCCCTACTATCATCCATTATTAGTAGCCCAACCGAGTCTAACCTCGGGTGATCCACGCCGCTAATTAAGTCCATCTATAGTGACCACCAATCAAACTTGGTTGTTCCAATCATAAGAACCATTGGATCCAAGGCCAAACATAAACATAAACTTTTGACGATAGAGTTAACCTGTATAGTAAGGCCATGGCTGTTATCCCGCACGTACCAGTGTACCATGTCATACTGAAAAATAAATTGACTTCTAATTTACAATGTGTGTGTGCAACGTGTAACAAAATATCAAAAGTGCAGAATTTAAATGAGACAGATATTTTGTTAACGAAGTGGAAATTCAATTAAGAGAAAAACCACTCCGGGGCAGCCAAACCCAAGAAATTCACTATTCAGAATACAAAGCTAGTACAAAGACAGTAACACTCACATACCCAATGCAGTGATCATATCTTGCACGCTGACACGTAACTCAACGTGAACGCCTCCCAACCAAGTCACCTACTTGAAAGGGTCTTCAATAGATTCATTTACCTTAGGGCACCTCCCTAAGATAGACTTCACACAAAACAGCAACAGCACACCGGCAACAACTTGAGAGCTAGCAGATCTTCACAATATCTCTCTAAACACCCTCTCTAAGCTATAAAGAATTAAATACCGAATTCTGTAAAGAATACATGCCTAGAGGCCTCTATTTATAGTCTAAGAAGACCTAAATTGAATCTGTCTCTGATTTCTCTAGGCGGCATCCGGACTGAAGCATTGAGAGTCCAGACGGTCAACTGTGCAACTGGCTTTCCATAATGTGCTTCACGTATTTCCATATTAAGGCCACGTCCAGACAGTGTTGCCTTAGAGTCCGGACGATTGCAACTTGTGTGCACGTAATTGCCATAACAAGGACTGCGTCTAGACAATGTTGCCTTGGAGTCTGGACGGATGCAGAATATATGCACGCAATTTCCTTATCAAGGATCTCGGCGTCTAGACGGTGTTGCCCTGTCGTCCGGACGAGTGCAAGCTGTCTTCCCACTCTGTGTTTGCAAAGGAAAGCTGTAATCTTCTCAAGCTCTGAAGAGCGTCCAAACGTGTTGTCATGATTTCCGGACTGATGCAACCTTGAACTGTTCAAAGCTTCTCGACACTAATGGGTGTCATAACGCATGACTGGGCCGTCCGGACAGAAACATAGGATTCGACTTCTCTGAGTTGAAATCTGCACAAAATCTTCCTTGAACACTTGAAATAGCTTTTCTAAAATACATTGAAGATTCTGAAATATACAACATCCCTGTTTATGACAACAACATTAGATGATAGTGATTTTGTCAAACAGAATGCAGCCAACAAAAACTAACACATACGATACAATTATTCTTCATTGTCTTTATATGCATGCGTTTACAAAACATCATTTTCATCATCTTATTAATTCATTACTCATTTTCATAAAGTAGAGTTCACAATTGTCTAAAAGGTATTTCATATGAGTTATAAACATGGATGTTGATATATATAAAATAATCATATTTATGCAGAAAATATTAAAACAAGTATCCGTGTGAATTTTAACTTGCATGTGTCGTAAGGCTTCTCTACAAAATCCTCTTAAGGCTTCACAACCTCAAATTTGAGAAAATACCTACCATTAGTCCTAATCCCGAGCTAAAACAAGTTCTAAGTCCTAATATGCTCAAAATAGGCTATCTGTCTGACCATCGAACGTTCAGACAAAGAGGGTCGAACGTTCGGCCATGACATTGAACGTTCACTACTTGGTAGAAACTCATTTTCAAGACAAAACCCAACCGAACCACTTCTAGACAGGTCCTACGGTCTTAGCATGATCTCAATGTCTTAGCATGATCTCAATCAGAGTCCTAAGCCACAATAATAAACCCATGCAGAAGAAACTACGTCCAATATTATTATGACTGATGAGTGCCAAAAAGTGTATAGTTGGACCCCTTAATTTACATTAGTTAAACCTTTAACTTTGTTATTTTCTGAAATTTTTTGTTAATTTTTGTGTGTTAGTGTTTTGTAGGTCATTGAGAAAAAATGGTGGTATTTTAATTAAAATTGCAAAGAAGTGGAAAAACCATCTCGTTTTGACTTACTTTCAAATGTGAAGAAAAATGCATATATATATATATATATATATATATATATATATTGGCGGAGGTGCTTCTTTAGTGGACCAACTTTTCTCCTGATTTAAGACCAACTTCTTTGTTGATTTAAGTCCAGATTTTTGCAATAGAGAGAGACGATTGTTGTTGGTCATGACAACAAGTCAATAAATGCAAGCTCCTTGAACATTTCTTGATAAAAAGACAGCACATGATTTCTCCCCAAGACAGCCGACACACGTCTTCTTCCATGCACAAGACATTTCTTTCCATAACCTGCAGCACTAATCACGTGGAGATTAAACAGTTATTTTATTTCCTTGACCAAGAGACCGAACAGACACAAAGGAAGAAAGAAGAGAACTAGTGAAACATGTGAACATGAGTGAGGCGCAAAACCCAGCAGAAATTTCTCTTCAAGGCCAAACATATACAAGGTTTGAAAGACGTGTGTGCTGGATTAATTAAAATGTGGAGAATCACGTGAAAGGGTAGCAGAAAAGAGACAACTGGCAGCATGAAAAGATAACCTGCAGATTCAGCAAGAATTCCAGAAAGTGAAGGGCAGTGGCGCCATTTTGCATTTCGTTTCTTTATTGTTTTTCTCTTTAGTTTTTGGCAAGCCCTGGACCTGCAGTATATATTGTGTCTTTTCTCTTAGGAAGAGTGAGCGTGGGAGTGGGGCGCAGCCCCTGTTCTGCTGTTCATGCACCAAGTGACTATTTTTCTTCTTGTATTTTTCTCCTATGTAAGTCTTTTAATTCAAGGTTTTAAGTTTTATTTTTTTTATCATGTGTAGCTAAACTTTCCACTAAGGTTGAGGATGAAACCCCACCATTGAAGAGCAACAATGTTTTCATGCTAGTTTATGCGATTTGATTTTATGTTTATTTTTTTTATTTCTAATTGTTCTACTTCTATTCGGTTTTTGAGATGATTTTTGGGTATCTCTTGTAATTTCCGGATACAAGTGATGATTTGAGGTTGTCTTATTTAATTGATTGCTTGGGTTTAATTTATCAAAACGTTGGGTATTCAGCGTGTTTCATTCTACGGATACATTCGATAATTTGATTAAAACCGAATATCTTTTATGATTTGTGCAAAGAACGGATTCATTGAATGATTTAATTAATTTTTGAAGCAATGTAGAGCATAACTAAGATTTGTATGGTGAAAACTTCAAATCGGTGTAGATGAGCATGAGAATATGTTGATATGATTTGGTGGGTGTAGATTCTTGAACCTTAGAACCTTATCTTTTGTTTTCTTGAGTTTTATGTTTTTATTTTGTTAAAAAATCTAAATTTGGAACTAGGTTAAAATAGGATTAGTTTAAATAGAAATTAATTTTTGCAACGCAATTTCCAGTGAGATTGACCTCACACTTGTAAAATGCTTATTGCAAACGATTCGTGCACTTGCGAGTTAAATAAATTTGCACAACAATGACGTTAAACCATGATCAAGGCCAACAAAGCTATCTAAGGTCTAAAACCCACAAGTAATGCTAGGAAAACAAACTAAACAGCATAACAACAACTTAAGAAACGAGTTGGGCTATGAATGTTACCTCCTTCTAAGAACAAGAACCAAAAAAGCTCATTCTCTCTTTCCAAATCACTCTCTCACTCACACCCTAGGATCTCACGAGTTGGGCTATGAATGTTACCTACTGGTCAAACTTCTCATAGAATCCTTATCGACACACCAGTAAACTTCTTGTTGATGAACAATGTGTAGCAGTAGGACCTTGGTTTGATCTCCACTCCAAAATCCTTCGACACATGAACATGACTCTTGGAAAAAACCCCAAGATCCTTGTGTATCAACACAAACAAAGACTTGGTACAAGTCTCTAAACTCTTCTAAAGTGCTCTCAATTTTCGTCCTTCAGAGATACAAAACAATGAAGCAGAACTAGCATTTTAAAGACAAAAATTGTGTGTTTTGCATGGAGGCTTCCGAACATGATTAGAGTTTCATGCCTAAACCGTCTTCCATGTCCGGACAACAATCCACATGCTAGATAACATGTACTCTCTAATCTGCCTCATGTTCAGAAACGTGTCCTTCATGTCCGGACCTTACTACCAGTGAAACTTATTGACCTAGGCAAGTTCGCAGGCATGCCCAGACAGCTTAGAGAACATGTAGTCCCTGAAGCTCCTCATGTTCGGACACCTTTGTCCATGTTTAGACATCATTCTTACAAATTGATCATGCCCGCTAACAGGTCCGGACACCATAGGGAACCTATACTGCTTCGACTCCCTCGTGTCTAAACAACATTGTCCATATTCGAACATCTGCTACAGTACTTGTCTTCTTGAAGAAATCTTTACCATCTTCATTTGTTGACTTAAGTAGACAACTACCCAATCCCAAATAAATAAAAACCAAGTTTTGAAAACCAAATGAGCCAACACAAAACCTAACAAACTCACTCTTCAACTATTCGATGACAAAACCGTTACAAGCACGTATGATTTACAATGTTCCCCCAAGACACAAATCCCAATCTATCAAACCATAAGTAGACCAGTCTTTGTCTTGAATGAAACCCAAAACATTCAAACAAACTCATTATGCATGGGCATACAAGAGATATTGAATCAATTCAAGAATTTTAAATTCAAAACACATAATCAACAAGAAGAAAATATACATAGGAGCTTTTAACTCAGTGTTGTGTCAAGTGGACTAGAGAAAGATGCCTCTTTTGTGGAAAAAACGAAAAAAAAAAAATATATATATATATCTTATTTTGTTAGTTAAATTCGATGTATATGGCTTTTGGGTTAAGTGTTTTTCTCTTCACTACTATTTTATATTTTATCTTTTGATAATGGAATTTGTGACGTAAATTTAGGTTTATCAAGGTGAGCCACATAAATAGTATGTGGTGTTTGGTTTCGGAAATCTAATATTCCCACGCCCCCTTGCATCCACATTCCCATGAATGTAATGCCTAAGAATCTAAATTCACGGTAATATGACTAAACCAATGTTAGGTAATGATAGCAAACCTGATAGGATTTTTGAAAATATATGAGATTCTCAAGTTTGGTTTATTCTTAGGCATTATATATGATTTATTTATACTTCTCAAAATATCCCCATTGTTTCTCTCTTCAAGTGCATAAGGTTGTTTGATTCAAAAGTATATAAAAATTAAACCGAAAATGACAGGTAAGAAAAACTTTATATAGACTGTGGTTTTTATATCAAGCATACTACATACTATATTAAGCATATTACCATAGTACTATGTCAAGCATATTACCATAACTTTTATGTGGTTTTTCAAAAATAATATAAGTCATGAAATCATTTTTTTTATATATATATAAAACATGGAATATTGAATGAGTAATTTCATGTGGTGATTTTTATAAAACATGAAACAGGGAGTTTGAATTAATTTAGGAGAGTGTTAATTTGATGTCGTGTTTTGTTTCAAAAATAGTTTTATAGGTTTATGCAATTTGATTAAGGGCATTTTTGCCCGTTTCAAAAATTAAAAATTAAAAATTATTATTATTATTATTATTACTAGGGTGAGGGATATGTACCATGTGGCTACCCACTTCAGGAATTTCACTTTCCCAGCAAAAAGTTGGGGAATCTAGATAGTAGGGACAATTGGATTCTTTTTGCTCAAGTGTAACTGAACTGTATAATCTTTTAGAATTACCCCAACCAAAGTGAAAATTTGAACGGTAAAAGAGGTATTTTTCACTTGATATTACAAACAGTGATGCATGCATTATATACAAGAGTTGACATGACTAATTTACATTGATTTACCAACAAATCCAATTCGATATTTGGTGGAATTGTGAATATTGAGTGAAATATGAAAATGGGAGAAATGATTCTTGATTTCATTTCATCGAATAGGTTACAGATATATAGAAAGAGATGCTATACAGAGAAAGGAAAAAAGAATACTTCCGCAGGGAATAGAAGTGATAAATAACCGAAAGATTCTATACAGCTAGATCTAACGAATTAACAAAAGAAGCTTCTAGCGATGGCATCTTTTATGGATGCAGGTGTTCCACGTAAACGCCCAAGAAGGATAACATCTGTACAAAAAGAATCCAGCTGTCCAGCTGAGGTGTAAGAAGGCATATTCGTAATACTCCCCCTCAAGACAAATATATGTTAACTATATTCATCTTGGAAAGCAGGTGTTCAAACGGTACTCTGCCAAGAGCCTTAGTAAAAATGTCAGCAATTTGATGCTGAGTAGTAATGTGCATGGTTCGAAGTAGACCTTGCTGGATTTGATCATGAACGAGGTGGCAGTCGATATCAATATGCTTAGTCCTCTCGTGAAAGACAGGATTGGCTGCAATGTGGAGAGCAACCTTGCTGTCACAAAATAAAAGAGCTGGTTGAGGATGAGGGATGTGAAAATCACGAAGAAGAGAGAACAACCAAGTGATTTCACAAGAACAAGCCGCCATTGACCGATATTCGGCTTCGGCTGAGGACCGAGAAACAGTGTGCTGTTTCTTGGATTTCCATGAAATAAGAGCATCACCAATGAAGACACAGAAACCCGTGACAGATTTTCTAGAATCAGAACAAGCCACCCAATCATTATCACAAAAAGCTTTTATCTTTAGATCTGAAGAAGTAGGATAAAAGAGACCTTGGCCTGGAGAACCCTTAAGATAACGTAAAAGCCGAAAAGCAGCAGCCATGTGTGGTTGCCGAGGACTATGCATGAATTGACTGAGAACTTGAACAGAAAAAGAAATTTCAGGCCGAGTGAGGGTTAAGTAAATTAACCTGCCAACCAACCGGCGGTAGGAAGTGGGATCAGGGAAAAGGTCACCATCATCCCGAGAGAGTCGAAGATTGGACTCCATTGGAAAAGCAGTTGGCTTAGCAGCGAGAAGACCACTGTCCTGAAGAATATCAAGGCAATATTTTCGTTGACTGATAGATATGCCTTTGGTACTACGGGCAAGCTCCAAACCAAGAAAATATTTGACTGTCCCTAAGTGTTTAAGCCGAAACTGAGAATTGAGGAAAACAATGAGAGAGGAGATTGCGTCTGAGTCATTGCTAGCGATGACAATGTCATCAACATAGACAAGAAGAGCAACAAATGAACTGCCTTGAAGTCTTGTAAAGAGGGAGTAATCAGATTTTGATTGAGCAAAACCATGAGTGATCAAGGTAGATGAAAATCGAGAGAACCATTGGCGAGAAGCCTGTTTTAATCCATACAAGGATTTGGTAAGTTTACAAACCTTGGCCTCCCCCTGAGATGTAAAACCGGGTGGTAATTTCATGTAAACTTCCTCATCCAAATTGCCATGAAGGAAGGCATTGTTGACATCTAGTTGATGAAGATGCCAACCTTTTGCAGCAGCAAGAGCAAGAAATAATCTGACAGTGGTGAGCTTCGCCACAGGAGAAAAAGTTTCAAGGTAGTCAATACCTTCACTTTGATTGTATCCCTTAGCCACCAACCGGGCCTTATACCTCTCGATTTCTCCATTAGATTTGAATTTGACCTTGTAAACCCATTTGCAGCCGATGGAAGTCTTATGAGGAGGAAGATCAACCAAGGTCCAAGTGTGATTTTCCTCTAGAGCAGTAATTTCAGCCTGCATAGCCTCTCTCCACTGTGGATATTTTATAGCTTGATGAAAATATTGAGGTTCAAAAACAGATGAAACAGACAGACTAAAACAACTGTGAGCATGAGAAAGCTTTGTATAAGAAAGATAAGAAGAAAGAGGGTATGGAGTACCTGAGGAGGTTGCAGAATCAGCAGTAGGTGGAAATTGAGAGTGAGGAGAAGAACTAGCCTGCTGCCAGTGAAAATCCTCCAAGTAAGAAGGTGGATGGCGAAGTCTTGAAGATCTCTGACTAGGAAGGGAAGGTTGTGTTATAGAAACAGGGGCAGGAACAACAGAAGGGAATGAAAAATCAGGAACTGAATTAGGAATAACAAAGCAACCATTAGCGGTAGGATGTAAAAGATTAGAGGCATAAGGGAAGATATTTTCATGAAAAATAACATGACGAGAAATAAAAACAGATTTAGTATGAAGGTTAAAAAGAGTATAACCTTAAATATTAGAAGGATACCCGATCATGATGCAAGGAGTAGATCTAGAATCAAATTTGGTTCAAGCTTGAAGAAGGGTAGAAGTATAACATAAACAGCCAAAAACACGTAGATGATTATAAACATGAAGTTTGTTAAACAAAATTTCAAATGGAGATTTATTAGAAAGAAGGGGGTTAGGAATGCATTTAATAAGGTGTGTGGCAGTGAGCACACAATTACCCCAAAAAAACAAAGGAAGATTGGCTTGAAAGCGAAGAGAGCGAGCAACATTAAGTAAGTGTTGGTGTTTACGTTCAACAACAGCGTTTTGTTGAGGGGTTTCGACACAACTGCGTTGGTGTATAACCCCTTTGAAAGCATAAAAATCATGCATAAGGAATTCAGTACCATTGTCAGTACGTAAACTTTTGATAGAAGTATGAAATTGGGTTTCAACAAAAATAAAAAAGGATTGAAGGAGAGATCAGGTTTGGGATTTATGTTGCATTAAGAAAACCCAAGTATATCGACTATGGTCATCTACAATGGTGAGAAAATATTGAGAACCATTTGTGGATTTTACAGAGAAAGGACCCCATATGTCACAGTGTATTAACTGAAAGATAACATTACTAACAGAATTGCTATCAACAAAAGGGAGGCGTTTTTGTTTAGCAAAAGGGCAAACAGTACAGACATGATCTGGATTAATAGAAATAGCAGGAACCAATTTATGTAAAAGAGAAAGTCTAGAGGATGATAAGTGGCCTAGACGATAATGCCAAATAGCATCCGATACATTGTTAATTGAAAGTGCAGAAATAACAGAAGGAACAGGAACCGAAGGAGCACTCTGCAGCAAATAAAAAAGACCGTGTCGTTCTTCACCCACTCCAATCGTCCCCCAACTGATCAGATTCTGTATAAAACAAAATTTTTGAAGAAAAATTAGGCAACAAGGAAGAGAAGCAATTAGCTTACTGACAGAAAGAAGATTAAATGAAAAAGAAGGGACACATAGCACATTTGTTAAAACCAAAGTTGCAAAAAGACGGACAGTGCCTATGTGTCTAACCAAGGCTTTTTGGCCATTTGGTAAGTTGACATGAGAAGAAATGACAGCAGTAATGGTAGTTAAAAAATGAATAGACCCAACCATGTGATCGGTAGCACCAGTATCGATTATCCAAGAGTGTTTATGAGCGGTTGTGGAAGCAAGGTGAAATGATTTAAAGGAGGAAAAAACAGAGTGTTTAGTATTTAGAAAATGACGGAGAGAAGGAAGAGGATTACCTTGCATTTTAGAAAAAAGATGGTCTTGGGGGATTGAAGTAGTACCTACTTGGTGAGCAGAGGAATCTGGATGATACTAGTTTGATTAAAGCCAGGAGTTGTTGACACTGTTCTGGTGTGATGGAAAGATGGGAGAAAGAAGTATCTGAATCTTGAACATGATTGGCCGAATGAGAGCTGCCACCTCCTTTGTTTTTGGTAAACTTAAATCCTGGAGGAAACCCATGACGTCTGTAGCACTTTTCCATAGTATGGCCAGGAAGCCCACAGTGACTGCAGATGGGTTTATCTTTGCGCAGGGGCTGAGTTTTGGCAAAACGAGCTGGGGATGAAGGAGCAACCAACGGAGCTTTACTCAACAAAGCTGCAGAACTGTTAGTAAAATACCCAACGGAAGCAGAAGCTTCACGTTGGCGTTCCTCTTGAAGAATAAGGGAAAACACTTTGTTAATGGGAGGGAGAGGATCAAAAAGTAAAATCTAACCCCTAATGTGAGAAAAACTATTGTTTAAACCCATAAGAAACTGGAAAATATATTCATGATGAAAATAATCATGAATACTTTTCATTGAGCCGCAAGAAAAAAAGGAATTGGGTGATAGTTACTTAGCTCGTCCCAAAAAGATTTGATGCGGGTGAAGTAAGCACCCATAGAGAGATCCCCTTGAGAAAGAGAAGAGAGAGATTTCTGAAGCTGGTAGATGCGTGGACCATTTTTCTGAGAAAATCGTTCTTTCAAATCAACCCAAACATCAGCAGCAGTTTCAATATATATGACACTAGAGGCTATTTCTTTGGAAACAGAGTTTAAAAGCCATGAAAGGACCATGGTGTTACAGCGAACCCACGCACGGGATTCAGAAGAAGAGTCATCCGAAGGCCTGCTGAGAGAACCATCCAGAAAACCAAGTTTGTTTTTGGCCGTAATGGCCATTGCCATAGACCGACTCCATGTCTGATAGTTCTCACCATCTAAAGGTTGAGAGACCAAAATAGACCCCGGGCTATCTCCATTATGAAGATGATAAGGACTGGAAGGATCCTCATTAAAGGAAGAAGAAGGAACAACGGAAGTCATGAAAAAAAAAAATCAGAAATGCTCTGATACCATGTGAAATATTGAGTGAAATATGAAAATGGGAGAAATGATTCTTGATTTCATTTCATCGAATAGGTTACAGATATATAGAAAGAGATGCTATACAGAGAAAGGAAAAAGAATACATCCGCAGGGAATAGAAATGATAAATAACCGAAAGATTCTATACAGCTAGATCTAACGAATTAACAAAAGAAGCTTCTAGCGATGGCATCTTTTATGGATGCAGGTGTTCCACGTAAACGCCCAAGAAGGATAATATCTGTACAAAAAGAATCCAGCTGTCCAGCTGAGGTGTAAGAAGGCATATTCGTAATAGGAATTGGTTAATTACAGAAATCATTGACAAAATGGTTTCCTTACGGGTTGAGTTTCTTCTTAGAAGTAATCTGCATGTTTCCTTTGAGAATTTGCATTCCTTGTCTATCGTAATTGACTTAAGGGTTTTAGTTGGAAGATCTATGTTTGCTGCATTGGTTGCACAGCCGCAATCTCTGCTTAGCAGTTGGTTGATAATCACTACGTTGGGCAACCGATTCAGCCATCTCGAATTTGGTAAAAAAAAAAATTTCTAAGTAGATATAAGTGGTTGATGTGATATAAAGTAGGTAAATTTTTTATTTTTTTTTTTAGAATAGTAAAAAAATTATTTTAAAGTAAATTTTTTATTTGAATAATAATAATTAATAATTGATGTGGTATAAAAAAAAAAGAAAAAAAAAAAAAAAAAGAAAAAAAAAAAAGAAAAAAAAAGAAGATATTTTAAGATTGTGATTTTTAGAAAAAACTTGCATCAAAATCAAAATAACCCAATCGGTTACCAAATACAGTCAATGCCTTTCTACTACATCAACTAAGAGAAATGATTGTTGTACAACTCTTGTAAAACTTTAACTATTTTTTTAAACTAACATTTGGATCTGTTTTCCTACATGTAGGTCCTAAATATTCAATGGTTGATCTTAAAAAAAGTCGAAAGTTATAAACCTATCATATCTCTTTTAATGTACAAACGAGATAGAGAAATGATCGATGTACAACTTTTGAGACAACTTTTATACAACTACAACTTTTTTTTTCAAACTAACCATTAAATCTATTTGAGTAATGATTTACCATCACCCAAAAATATCACTTTTCACTACTTTGTCTATGTAGCAAGGTGGTCCCCCACTACCTTTTGAGTTTTTTATTTATTTTTAAGTGGGGACCACCTTGCCACATAGACAATGTGGTAAAAAGTGGTATATTTGGGTGGTGATGAATTATTACTCAATCTATTTTCTTATATGTGGGTCCTATATATTCAATGGTTGATTGTAAAAAAAGTTGTTAGTGTTGTATAAGAGTTGTACAGAAGTTATGAACGTATCATATCTCTCGTTTACAACTTCCGTACAATTCCAACTTTTTTTTCAAACTAACTATTGAATCTATTTTTCTACATATAAGCCTTACATATTCAATAGTTGATTTTAAAAATAAATCGTTGAAGTTGCACAAAAATTACAAAGGAATTGTATGTACTAACACTAACACTAACACTAACACTAACACAAAGGGCTGGTTAGTATTTTATGTAATTAATTAATGTATATAAATATATTATTTTTTACTTGTTTACTTTCAAAAATATCCAAGTTGTCGGGACATGTGATTTTTGTTACATGATTTCTCAAACAGAAACCAAACTGTGGAACAATTCAAAAAAAGCAAAGAGATAAAAATTTAAGAGGCCACGTGAGAAGAATAGATAGGTTTGGTTTGGTTTGGAGTTCAACTACTTCGTAAAATTAATTCCACCATCTTGATTCTTGACCCATAGCACATAAAAGAGAGAAAAATGCCAACCTTGGTCCTCTGACAAAACCTCTCTTCCACTCTTGTATAAAAAACCAGGGCAACTCCTCCCAAAACAATCTTCCGTCTCCATCACAGACAGAAAAAAGCTGGCAGCAGCCTTCAACCTTTCTTTCTCCTAGGGCAGGCTCCATTAATTATTTGATCATGGAGCGTAATTTCTGAGCCATCGATAAATCCTACTTTACACATGGAGCGTAAATTCAGTGATTCTATATGAGTTCCTTTTGTCAAATAATTCTGTCTGGCAGTGACCTTTCAGCGCCATTAGTTAATGAGAACACTGAACACAGTACAAAGCGCCACCCGACACCTTTCTTTTTAACTTCTGTTTCTTTTTAAAAATAACTGGACAAACCGACAGGTAAAATAAATAATACACACCCTATTCAGAGATAATTAGTATTATTATTATTATTATTTTTTTATTTTTTTTTGCCTTCTTAATAAATAGTATGTGCTATCATTAACAAACAAGCTGTGATCGGAGAAAAAAAAAATCAACACAAAATCCATGCAAAATGTTCAAAATTAAACTATTTTCATGACATATATTTATGTGATGTTAGGGCATTCTTAGTAGTCTCACCAAAGTAGTTTTTTAGCTATTTTGGTGAGTCAATTTGATGAGAATCCTGAAAAACTACTCTCAGTAGCCTCACCATTTTAACCAAAAAAATTTGATGACTGAAATTACTAACTAAATTAGATGAGGCATTTTCACTCAACAACTCACTCACCAAATTTTGTTTCACCTTTCTCTCTCACATGATTAGCACACTTTTTTGCTTTTTTTTCTCTCATTTTCTTCTCTCATCTCCCATCTCTCACACGATAATGTCTCTATTTCATGGATATGAATGATTTTTTGTAAAAAGATTATATAGAGAAAAAATAAATAAATATGAAAAAATTATTATTTAAATGGAATAGTGAATATTGACTAGTTAAAATGGTGAGGCTGCTGGGAAAATTTTAATAAAGTGGCTCACCAGAATAGAAAAAAGTGATTTTTAGTTATTTTGGTGAGTAAAATTTGGTAAGGCTACTAGGAATGCTCTTACAAAAAAAAAAAAAAAAAAAAAACTTTAAAAAAAACTTTAAAAAAAAGCCTTATCAAACAGCATTCTAAAAAGGCCGTTCTCAAGAAGCATTATCAAAGCATTAATCTCTCCTTTCAAGTCTGTAGAATTCTCAATTAATTAATGTCATTGCCTCGAATCAGGTTCAAGAATGGCCAATCTGGTCATCATGTATTTTAATACGCCTGTTACAAAATCCCGTGAGAGAGACCCTTTAGATGCTGTGACATGGCCCCGGTTAACATTACAGGAGAAGTTTTTTTATTATTATTATTTTATTTTAAAGTAGCAATAAATTGTGATCGGATATAAAGTAGAAAAAAAATTTGAATTTTATTAACGAAAAATTATAACGGATGGTTAAAATTGAAAGATGAATACTTTAAATTAATACTTTTAAAATATGAATTTCCTAATTGTAAAAGTGATGAAAGATCAGAAATTATAAATGAAGTTCTTTTAAACATATATTTTTTATATTATTGAAGTTGACAAGTGTTTTTTAGTAGGTTCACATTTGAAAAATGTTATCTGCAAGTTCTACGGAAGAAAGTTATCTTTTAAACTTTGTAGTGTTTACTAATTTTTTTAAAAGAAAAATACTCAAAATACATAAAAAAAAAAATACATGTCTATTTTTTTTTTTTTTCAGTCATGGAGAATGACTTCTTATTAAAAATAATTAAAAATTAAAAAAAAAAAAAAAAAAAAAAATGGGTGGCCACATCCACCTCTAACCAAGATTACCCAACTCATTATTTTTTATTTTTTTTTTGTAAGCAACAATTCAACATCCGACGCCTAAAAAAATAAGCACGCACCTTCTCAAAATATTTTTATAATTTTTTTTTTTAAAAAAAAAAAAAATGTGTTATTTTTTGTTTTTGAAAAATATTTGTAATATATTTATAAAAAAAAGAAAAGTGTTTGGAAATATTTACCCAATATGTATAGCCCGTGTTTCCTTGGTATATATGCAGGTTGTAGAAAATGCTATTGGGTGGACTTTTGAATACTAATTTGTCACGTTTTTGCAGCTTTGAATCTTTGTTGAACTATTCAGAACATGTGACTCACAATATGAAGTTTTAGTTAGTTGTCCACAACGGGTAGCTCAATCGGCTGGAGACCACGTCTTAGGAAGCGGATGTCACTAGTTCGAATCCCCCTCTCCTATTTTCTGTGGACATGTCAAAAAAAAAGTTAGTTGATTCTCATTATTGAATAGAG